>NW_009648539.1:2724029-2733088 GCF_000708025.1 Charadrius vociferus
GAAAGAGTGGGAAGTCATTGAGCCAGAAGTTTTACAATCAAGGTCAGAAAGGAGTTTACAGGTAAGTCTGATTTTTCCATATGTCAGCCTTCTTCAAGGTTAGTTTAAGTGGCTCTCATTTGTTTTTTTATTACCATTTTAATCTGTCAGAAGCAAGACATTATTATCTCTGCATTACAGAAGAAACAAATCACGCAGTTGCACTAGTAGCTTTTGAAGGGAAGAAAATTCCAGTTTTGGATGCTTTAAGTTTGTGTGCTATTAAAAAGTGAACTATAGACATGCGTAACACCTGCACATACTGCATACTGATAATATCAATTGAAATTCCATGGATTTTCTAGCTAGAAATCCAGAAACAAAACCTTTGAATAAGTGGCCTGAGAAGACTACATTTAGGTCTCAAATGGAGTTAGAAGGCAAAATCTTACCAGACGTCCACTTCTGAATTCCAGCCTGTACTCCTCAGACCTTCCCCCAGTTGGATCCTACCCCACACTGTCACTTCTGTTTTTGACCTTAATATTATGTTTGTGAGCATAGTTAGTCTTGATGTTGTAGTTTATGCTCTGACTTTGCTCCATAGTCCAAACATATCAGATGAAGCCCTGATCAAAACATACTCTGCAAAAGAGGGAGCAGTCCTGCCTTGAATGCAGTATCTCAAGCTCAGAGGATTCACCCAGATCAGGACTCAGCCCTTTGAGAGCAACACTGTAGGAACCAGGACAAGAAGCACCACTCAGCCATGCAGTCATATTCCCATTTGTTCTTTGTCTCCAAGTAAGTCTTCGTTATTTCACTGGGCTTCCCACTGATCCTTTCATTTCCCATCCTGAGTTATCACATGCTTTTGAGGCACTGAAATGAAAGCCTGGGCATCATTCTCAAGGCTGTTAGTTTCTGTTGCGAGGAGAGTGGTACTTGAAAGATGTCATGGAATAGCTAGAGCTTAATGCTCTTGGTGTACTAATTTTTTATCCCAAGACATTTAACACAAGCCATTATTACTGCACTGAATGATCCTTTCCTTAGGGCTAAAAGTCTTATTTTCCAAAGCATGGAAAGTTACTTCAGCTGACAAATAAATGTCAGCAGCATGGCCTTTTATTTTTCGACCCTGAAGATGGAGGTAAATATACAGAATTTTCCCCTTATATATCATTCTGTTAAAGAAACACATAGGTAAGTGGTAAAACTGCATCATCTGCTGAGTAAAAGTTCCATTTGATCTTGAAGTTGCAGTCTTCCCATGTACATTTATATTAACAAAACCTCAGAAAATGGGAATACTGACTACTCCAGACTGTAGGAAGGAAAAGAGTATTAATTTGTTCACACAGTCTTCAGGAACAGATATACAGATGTGAAGGAAAATTGGAAGTCTTTCTGGAACCTCGGAAGCAGATTCATGAAGGCAATAGACCAAGTATATAAGCCACTAACTGGTTGTACCTCTCCCTTAAGAGAATATAAGATGCTTTTTTTTCTGGAAGAAATGTGGTGAAAACTGAACTAAAATGTGAAGAAATCGAATTAATGGTCAAAGTGCCATTTTTAACAACATTTAGCTCCCCCTGCTATTGAAATGTAATCAAATCTGCTGTCTTAATAAAGCCATTGCAAAATACACCATTTACAAATATTACACAAGCGTATATAAGCACAGGAACCTTTTCCAGTTCATGGGCGCTACATGGATAAGCCCATGGCACAGTATGTGCTCCAGGGTAAGTGCTGAGCAGTTCGGAACAGCTCAGGTCCCTCAGGGCAGCTGCTCCCTCAGCCAGAGAACTTGATTCAGGAGGTGTTCCTTGGGCAGACCTGGTGGGTCCAGTTCCACAAAGGAGCAACTGGCAGAAAAGGAGACTGTGATGCCTACTGTCTATAGTGCGAGGCAGAGGACACGAGTTCAGTGGTGGTCTCTGCTATGTGAGCTGTCAGCTCTCTTCCTTATCTCCCATACTGCAGCTTCTGCATCCAAGGAGTGCACTCTTATCATGTGTGTCTGTGGTCAGCAGTGCAGGCTCCAAGGGACTGAAACGAAGTTGCGTTTTCAGAAATGAAAGGGCAAGTCTTGTCAAAAGATGAAAGCTGAGCACAGACAGCTAAAAACATATGGACCTCTTCTTGCCTGTAAGTTGAAGGTAATATTTTCCTATTCCCAGGAGATTTCTGAGGCCGCATATATTATGCTACTCATGCATTATTGTAATAAGCAGAGTATAAACATTTAATGTAGATAAAGAGGTTTCAAATGCTAATACAAGTGAGTATCTATGAAAGCATAAGTGCTAGAAGTGCTTTTATGGGTGCTTTGAAAAGTAATTAATGACAAAGTGGTCAATCAGTTACATGGGCAAGGGGTCTGGAGACCAGATGGCCTGATTTACTTCTCAGCTCCAGCTGCAAGACGTGTGGATAGGTTTCAGGCCACGCTTACAAAGGACTCAGAGGTTTCCTTGGAAGCGCGGTAAGAGTGGCTGGGGCTGTTTTGCTCTTCTTCTGTTTCAATGAGGAAAAGCCTCTTACGTTCATTGGTAACTTTTGCATTTGAAGGATGTTTGGATTTGGCATTAATCTTTTCTGTTTTGAGAATGCAGGCTACATGTTTATATGACTTACACTGTCATGCTGAAGACTGAGTGCCATCTGATTGAAGCTGGTGAGTCTGCTTACTGTCATTGTTATAAATAAATACAATACAGCATCTGAGACATTGTAAAGGGTAGACAATTATAGCAGCATGAGTAAGGATGAAGTACAGAGAGAAAAGCACACAGTGAAAGCCCTCCTTGGAAAGATCATGGAGCACGTCTTCTTGGCATCCGTACCTAAGCACGGTAAGGACGAGAAAGCAATCAGAATGATATATAAGGGGACAATTCTTCTGTATCTTTACCTCCATTTCCAGGGTCAAAAAATAAAGGCCGTGGATTTGCCATGGGCATATTGCCCATGGCCAACCCGACTGCCTTCTGTGTCAAAATGCCTGGTAACCCAAATGCTGTGGAAGCTTTCTTAACAGAAAGGAAATAAAATTTCTCAAAAAAAAAAGCTGTTTATAAGGAAGTTTGCAACTGTAAACGAAAGAGACAACTTCGTCATCTCTACAGTATTTAGGGAAACGTCTGTCCACAAAGGCTGGACATGGATAGATACCTTGAAGTAATAGTGCCTTCAGCAATTAGGTAACTTTCCTCACAACAGGGGTACCTGTAAGCTTCTGAACATCACCCATTTATGACAACATAATGCAAGCCTTACGAAAAGGTTCAAGCAGATCTGAATCCTTGTGGCTAGTTCTTAAATGGGAAAGAAAGTGCTTCCCTATTTATAATGCTAAAGCTCCTGGGCAAGACACAGTGGAAGACTTAAATTAAATGTCAAATCATGAGGTACTAACAATAAATAATGGAGAGATTTCTCTTGCCTTTGGTGGCTGCAGATAAGCCACTGGATAAACTATTTACTGCAGGTAGGTTGAGCAGTCCTAGATGGATCATTCTGTCCAAGACGGATCATCTATGTGTTTTGTTATTTGGACGTGTGAGCCTGTGCTGTCCGCATCTCAGGGCCTTTATGGTCCCAGGCCCCATCTGTACTGTAAAGTAGCTGGGAATGTACCAAAGCTTCAAGAGCAATCCTCTCTCATCTCTTCTCCTGATGCAATATAGAGCCATCTAGCGTACTAGCCTTCCCTACTTGCCTGCATCATGTGCAAGCTGTGGTGGTGGCAGCATGTTCTGCAGGATGTCTGGTAGGAAGGGATGCTGAACCATGATCCAGCAGGGCATTAGCAGCCAGAAAAGGGATATGAGATGGCTTAGAGACAGTGATGTGATCCATTCACAGTGCCCATGATGACTTCCTGCAGGAACTAGCTGCTATTCTGTCCCTTGGGGGACACTGACACATTCAATATTTGGCTACCATTCTGCATCATGGCAGTGAGGCTGCCTGACCCCCTGGGATCTATAGCCACAGTCACAGGGTGTTCAGGCCCTGAACTCCTGCCTGGCAAAACCTAAGACTTATCTGCAGCTTGTTGACTGCAAGGACAAGCTAAATGCCAACAAGCCTTACCACACCCTAACATGGGCAATCCGTTGTGCCTTCTGTAGTTTCTGCAAAACCCTGGGGAAACTCTTTCACCAGACATTAAGATAACATGACTATCATTTTTTCAAGGTGCTGCACATGTGCAGATGGCACCACTGTGTGAAAAAGTGTTAATCTGGGGTTTATAGAGCCGTGGATTCATCTATCAGGTCCCTCAAATGCTTTCCCTCCTTTGCCTTATTGATGCAGAACTCATTTACTTCCGCTTTATGATATTCCCTCTTTCCTCCACCATTTTTCCTGCTCTACAAAAGTCCCCAGACACATGTGAGCCAGTCATCGGATGGAGAATTTTTTTTTTTTTTTGACTCAGTCAGACCTGGTCTGTAGAACACTTCATCGCCCTACAAGCAAATTTTTCCCCTCAGGGGAATATTTGCTGTCTGTTGCAGAGCACTCCCTTGCCAGGGAGGCTTCCTTTGTACTGTTCCTGCTCACTGCGTATTGCACATCTTTCTGCACTGTGGACCTTGGCTTGGCTCCTTGAGGGAGTGCTTGCTCTACCGAGTAGCTGGGGGGTCACGAGGAATGACCAGGAAAAAGGACTGCAGCACAATCAATGAAAGCAGAAGAGGGCAATCATCTTACTTTTGCTGTATAAGGGACTTGGCACTAGTGGCCCCTTGATCTTAGTTTATAGCCTACTTTGAGGAGAAACCTGAGAATCCACTCTAACAGTGCGTGTGAATTTTGAGATCAGCAGAGAACTCCCC
Source organism: Charadrius vociferus (assembly GCF_000708025.1). NCBI lineage: Eukaryota > Metazoa > Chordata > Aves > Charadriiformes > Charadriidae > Charadrius > Charadrius vociferus. The sequence goes on from NW_009648539.1 coordinate 2,728,865, forward strand.
ACTCTGTTCGTTGAGCAGATGATGTGGCACAGATCCAGAAGAGGAAGAGCATGTTATTCTACCATGATGAGTGTAGGTTATCACCCCCACCCCCAAGCCTGGAACTAGCAGTAGAGGTTGCTGTGGGTACAGCTCACCCATACATCTAATCCCAAGGGGTTGTACATCTGGAAGGAAGCAAGCAAGAGAGTGCCAGGAGGAAATCCATGCAGGAGCAAAGGGAGGTTCATTAGTGAAAGAGTTCCCAAACTTTCTGTCCAGTTTGCCATTCATGCATATCTCCTGAGCCTGAGCAAACGGACAGGCTCACCTCATCCCATTCCATTATCCTGAGACACTCCACTTCTTGATAAGTCTGACAATCCATGCTGGAGCCTGTCCTGAGGAAGGTTGTGCCTGGTTTGGGGTAGCTCTCAGAGCACGGTGGAGAAACATTTCTTGGAAAGGGGTGACTGAGTAGAAGGCAACTTTCACCTTCACACAAGGAGCAGGGCATGGACAGAGGAAAAGCCACAACATGGACACTTGTGTAACACTTGTTACTTCCCAAGAAATAACAACTGCAGTCCTTCCAGGTCATGGTGGTTCTGCTTTCTGAGACTGTCTCCCCGAGTCCCTCGGCCACACTAAGTTTGCAGACCTGGTGCCTGTCATAGCACCTGGGCTGAGTGGTGGGGATGAGACCTGTCAGGAGACACTACCCATGGCCACAGCTGCAGGCACAGTGAGCGGCTACAAGGAAGCCACTCTGTGGTGCGTTTTTTCTCTATGCAGCAGCATCAGGTAGACACTATCCGGGAAAAAAATAGGCTGTAGGACCTGCTTAATTGCAAGAGGTCACAATACCCCGTGGTGTATGCTTATTACAAGACTGTAAGGGTGAAGAAGCTGCTGTAAATTTCCCCCTGTTTGCACCTGGACACCATGATCTAGTGATACCTAAATCTATCTGTTTCTTACCAGTATCTGTCCTTTGTGCCCAGGTCCACACTTGTTGATCTCTTCCATTAAGACGCTGGTGTGTGATGAGAGCATTGGAAAAGGGGAATGAGAGATATTCTGGCCCACAAAGAAAACTATTCCTTGGTCTCCTGGTCAACACAAGGGGTTGCTTTTTGGGCTCAAGAATCTGCACAGAAACCCCAATGCTGATGGCAGAGCATCCAGTAACTCTTTATTCCCCACAGCAGAGTGATATTTAGAAAGGTGTCCCACCCCAACAGGAAAGCCATGAAAAGTTCAGTTTAAATATCAGCAGCTATTCTAAGTAAAAGCATGAGTTGGACATGCTTATAGAATGCCAATGGAGCTGCTGAGAGGAGTTAGTGCCATGGGAAAAAGCAGGATAAATGTGTAATATTTGCTGGCTTTTCTTTGGTACAGAGGGATAGGACTTGAAGTCTTATTTGTTCAGCAAGATTTTGACACTTGTCAGTTCCTGCCATGGTTATGTCACAACTCATGTGAAAGTGAGTTTCATCAGCTTAAATGAGATGTCATCTGAAAGTCTATGGATAACTTTCTGGCTGTAGGCCCACCTCCATTCATTTCTCCTGCTCTCTCCCTCTGTAGGGCTTGGAATATTCTTTGTGATTAGCAAAGGGAGTCTGTTACTGGGAGAACGCAAACAGCATGGCAAAGGGGAAAAACTATTTTTCCCCTTCCTGTCCCTGCTCACCAAGAACAGCACCAAGCATAGTCTAATGGGCAATCTGAATATTTTGGGGAGGTGAGAGTTTCAAATTTGGACTTAGTTACCTTGCTCAGCTTGCAAAGGCCTGGAGTGAGCGTGGTGTAGTCTGTCATTCTGCGAGCACCTTCGGAATCAATTGTTTGGCCTTCTGAGCCTTAATTCTTAACAGCACAGTTCTATGGTGAACTTTGAGCCTAGAGTGACTGTGGTGGAGGAAACACGTAGAGTCCCGTGAAAAGGAAACATTTGTCTTGAAATCCACTGTGGGAGTCTATTGACATGAGTAGATCCTGCCTGAGTTTCGTCTGTTTAATGCTCTTAAAGTTTTTTTAACTCACTTAAACTACAGCCTTTGTTATTTGTTTTAATCAACTTTGTATTGCCATTGTAAATGACCTTGCTCTTTGCCTGTGTGAGAGAATCTGATATAAAAGGGTTCTAAAGAAGGAAGGTGAAAACAAGAAGAATCCTGCAGGCAAGAGAGAGGAGATTTGAATTAAGTTGTAAAAGGAGTTGATCTTCCTGCCTGTTTATCATCTGCTTATTATCCAGAGGAGTTTCCATCCAAGCAGCTGCAATATTGCAGTGACTGTGTACTGCTATCTGAGCACCAGGCATCTTTTTTTCTTCTGCATTCATACCACAGTCATTGGAAGAAGTCTCACAGATCCCAGTGTCTTGTAGATTTAGTCTTTCCTTAACTTGCTCTTACAGCTTTCACATGCTTGTAAGACAATAGCATCTCGGTGCCACGTACAATTACATGAAGCATTAATCACAATAGACAGCAACTTCTGCTCCTTTCTTCTCACCCGTGGTGACCGTGCAGGCCATTCTAGGATGAAACTATCTGAGATGAGGAGAACAGTTTCCTGAATATTTTGTAATAAGAAGGTGCCTCCTGTATCGTAATAATAAAGAGATAAAGAGATGGAGGAAATGAAACCTGATGAAAGCAAAGAGTAAGTGTATTGCACGAGGGGAGAAAGAGAGCGAGAGAGAGCAAACGCAGGGTATCGACACCAATATAACCACTTCTTATCACCGTGTCACTCTGGACTTGAGGTGTGGCTGCTCACAGCACGATACAGCTTGTTTTTAATGTGTTTATTCCTCTCTTCTGAAGTGCTCCTCAGCAAGCACAAACCACTTAGAACGTTGCTCGCACATACAAATGACTTCGTGGTTGGCAACCTGAAGTGATGTTATATCAGGTTATAGATGAAGATATGAAGGGTATTACTGTATGCAGCTGAGTTCATAAGAACATCTTACTATTAAATATTTTTGAAAATCAGAATATATTTGTCTACTTGGAATTTAGGTGAAGAGGCTGTGCCTTCCTTGAGTTCATTAAAGTAAATCAAATATATGTACACACATGTATATAAATTCTGATTCCTATTACTGTGAAGAAAATTATGTGCAATTTCTTATATCTCACTGCTGTTACTCCAAGTTAGTTCTTTGAGAAATTAATGTAGTAAGGGCCTATTTTATGTCTGATTGAGAAAAATGCCTTTTAGGAGACTGGTTCAAGGAGGAAGCCACCTACTCTGGACAAAAGCACATTTCTTGCTGAAAATCCTGCCTTTGTTATGATCACCTGTGGAAGTCTTGATTTCTCCCAAGTCTCAGTTTGAAGAAGATCCTGGCATAGAGTGTTTTATTTCAAGACATTGAATATCTTTTTGATATTAGCCATTTATTTTAATACTTTTTGTGATTGCTTTGTGTTCAGTGGATCTGCTTCTTCAAAATTGATCTTTCTTCTTTGAAATTTGCTGCTCGTCTGTGTGCAGTGGTCTCTTGACCTTTTATAAGGATTAGCAGAACAATGAATCATTTCTTGGCAACTGCGAGATCTGGAGCACGTGAAACAGTCTCCTTTGCTCATCTACAGAATTTTTCTTTAAGTTACTTTTGGGGACAATATTCATGCTTGGAACCAAATGAAAGTCAAGGAATCTTCTACAAACGTAGGTACTGGCTTCTTTGCACCTTCAAGGAAGGAATGTTAATGCTTAATCATTCCTACCCAATTGATGCATGTTCTCTAGTCCTTCTGGACTGCTGTCCGTTAATCTTCAAAAAATCTGTCTCTACAATCCTTGTTTAGGGAACCTGGTCACCTGCATGAGTCAGAGTTTGTTTTGCCTAATTTTAGTTAAATGGGTACATAATCAAGATCTCACTCCCTTGTCAAATATAGAAGTTTGTTAGAGCTGCAGAGTTAGATTACCATATTAGATTAATAGTGAATGCCCTTACTGAAGAAAACATTTGAAATTTGATTCTGATTTATATCTGCTTCAGCCTTTAGAAATGTAGTCTCACTAATAACCCCATAACCTACAAGTTCTATGAACTGATTTCCCTTTAAGAATAGATAGGCAGAAAGAAAACTTATGTGAGCATTTTTATCAGTATGGGGAGACAGCCTGGACTGGGCCTCTCTCACTCAAAAGGTCAGATCTTCACAGTGGGTTTGTATATATACAAAGTATTTTGAGACTTGAGCATCCCAGATT
>NW_009648539.1:2733105-2771500 GCF_000708025.1 Charadrius vociferus
TCATGAACTTTCATATAGCTTTAGTGATCAAAAATTCATAGACGGTGTTTTGCAATACTATTCTCTTTATTCACGGTAAGTCACAAATTGGTAACTTAATTTAAAAGTGCCAATTCCTTGTCTTGAATTCATGCTGAAGAATGCTTCTATGCAGAAAATGAGACACTGCTGGAATAGGTGACAAAATATCCTCTTCTTTAAGTATTATTAAAGCAGACACTAGCGCTGGATGACCTAAACATCCCCCCCTCAGCAGAATTCTCTCGGTGTATTGCTGTTTATGATGATGCAGATTTTTCCTGGGAAGGGAACAGTTTCAGGAAGGGAGCTGTCTATTTTCATGTCCTTTAAGCACTGTGTGTGCTCTTTGGGTGTCGTCTTCATCCATTTTTTCATGGTTTGGGATACTTAGGGATAGAGAGTTTCTGCCTAAGAACAGAAGAGGTCCAAATGCCTCATTCCTCAGGGTTCCGTACTGGGATCGGTGCTGTTTAACGTCTTTGCCAGCGACATGGACAGTGGGATTGAGTACACCTTCAGCAAGTTTGCCAATGACATCAAGCTGTGTGGTGCAGTCGACACGCTGGAGGAAAGTGACACCATCCAGAGGGACCTGGACAGGCTTGAGACGTGGGCCTGTGCAAACCTCATGCAGTTGAACCATGCCAAATGCAAGGTCCCGCACCTGGGTCAGGACAATCCCATGCACAAATACAGGCTGGGTGGAGAATGGATTCAGAGCAGCCCTGAGGAGAAGGACTTGGGGGTACTAGTGGATGAGAAGCTCAACATGAGCTGGCAATGTGCGCTCGCAGCCCAGAAGGCCAACCATATCCTGGGCTGTACGAAAAGAAGTGCGGCCAGCAGGTCGAGGGAGGTGATTCTGCCCCTCTACTCTGCTCTGGTGGTACCGCACCGGGAGTACTGCGTCCAGCTCTGGAGCCCTCAACATAAGAAGGACATTGATCTGTTGGAGCGTGTCCAGAGGAGGGCTACCAAGATGATCAGAGGGCTGGAGCACCTCTCCTATGAAGACAGGCTGAGAGAGTTAGGGTGTTCAGCCTGGAGAAAAGAAGGCTCTGGGGAGACCTTATAGCAGCCTTCCAGTATCTGAAGGGCACCTACAAGAAAGCTGGAGAGGGACTTTTTACGATGGCATGTAGTGATAGGATGAGGGGGAATGGCTGGAAGGGAGGAGATTGAGATGACATATTAGGAAGAAATTTTTCACTATGAGTGTGGTGAGACACTGGAACAGGCTGCCCAGAGAGGGTGTAGATGCCCCGTCCCTGGAGGTGTTTAAGGCCAGGCTGGACGGGGCTTTGAGCAACCTGGTCTAGTGGGAGGTGTCCCTGCCCATGGCAGGGGGGTTGGAACTAGATGATCTTCAGGGTCCCTTCCAACTCTAACCATTCTATAGTTCTATGATTCTATGAAATGTGGATCAAAGTCAGATTGGGTTTATATTCTGTTTTCAGCAGTACCTGAAAGCAGATGCTTATGCCTAGTATTACTTGTGTGTTATCTAATACAGTTTCTGGCTTCTAATGACCTTCTAATGACTTTCTAAGCAATGACTGTATTTGGACCACCATTTTTTAAGTCAACCTCTTTGCCTAATCTATTTTTTACTTTTAGTGTTATTTTAGCACTAAGGAAAAGAGTTCCCACATTGTAACTGTGCTGTGAGGAAAAAGACTTTCTGGTTTTGATTATTTTATCCTGCAGTAAGCCTTTAGAACCTGCAATCTAGTGCTAATGTTGAATCAGTGTCATCATGCAGAGGAGAAAGCAACATAACCAAGAGAACCAGCAAAAATATTTTGTATTTTCTTATTAAGTGTTCTTTTGTTTGCTGCTAGGTATCTGCACAAGCACAAGTTTAACACAGAAGCATGACACTGGCTTTGCTACATCTAAAGCTAAGGAACAGATTGAAACCTAGGAAGCAGTAGCAAATAATTTCCATTCATACAGTGACATCCAGTGGGTCCCTCCAGAGGCTTTCTTACATTTTTTTCCCATCCTTCAAGCAGGAATAAATAGTCCTGTGAGTATCACTTCCAGATCACAATTTCAGACCACTAGGACTTCTCACAATGCCAGAATATAGCCCTCATAGACAAATGGAATTAACTGAATGCTCGATAGCTGTGGACAGTGCATATAGAAGAGGCTGTTTAGGACTTTTTTTAAATTCACTAGACAGCTGCTCCCAAGACAGTCAGACCCCAGCCTGTACTGCTGCTTGGGATTATTCTGTCCCAAGTGTGGTGCTTTACATCTATCTTTGCCTGTGATGCTTTACATCTATCTTTGCTATCATCCATTCTTGTTGCCTCAGTCTTCCAGACTATCCAGACTTCTATGCATTATGGCTCTACTTTCTGGCATATGTATTTCTCCTCCGAGCCTGGTGTCACATACAAACTTGTTGATGGCCCTTTCAATACCATCATTCAGATTGCTCATAAAGATATTGATTACTATTGGACTAAATAGTGACATCTGAGGTACTCCACTCTTACTCTCTGGCCAGAGTCTGACCTCCTGCTCAAAGCAGAGACAGCTATGAGATCAGACCAGGCTGCTCAAGACTTTATCTAAAGTCAGGTCATGAAAACCTCCAAAGATCGAGACTGTGCTAACTGTCTGGGCAGCCAGTTTCATGGCTTGTCTGTTCTCATAGTGACCAGAAGTTTTTCCTTACATCCAAGTGGAACCTTCCTTGATTTGATATATGCCCTTTGTCCTTTGTCTCTTGTCATCTGACTAGGCACCAGGGCGAAGAGCCTTGCTCCTTCTTTCCAGTAACCCCTTAAAAGAACTGAAGGCTACTATCAACAAGCATGCTTCCCTCAGCATGTCCTCACAGGGCACACACTACTCTCTGACCAGATTCTTCTACATATTCCATGCATGAAGGATTTAATATTTAAAACTGGTGCTTTCTGGGCTGCAAGCGCACATTGTCGGCTCATGTCCAGCTTTTCATCCACCAGTACCCCCAAGTCCTTCTCGGCAGGGCTGCTCTCAATCCATTCATCCCCCAGCCTGTACAGATACTGTGGGTTGCATTACAAGGTTTAATGTTTCTTACTACTCATAGCATCACGTTCAGCTGTCAGTTTGTTTACAGGGTTAATCCTAGGCCAGGATCAAGATTAAAAAAGAGTAAAGCTGACAAAGCATGATGCTCCTGTGATTTGTTTTACACACTCATACATACTTAGAGACACAACCAAGAATTATGGGTTGTTTTTTTTTCCCTTTTGCCTGGGAATAACTGAAAAGGGCTTATCAAGTTTTTGTCTCTTACAAACATTGCTATACAGTGCAGGAGTTCTGTGTATAATTGTGAGGAAAAAAGTTCATTAAATTAAAATATGGTACGTGCCTGTAATTGTAGTATAGGTTGTTTGAGGGCTAATTTCCCAGTGATTGATTATCTTATGTAAGGGTTTTAAAACTTAGCAAGTCTTGTTCCCTTTCTCCATATAAACCAACTCCAAATTATTTCTATTTTCATTTTCTCAATCATTATATTTTTCATCTCTTTCAGTGCACAGGAATTGGTGTCATAAAGATACCATAATGTTAATAGATTTGTCTCAGAGTTCATGAGGTCAAACTTGTTGGTCTTCCCCTATGACTAACACTGCAAAAATCTGGAATCAACTTACTTAGTCTCGGGCATAAAATAACCAGCACTGAAGAACTGCACATCCATAAATCAATAGAGACTGAGTTCTGATTTATTTCTTTTCAAGTCACATGTTCTACTTTCAAAGCAGATAAAGGTAACTATAATTAAAATGTCTATTTCCTTTTCTATTATTTGTGTTAACATTCACGCTATTGAATATACCCCGTTCATAGTACTATATTTTTTCAGTATTCCACAGTTATTGTTTCATTAAAAATACCCCTGTGATATTAACTTTATAATAAATTACAATTCAAAATAAAATATCAGCCATTTCATCCATGAGAGAGAATAATAAAGCCATAATAAAAAGGAATAAAGTTTAGCAATATGATAATGTAGCATGAGGTTTTTATAGACTCCATGTAAATGTTAAAATCTATAAATTTTTTATATTGTGTAAAATTGTAAAAAATAATAATGAAAGGGGGTAGGGAGACATAAAAGAGGCAGGCTGGTTTAATCCTGAAATTGCTGTTATTCCCATTTCTTTTTATAATCTGAAAAATAATGTATAAAAATTATGCATATGAAATGATTTGTTTGTGGCTTATATTATTTACTATAGGTATTAAAGGTAAATTGAAGAAGGAAAACTTTGGTTTTCCACTTTCCAGCCCACAGTATTGGGAAGCCAAGAAACTCTAAGGCTCAATTACTTATCTTCTCAGCTTTCTTCATTCACACCTAGTATCCCTATATGTACTTAACCCTTATTTTTCCAACTATTGTCTTTATTTGGCTTCTTTTTATATATTTGAGTTCTAACTGAAAGTAGAAGGGTGTGCAAATATGCAAAGGACAGGACAGGACATGAATTCATCCTTGCAACCATTTTCTTCTTGTCACATCATCCTTTACACCACACCAGTCTAATGTCAGTCATGTGGTCTAACGGTAATTTATTTAATTGTACTAGTCCAATACTTAACATTTCTTCTGATGGCAGATTGCAGTAGGAATTTGCAATTTGATTTAAATAAAACTCTCTTAAATAAACTTTTATTTAAATAAAGGAGAAAGGGGGAAAGATATACACACAAGGAGTAGGCATTTCTAAAACAGTTGCAATACAGGTACAAATAATTGTTGCTTTAAAAACCTGCCATTTTGGAAACTCAACACTGGTCAGCCTTGTTTTGCTGTGTTGTGCTGGTCTAGAGACAGCACAAGATGTAACCTGACATCCCCTAGAGCATGCTGACTTGGAAAATACGGGGGCACTTACTGTCCTCTCATGATGGAGCTGCTTCTATTTAATTAACAGGTGACTCATCACTGACAAGGACATCATGCATTCTACTTGCATAATCAAGATTCTTGTTGGATTTCCAAAAATGATGAGAGGAAGTAGAGAGGAAACAAAGCTACACTGGCATAAAATAAGGAACTGACTGAGGACTTCCACTTCTGAAACAAAAAGTTTCTTTCTTCTGTAAACCTAAAATTCATTTTCATGTGTGGGTCTTTAAAACAGCAGTAGTGAAAGGATAGTATGGGCCTAGATGAAGAGATGCTCAAGAGAACATATCAATATGAGTCATTGCATAATCCGAAAACTTTTAAGGACAACCACAACTTTAATCCCAAAGGTTACAGCTCAGAGTCATTATGTAGTACTAGAACATAGTTAGCTTTCCTCATGCACAGCAGTAGTACTCAACAGTTTAAGGCAGAAAATTAAGATAAATACTGGACACAGTAAAAAATCCTGAGGCAATTTATACAGATGTAATGTTATTCTTCAAGCTGCAGTGCACCCAAGGTATGAGGATTGCTGAACTTAAACCACAAAGAGCCAAAGAGGAGTTGATTTGTGCCTTCCCTGTCAAAAGATAATGTAGGGCAGGTTAATTAAATAAGAAAAAAACCCCATCGTCTTCATTTCTCTTGCCTCAAGCCATGCCAAGGCTCTGGGGGAGGTGGCACAGATCTTCCCTCCAGCAGGAGAAAGTGAGAAGGGATAGCAAAGACGAGAAGATTAATAGCATTTACACTGTCTCTTCCAAAATAAGAATTAAGAGGCTTAAAATGAAGTAAGCCCAAGCTAGATTGGAAACAGTCTAAAAAAGGTGGTCTTTATGCAATGGGGAATTAAACTGTGGAAGTCCTTGTAGGTGGGTGTTAGGAATGTAAACGTTTCCACGAATTCTGAAAGGAAAATGGAAAAAGTGATAGAGAAGAAATCCATCTGAACGACACAAAGAAACCATGACTGTCTCAAGAAGTCCTTCAGCTGCCAGGGAGCTGCAAGAGTGAGGATGTTCCATGAGGGCCAGGAGCCAGGAGCTGAGAGTTATCCCAGCTCATGGGGAAACAACCTCACTAGCCGGGGCCCAGCTGCACTGTACCCAAGCAGCTTGGTGGCAGTGACACGGTCTCTCAACAGTCCAGCAATCATTAAACCAATAGGCCTTACTGGCCCTGCCCTGCCCTATCTGAGTCCTTCACCCACACCCACAGCTCATGGGCACAGGGGCTCCATTTACACTCAGGCCAGGGTCTTCAGCTCCTGCGTGAGCTGTGTTGTAGGTGTACCTCTTTCTAGTACTGTCCTTGAGCTGTTTGGCTGTCCTGGTTTGAACCTGGACCTGACATATTACCTTATGATCACTGAACTGTTGATAGCACCTTCTTTTGACACTACCACCTTCTCTAGTCACCCAGTTCAAGAGCTGTGAGACTGCACCTTCTCAGTGAGACCATTGCCCGGCCTTTGTTGTGGCCATCCTTGGCTCCTGACTTGTTCTCTGTTATGGAACAGTCTTGCTCTTGCTGCTCCCTGGCAGTTAGTTCAGGCCTTCTCAGGCCCCGAGCTGAGTACCATGGAGCCTGACCCTCAGACCAAGCTAGGGCTTGCCCCCATAGCCTCCATGCACCTAGGTGTCATAACACTTGACCCCACGACCACCCTGCAGTTTCTGATTCGACCCCAAGCCCTGCAAGAAACTGTGATGAGTATGCAAAGGCAGATCACAGCCCTGAAGGCTTCTCTAACCTCCCCTGAACCCAAGCCGACACCCCCTGCCCACCAACTCCTTTAGCGACTTTTGGGAGCATCTAGGCTTTGTCATGCTCCAAATCAGCAGCCCTCGAGGAGTAGCTCAAGAACAATCTGGTATGTGGGTGGATCTGCTGCTCTACCTCCACTGCCAGTGCCCTGTATTTTTTGTCAAAAAGAAGTATGGGTGTTTCTGACCGTTCATAGAAGGAGCCTTAAGGTGGCTTCAGCCTACCTAGGATCCACATGCCAGCAGATGGGGTCCACCTGGCACCCCAGGAACTCCAGCCTGTACTGCTGAAAAGAGCAAATCTCTGGGGTTTGACATGGAGCCTAGCATAGGATTTCCCTGGCATAATCTGTGTGCCTGTCAAGCATCAGAGAACATGAAGATGTCAAGAATGCCACTACATAGTTATCAAGCAGGCTGTGCAGGACACCACTGACAAAATGATGGAAGGTGGTCAGAGGAGAGAAGAGACCAAATGGTATTGCAAGATCCTTATAGTGTCTGTATCTGGTTCAGAAAGCAGCTTTCCACTCCTTCCCTTCTAGCAGGCAGGGACTGCAGACTTTCTCAGAATTTGCCAACCTCTTTCGATGATTTGTAACAGGTTTTCCAGTATCCTGGCTCCTATAACAGCACCTACTTGGAAGGCACCTCACTTTCTACAGGCATAAGCACACTCACCTTCTGAAGAACTGAAACAGGCATTCACCACAGTCCTGCCCAGGTCCTGGTTAGCATCTTATTGTAGAAGCAGATGCTTCTGTGCCATACGGGCCATATTCTCCTAGATGCTGGCCCAAAGCAGGATCCAGGACCCTATATGTCTATTTCTCTAGGCAGCTCACCTGCACTGAGAGGAATTATGATGTCTGGGACAAGCAGCACCTGAAAATCAAAGCTGCCTCTGAGGAGTGGTAGCACATTCTTGAGGTAGCAGAAGAACCAACAGAGGTGCTGACCTACCACCAGAACCTGGAATACAATTGAAGGATGTGTTGCTTCTCTCCCCACCTTGCCTGCCAGGCTTCTCTCTCTCTCCACACTTTCTTAACTGTCCATTTGTCACTGACTTTGGTTTCCAACCCAAAAAGTCTGCCAGCCACACCAGTTGCCTCACATGTGACTGCACCAAGTGACTGTCAGAGCAGGGGTTTGTTGGTGCAACTGACAACAATTGCAATTTCTTCCACAGTAAAAGCAATCCCCTTTTCTCTGTCTGTGTTCTCGTTCTTGGGATGAGGGGAGAGGTAGATGGTGTCTACGTCCCTGGGATCTTCCTCTGGGGATAGTAAGGAAGGTGGAGCAAAACATGATGGAGACCTGCATATGTTCTGCCTGGCAGAGGCAGGTGCTTTTCCAGTGACAGGCCTGTCTGACAGGCTGCTCCTGGCTCTGGGGCAGGCCAGTCCCAGCCATCTCATTTTTGAGGGCCTCAGAGAGCCCTAGACTTCAGAGGGCCAGAAAGGCTTGCTCTTCAGGCTCAGTTTCCACAATAAACTCTATTAATTGTATTGCATAGTTAGTGGCCAACTACTACCCCTGCTGGAGCTCCAGCAAGACAGTCTTGGCCATTGCACAGTTGCCATCTCCCCAAAACTGCTCCAAACAATGGTTAAGTCATCAGATTTTGGATAGATTCAGGCTTGCCAGTTCTTCTGACATCAACAGCAATGTTGGAAATAGGGCCTGTGAAACCACCTGCTCCCAACCCACAATGAATAACCATTATAGCATCCCAACTTCTGCTAAAGACAAGGACACGCTTTGCTTGTGGATTTTTGTTACTTTAAATCATAGAATGGTTTAGGTTGGAAAGGACCTTGAAGATCATCGAGTTCCAACCCCCCTGCCATAGGCAGGGACACCTCCCACTAGACCAGGTTGCCCAAGGCCACGTCCAGCCTGGCCTTGGAACACCTCCAGGGATGGGGCCTCAACAACCTCTCTGGGCAACCTGTTCCAGTGCCTTATCACCCTCAAAGTAAAAAATTTCTTCCTAATGTTTAATCTAAACCTGCCCTCTTCCAGTTTAAAGCCATTCCCCCTCGTCCTATCACTACATGCCCTAGTAAAAAGTCCTTCCCCAGCTCTCCTATAGGCCCCCTTTAGGTACTGGAAGGCCGCAATAAGATCTCCTTGGAGCCTTCTCTTCTCCAGGCTGAACAGCCCCATAAAAGCCTTATACTGAGACCTGGGTTGCAGTCCTAAGCAACAGAAAGACCAGTCTCTCTGTTGTGAAGTACTAAATGTGAAAATGCCCGAAACTATCTTAAATACAAATTGCAGAATTCAGATTACAAAACTGTATTTTATAGATAAAAATGGATTTTTAAGAATGCAGGAATTATGTATAGGTACTCAGTCCATTTTCAGACTTAAAAATCAACTGTATGGATTGTGTGTGTCATTGGGAACCAAAGAGAACAATCAACTAATAAAGATGTGCTAAAAAGAGAGGTAGATAAAAAACTCAGATATTCCTTGCCCCAAACCAGGTATTACACTTGGGGGAAAAAAAAAAAAGTCAGACTACTGTCACATGTGCGGTCACCGCATTAGAAGAAAACTATCCCCCATCTAAATTATTCAGAAAAGTTATACCTTAGTTATCACTAAACCGGGCAAAATAAAATGTCTTCACTGCCTGCTCCAAATTAGCACCTTTTTTAAAAGTGTGCTGTCATTTAGAATGAAACATTAAATAAAGGGGGTATCATTTAAGTCTCTACAAACCAGAAACTCTCAAAGTAAAATGACATCTTTAAGCACTGCAGATATCTGCATAGACATAGAATTTCAGCACTAACATCTTTGCCTGAGGTAGTCCAATGTCCTTCATTTTATTTTAGTCTCAGCTTCCTCCTGCTCACACACCTGTACGCCTGTTTATAACACCCAGTGTGACTACATGATGCAATTTAAGAGAAGTACAGTAAAAGGTCAATCATTTTAAAACCATACTATTCATATCCCTAACAGTGTTTTTTAAACATGCAGTTAATTGGACTGCGCAATTCTCTCCATACTTCAGCCAAGATAGCTCTTTCACTTAAAAATTACTGAATACATAAAAATAAAGCTGTCCTTGTCTTATCTGTACAAATCCACGTTTTGTACATTGAATCAGCCATACTGTACAGTATTAAAGTAAATCATGCAATAATTTCCCAGTAAATTACTGACATTTATGCATTTTTCCAAGGCACAGTACACAAAAGACCTGCAATGGCAGATCAGTCTACCACATGAAAATTTTAACCTTCTAATGAGATAGTGGAACATGTTTTACTCATTCTTTGTATTAAGTGACATAAGGCAGCACAAGAAATGTTAACAAGTAAATTCAGACATCCTGGGCTCTTCATCATAGTCACAATGAATACTGGTTCCCTATACAAATGAGAGATACAAAGCTGTAAAATATAATATGGGAATATGATTTTATTGTGTTAATCTGCATATGTATTGGTACAGCTGTTCTGTGAATGCTTCTGAGGAAAATTTTTCCATAACTCTGACTCTCCCAGCTGCTCCCATTGTGTCCTTTAAGAGAGGATCTCTCACAATTTTTTCCATGGCCTCAGAGAATTGCGTTGGCAGCGGATCACACAAAAATCCTGTAACGTTATGCAAGATTGATTCTAAAGGGCCACCTGAATTAACCGCTATAACGGGACATCTCATATACATTGCCTCCAGAGGAACAATGCCAAAATGTTCATTGCTTGGTGTATAAAGCACGCATACAGAGTTACTAAAAAGAGAGATTTTCTGTTCATCTGAGAACGATCTCAGAAAAGTGACATGGTCATTAACACTAAGCTTGGCTGCAAGTTTCCTCAACTCTTCATAGTGCTCCACATTTTCCAGAACTCGTTTATCATAACCACCTGCCATGACCAGGTGAACTTCATTCCACATATGAGAATCGAGTCTTCCTCGAAGCTCATGCAATGCCTCGAGAGCCAATGCTAGATTCTTCTTTCTCTCATACCTATTAATGGAAAGAAACAAGAACTTTTTCTTTTTGGGTATGAGGTCAGCTATGTCCGCAGGAACTACTGTTTCAAAGCTACTGGTGTTGAGCGATGGGTAGAGGACATCTGGATTTATGTGACATAAGGACTTAAACGTGTCCTTGAAAACACTGGCGGTGAACCTGCTGTTCACAACAATACAGTCTGCCATGCCAGTCGTGTACTCTTCCAGCCAGTCAAGCGGTAATCTGTAGATGCGCTTTAGGAGAGATTCTCTCTTGGTCAGGAGCTGATCAGGAAAGTGACAATAAAACAAAACCTTCTTACGAGTTCTGGCCAGTCTAAGCACAGGGATGCAAGCAGACACCTAGTGCAACCAGGAGAGAAAGAGACAAGAGGAGACATTCATCACTTGTGTTAGTACCACTGGCACGTACACCTGATTTCAAAGCCATGGCATAAGAGCCAGCCCTTTGCAAGCCAACTGCTTTCTCCCTCTCCCCTCCACAAGCGCATCAAGCTGCCCTCCCTCGTCCAGGGCCTCTTGCCGCGGCTCTAGATTCCCTCCCTCACCTCGGCCTGCCAGGCCGCCTAACCCCCCCCCTCCTCTCCCCTCCCCGCCCAGGCCCCACCAAGCCGCGGGACTTCCCCACGCACCCCCTCCGTCCAAGGCGCCCCACCAGGGGAGAGCCGGGAGGGCAGCCCAAGCGGCAGCAGCACCTTCCTCTCGCCCCGGAGCACGCCAGCACCCACGCGTCCCCTCCTGCCTCCCCCCCGCCGCAGCAGCGGGGCCGCAAATGGCGGCGGCGGCGGCGCCCCCTCGCCTCCCGTCGGGCACCTGGTCGCAGACGAAGGCGTCGACCGGCTCGCCGCTGAGGAGCACGATGTACAGCGCCACGAAGGCCATGCGCAGGGCGGCGCATAGCGCCTGCCCGCGGCCCCACAGGCTGCGCGGCAGCCCCCCGCCTGCAGCGCCAGCGCCGCGTCCACCACCAGCCGCTCTGCACCGCCCAGCCCCAGGTCCGGGTGCAGGAACAGCACAGACGGACCCCCTTCTTCCTCCTCCTCCCCGCCCACCGCTGCCGCCATGGCTACTGCGGGGGCACGAGCGGCCCACCCGCCCGCCGGCCACGTCCCGCGCAGCACCGCGCATGCGCGGCCCGACGGCTACCGGGGGGCACGTCAGCCTTCCTCCCGGGCCTTCCCTTTCGCCCCGCCCGCCGGGCGGCCATGGCGCTGCCCGCTGCCTCGCCCCGCGCCTCCCCAGCTCGGCCGCCCCGGACCGGCCGCTGGTGAGGGAGCGGGCGCGACCCAAGCGTCGTGCAGAGGCAGTTCTCTCAGAAAGCGGCCGCTGAGGGAGGCGGCGGTGGAGAAGAGCGGCCGGCGCTGCTCAGGCACCCCCGTGGGCAGCCGCCAGGCCCCGGGAGGCGCGGCGCCAGGCGGGGCGGGGCCTGCTGCGGGCAGGGACGTGGCCGGAGCGGCCGTTCGGGAGCGTGTGTGAGGGCCGCGCCGCCCCCCCGAGCCAGCGCCGCCGTCGCCATGGTGAGGTTCTACCCCGTGCAGGAGGTGGCTGTGTTCGCTGCCTCTCTCCTGGCTGCGCCCGCCGCCTCCCACCCCTTCCCGGTTCTCTTTTCTCTCCGCAGCCCGGGCCCAACCCCAGCGCCACCAGCGTCGGCTCCTCCGGCCGCTCCCCCCGCAAGGCCGTGGCCCCCCGCGCGGCGGGCTCCACCGTCCGGCAGAGGTAAATGAGGACAGGGCGCCTGCGGGTCTGTCTCGTCAGCCCTCGGTGCACCCGGCTGTAGCCCCAGGCGGTGCTGTGCCCAGCCGTCGTGCCCTCGGTTTGCCTGGCTGCCCTGGCTGATGAGAGCGTCTCGCTTCTGCAGAGTCTCATGGGGTGGTTAGTGCCACCGCATGCTGGCAGACTGCTAATGTGTTTGGGTCTTTCTTTCATTCCTTTCATCCCCTAAAGGAAGAATGCCAGCTGTGGGACAAGAAGCGCAGGCCGTGCCACTTCCACGGGCACTGGTGGGATGTGGCGGTTCTACACTGAGGACTCTCCAGGGCTCAAAGTGTAAGTTGGATACACGGGTGGTGGCAGGCATGGGGCTATAGATATACACCTATCTGTGTAACCTTTAAGTCTTTGAATTGGGAGATTGGTGTTCTGGTCTGCATGGGAAGAAATGCTGTGAATTGATGGCTGCTTGGGTGGATTTGTGATGAAATATTTTATTTGGTCTGTAAACTGGAGAGGTAGCTGTTGAAGTTACAGCGGCTTTAAAAAGGTAGGTACAAGTTATATTTTGTAATTGCCTAGATTTACCTTAAGTGGTTTTTGAAGACTGCAAGCAGTCCCTTTGAAGTTGGGAAAGTTTACTTGTCAGAGTGAATTTAGGCCCCTACATGCGTATGTTTGTTAATTAAGCTTTTGCTTTTTCTTTTTTAATAGATATGTTGTGATCCTGCACCCCTCCCCCTTGAAAACATAATCTAACTGCTGTTCCACATGCTTGCAGAATCTCAGGTGTTCTTGTTAAAAAGCTGAAGATAAATTATTTTAGTTAAGCTTGCCAAGTGAATAGCATTCTGATACCTTGTATATCTCCATTTTTACAAGGTGAATATTCCAAGATTGTAGTCAAATATCTGGTGGTAGTGTGCCTTAAGCTGTAAAGAGAGCCTAAGTTATTACTTTTTGGCCAGTTTTAGTCATTCAGATCAGTTCCCCAAATAAGCTTTGCAGCCTAATACTTGGGTAGCAAAGGCAGAAGGTGTATTTCAGCAGGTATGTGCATGCTAAGTCATACCCTGAGTGGGATTTTGTGCTTCTTGTAGAGTTATACTTCCTGGCCTCTTGTTCTTACTGGGTTGAAGAGAGTCAAGACACTCAGGGATGTCCTTATTGCTGCTTTTTTTTTTTTTTAGGGTGCATTACCGTTTATTTTTAAGTCCTTTAGGAGGGCTGCTGCTGGCTGCAGAAACAAAACATTTGCAGGAGGGCTGGTGATAGCCTAGTTAGTGATGGTTCCATGATTAATCGTTCCTCTGAAGTTGTCTTAGGTGTTTTCATTTTCGTATGTGCTTCACATTTTAAAAAACAAAAACTGTATGGCAAACCATCAAAGTGGTGGTGTTCTGCTACTGCAGATCTTGCTTTCTCCATTCTGAATCCAGAGAGGAGACAAGGTAAAGAAAGAAAAAGACAATGAGCAACAATAGTATTCTAGAGCAAACCTGTGCAGGTAAGGCAAGGCAACTATTTTCTGTGTTGTTTGGTCTACTAAAGCTCAATTAAAAAAAAAAAAAGAATAAAACAAAACTGAGAAAACCCAGAAATGTTCTACTGTTAAGTAGGTTTTTTTTCTCAATAGACTTGTGATACAAGCTGTCAAAGCAGCTTTATCAATTTCAGTAAGTTTCCTTGTGAATCCTTTGGTTTCACTTTTGATGTTAAATGGCCATTCAGTTGTTCTAATTTTCAATACAAGCAGGTCAGTAGATAGATTTTTCCCTTCTATTTATGTTGCAACACAGTTGTTCCTAATTTTAAGGTTTTGGAGCTCTGGAAGTGGGGTTTTTTTGCAAGTTAACATGGGTAGTTGTATGGTCAGGCTTTTAATGGAAGAAACAACTCTGTAAAAGCGAGTTGGTTTTACAAATCACCTGCATGTGAGATGTAACGTTTTCTGAACCATGGTTTGGGAGGAACTTTCTTGCTTACAGCTTCCCATGTATTTTTCTACATATGTTTTTTCCACAGCAACTAATTGTTATGATCTCTGTTCTCTTCAGTAGGCTTAAAAATGAAAAATGGGTTATATAGGGCGTTGTGGTTGCCTCAGTAAAGTGCGTCAGCCAAAGTTGTTTCTGAAAATCGTTGTGATCACTACTGCATAAAGGAATGTAAAAGCTCAGCCTTAGGTGGGCTTTTTTTGGTGTGTTTTCTTTTCTCATTTTGTCTAAAATATGAGCTCTTAAATTTACTATGAAAAAAATACATAAAACGACTTGAGAACAGGTTATTTCATGCCAGCTATGATCAGAATTCTACTCTAGATCAAAAGTTTTACATTGTGCATAATTATACCTCTGATGCTTCAGGTATTTAGTATCCGTACTTAACATCAGAAATAATAAATATGTTGAATAAGCAAGGTTGATTCACTTCAGGAAAGTACGTTTATTTGTAGTACAGGATGCTACAAAATATCTATGCCTTTAAAAACAGTATTAGTGAAAAAGTGCTGTGGGGGATCTGTTTGAGAGTGGGATATGGTATTTTTCTCTTTAAAACTCAGATGGAGCGTTGCATGCTTTGAAAAGAAGACTAAACCCAAACTTGTTGCTCTTTCTATGGCACTTAGTACCTGTGGTTCCTGTATTTTGTCCAGAACTTTCTTGCTTAAAGACCTATAGGTGGTGTTTCCTGTGGAGTCATGATAGACAATCAAATTGGGCTTGTGTTATAGTATGCAGCCTTATGAAGGACATTCTGAGAATGCACAGTACCAAATCTTTAGAGGTGTGGTGCTTGAATTAGTTTTCTTACTCATTTAAACTGCATGGTGGGTTGAGAAGATTCAGGTGTATGGAGGAGAATTGCAGGGTTTCAGCAGGTTTTCTTTGGGACCAGAGGAAATGAGACATGCATGTTAGTACTGGAAAGCTGATTATTCTGTAGGGGGATCAATGTCACCTGCATGTTTTTAAAAAAAAAAAAAAAAAGCAGCTAAATGGACAATCACTCACCCCTGTTTATTTCCCTGTTGCAGTTAGTGGTGTTCCTCTATTCCTGTGTGCCTTTGGCAAAGAGTAGCTTTATGTATTCCTACTACTAAAGGCTTAAATGAATTAAATAGTAGCTCAGATAAAGCATAAGGACTTTGTGCACCTGATATCATTATGATTTATATTATGTAGGACATAAACTTCAAATATGTGTAAAACACTGGGGATTGAGAAGGACATTCTGTTGCTTCATGAAAGATATCCCTTAATAGGGGTTGCTTAGGTAGTCGCTGTGTGTGTGGACTTATTTTGCATGTTTTGTCATTGGTTTATTTGCTAAATGCTTTATGTCTGTGTTCAGTGTTCTCCATACCCAAGCAAGTCTAAATATGATAGATAATAAATTAATTTTAAAACTCAATGTAAGATTACGGTTACGGACATTTGAAGTATATGGACCATGATCTCGTAGGAAAATATGTTAGTAAGTTATTTCAATCCATTCTCAGTTTTTTTTTTTTCACTTTGTATTCAAGTAACGTTTACCTGCTTATAAATGGTAACCTGGGGGGTAGTCCAGGCTGGATAACAGAATTCATGGTGTTTCTCCCAATAGCAGGTTGAAAATCAGAAATGAGGTTGTATGAAGTGAGTGGTATGAAGCAGTGTTTAGTGTGTGTAATTGTGTAATAGTGCGTGTAATTGTTGTGTCTCAGAACAGCATGAAACAGCTGATTTAGTCTCTCAGTGTGCACCCTAATATTAAACTGGGTTTTTTTTAAAACATCACTATGCAATTTCTAAACAATGTATAAAAGTGGGAAAGAAAAAAGTTAAGAAATTTGTTGATTTATGCATTTTAGGTAATGATTTAATGGTGGAGTTAACTTTGACATTCTGTGTATCTTCTTGAAGAGAACAGAAGTCCCCGTCTCTCACCCACTGCTGCCATTGTTTTCAAATGAAATAAAACCTCTGGAAAAAACAGCTAATGTGAATTTTATGCCAAAATTTTACTAGCCGCTAGAGGACTCTGTTGGTTTTTGTATCTGACTACATCTCTGCTCAGGTGGCTATCTGAGTAGTAAATACAGATGATAATTTTCTGGAGATTGTTTTCGCAATGATTAGTAATAATGAACCATTAATTACTTTTTATATAAGTGCAAGTTTTTTAATTATATTGTGATTTATAGTTATGTAACGTTTAGGGTGTGTAAAACTATCTTTAAAAACATAGGGGCAGCAGCAGTTTTTGGTAGAGATCGCTATCTCATTTCTGTGTACTTTAAGGTTTTTCTATGGGAACGGAGTAAGTTTTCTCCTACAATTGCTTATGAACTGATGAGTTCACTTGGCTGACAATGACTGGCCTTTGGACAAAGCAGACTTTTTTTATGTTAATGCATTTTTTTCTTTATTTTTAGTGGGCCTGTTCCAGTTTTGGTCATGAGTCTTCTTTTTATTGCTTCTGTATTTATGCTGCACATCTGGGGTAAATACACTCGTTCATAGACTCAGCTGCCAACTTAAAGCATACATCTTGGACCAAAAATATGGTGGATCCTGGTTGTTCTTGGAGAGAAACTGGGGAAGCTTCCTATCACCTGTTGAAGTCCTGTCAACTTTGGCTCTAATACCGAATTAATTTCTCAGTTTGCTATTTGGGCAGGTTTAAAGTCTGTTATGGGTCATTTTATATTTGTATCTGTACACTTAGAATACAGGTATTGCAATAAAAGTTGTATATGGAAATAGAAACAGTCTTAACTGTATTTTTTCCTCCTATTCTAACTTACCACAACTAAAGCATTGTACTTGTGGTTTTCATATATAACCATATTTCTGAGTAAATGCCATCTAACAGTTCAAACCAGGTTCTTCTATACTGTACATTGCTATGTAATTTTATGCCAGATCTTTTCTTGTAAATGGGGGAGACAAAGAGGTGCACAAATGTGCAAAGGTAACAAACATGTTTGTTGAAATAAAACTGAGGTACACTAGATGGGCTGATCATGTTCTGTTAACTCCAGAAAAATAGCTGGATTTATTTCATTTATTTCCTAAATGCAAGTTAAACTTTACTCAGTGCTCATTATACTTAAAAGTATATAAGTATGCTTGTTTTTCAAACTGCACTTGAGGAATAACTTAAACTGATACCTAACAGATTTTTCAAATAATAATTGCGTGGCTGTCAAAGACAAGTTTCTTCTGCAGGTCCAGACTCTTTCAACGAGACTTAGGGAGGAAAATGGAATGGAAGGACTGGAAAGGCAATGGCTGCATTTTAAATAACAGGACATGCAAACAGGGTGAGATACAGCTAAGTGGCTCTTCATATAAGCACTCCAGTTTCCTTCTGGGAGGTGTTCTTTATATTCCTTTTGAACAATCAGAGAGGTCTTCCATCTCTTTTTAAAGGTACATACATATTGCTGCATTAGTGTTTCAGTTGTTTCCCACTGCTGATGCGGTTTCAAGATTCAGATAACCAAATCAGGTTGGATATAATTATTTTAGTTGTTCATGTTATGATTCCTGTTTGAATATCAGCTGGTAATAGCAAAACAATATTCTTGGTTATGCAACCTCGATACAACATGTCACAAGTCAACACTTGTAGAAGTAGCCTCTCTTACACACCACCTTCCTTTAAAGCAATTCTTAAAGTAGCATTACTTCTGAAAAGAAGAATCTGTTCAGAACAAAAACAAGAAAAAGGAATGTGGTCTCAGGGCTATAAGAGGATAATTGCTTTGAGCTGTGCTTATGCCGTAATACCTAGTGTAAATGTAGAGGGAAAGATGGAAGACTTAGAGCAGAAATTGAATATTGTCTTACAAAATGTAATGGTAGGAGGGTTAAGGTTTCAGAGGATTGAAAGTTGAGGAGCAGGGAATTCTGGTGACTCAAAGGCAGTGGGGTAGCATAATACACTAAAGCAGTGGAAACTGAGCCAAATAAATCATGTATCAAAGGGAAAAGGATCCCCAAATCCCTT
The DNA here is from genome assembly GCF_000708025.1 of Charadrius vociferus. Lineage (NCBI taxonomy): Eukaryota > Metazoa > Chordata > Aves > Charadriiformes > Charadriidae > Charadrius > Charadrius vociferus. Next base: position 2,751,535 of record NW_009648539.1, read on the forward strand.
ACTGGTATGCGTATGGAAGGGAAGTAAAAACACTAGAGAAAATAAAACAGATAGGGGCGTGAGCTCGCCTCTTCAAAAGGCAGAGGTAAGGATCTCTTATTTAAATGCTTTGACTAGAAAGAAAATAAAATCTGTACAAGTTTTTCCCCTCTATGCTTCTCTATTCACTGGTATCCTGTTGGTTACATCCAGGCCAACCTTTCTTGTAGTGTGCACATAGCATGTGAACTCCTCCCATCTTTTGCCATCATGTCATGATAAATACTGTGCCGCTAGTAATCACTCACAATGTTTCTTGTTCTTGAAAGGACCAGGGCAAAGGACAGTTGTTCAAGTTCTGTCCCATACACACATAGTTCTTTTGCAGCAGAAGGACTTTTTTTTTATTTTATCACATCAGTCTCTGAATTTATCCTCCAAGAAGAAACTGTCAGCTCTTTCCAATCTCGTCTACCTCCAGCTGTTTCTTAAGCTCTCTGAGCCTATCACACATAAGCTACTGTAAGATCTCTTCAGTACTGTTCACAGAAAGTTGCGATGCCTTTACAACAGGCATATATATCTGTAGAGATACATGCATGCATGTGTATATGGTCACTTTATTGGTTTAGAAATGCAAAAGGATGTGTCTCTGAAAATGTAAGACGGTACACCCTTGTTAGCCTGTATGTGACAGCAATGCAAAGAAGCAAACAGGACAGCTTGTGTTCTCTTCCTCAGCTGTGTTGGCTAGAGATGAGTGGATACTATACTGAGGTCATGTGGTGAGGCCTAAATGATTTTATAAATATATTAATGGAAAAAATATATTTTTTTTTGGTCTGGAAAAAGAGATGTCTCATATTTTCAAAGGCTAGCTTGTATACTTTCAGCTTTGATAAATAAGGCTGTGTTTTACATTATCATATTAGCTGTTTATATAAATGTGTTTAATAGAAGGCTATATTTTGTTGACTTGGCATTGTTAGTAATACATTAAGAGTATTAATTATTCTTAACTTGGGATGTGAGCTGTAAGAAGGGACTGTCTGCCTTTTGGCTCTTTTTTATTGAGGGGAAAATTGTATAGCATTTGTGACTTCTGCTTTGATTTCAGAAGCTGGTGAAAAGAAAGGCAGGGAAAGCAAGAGCAGATATGAAGTTACTGAGTGCACCTCATCCCTGACATGTGTTGTGACCTTTTTCTTTTCTTCCTTCTGTATTCTGGTTGTCTCTTTTTCTTTGGAGACTGCCAATTACACTGAATTGTGCCATGGAGTAGGATAATGCCCTGATGCAGAGACGAGGCAGGTAGCAACAACAGCGAACAGAACAGACCCATTTTACTTACGACGAAATCCAAGTTCAGATGTGGATTACCAGAGATTTGACGCCTTTATCTCATGTTCAGCTGCAGGTTGCAAATAGTTATTCTTGTTTCTTATTTTGAAGGATTTTTCTCACAGCTGCCTTCCAGAATAGGATGTGCGATTTTTTGACCAAACAGAAATGGAGGAATTCATTGAAGTTATGCTATTGTTTCATAAAACAGAACTAAGCAAAACTTCTCATGCACTGCCTCCTCCAAAGAGCTGTTTGTCTTAATATTAACAAAGTGAAATTCTACCTAGTTTAGTGTGCTTTTTTTTTTTAGTTCAAGCATTTATCACTGAGTAAATATACTGCCCCGCTTTGCTCCTCTGGTACTGTAGAGAGATATCAAATATATTTACAAATGCTCCAGAGGTAAGACATTATCTCAGCAAAATGCTTCCAAAATAAAATCAGAACTAAATTTACAGTCAGTATGTGCCAGTTCCAGAGGGACTTCATCCCCAACATCTATTAATTATCAAACACCATTCTGTGAGACCTTCTTCTAAGTTTATTAGCTACTGTTCTGTGGGGTTTTTTGTTTTGGTTTGGTTTTTTCCACTGGTAAGGTAATATGAAAAGAACTTAAAGTGATGTTGCCTTACATTTCCAAGATTGGCTGGTAAGTAATATTACTCCTTTCTTACATAAAGAAAGAGTACATGAGGAAGAGTACTTACATAAAGAAAGAGTACTTACATACAGTTAGAGTATGGTGTAGTAATTGGTGGAGGAGAGCCTCACCTCAGGAAGAGATCTGTGAGGGGGAAAAAACATAACAGTGTGATACAAACTGCTGAGAAGTTTGCAAAGGACCAAACTAATATAATTGAGTGTGAATTTGAACCTGATGCTGTTGTGGGGCTTGGTAGGCCTAGCTTTCTAATTTTGTTCTATTGTTTCCATGCTCCTTGCTGAAAAGCTTTTGTCGCCTTTTTTGGCATTTGGACATGATTTAACAAACAAACAAAAACTTTACAGAAGGTTGAAAACTCACACGCAGAGGAACTCACAGTGGTAGATAGTAGAATTAGAGCCTTTGTCTCCTCTATTGCAGGTGGAATTAAATAATACTAATCTCCCTGCTGTCTGCATGCAAAATTACCTAATGATAGAATTGCCTTCACTGAATGAAAGAGTTTGTGGAGTGAGATTATCTCCCTGTTTCTGAACAGAGAAAGAATGTCACAACACCTGTGGGAAGAAGAAAAATGTTTTTGCTAGTTCTGCTTCCAAGAATATTTTCCACCTCCAAGCTGAAATTATTTCTAACCACTTTCTGCCCCATGGCAAACTCAACATAAGAGCATCAGATAGGTCCTCTTGTCTTCAACCACAGCATGAAGATTGACCACTATGAAGGGAAAATTTGTCAGTAAAATGACTTCTTGCAGCAAACCTTGTATCTCAGTTGTTTAGGCTGTTGTGGTTATGGCAGTGTTGCATCTCTGAAAAAGCTTCTATGTTCTGCAGAAAGCACAAAGGTCTTTTATTTGTCCTGGTGTCCAAGCAAGGTAGCTCACCTGCAGCTGTTCCTTTCTCGTATTTAAGGAATGCCATTACTTCACCCAGTGATAGCCCTTTCTCCCCACTATTTCCTGGCTTTTCTTGAGCGTGGGTAACTTGATGACTTCCTCTCTGTGTGAAGGACACAGAAATCCTGCCTCTGTAAGGTCAGATTTAACTTTAGATTAGTTTACTTTAGATTTCCACAATGTAGCTGCTAATAGTTGTGCACCTTTTATAGTCACTGGTTGCAAACCTGCGTTTCTAGGGTGTAGTTCTGCTAACCTGTTTTAGTGTCAGGTGAAGAGGTGCTGTGCAGGTGCCTGTTGCTCCAGGCAGTTGAAGAACTATGAACCGCAACTCAGAGTAGTTGGACCACTTGTCGACGTTGTAGGTGCCAGATTGAGATGAAATCCAACCCTGCGTCTCAGCTGCTGCTGACAGAGTTACTAATCTTTAACTTCATTTTGGTGATGAAATAATCTGAGTGTACAGTGGTGATGAAACCCAAAAACCTCATGAAGTCGTACTTGGTAGGTCACAGTCATCAACAGAGACTTTCCAAAAAGCAAAAAAATTTAGGAGCACCATATTCCTTGAAGCAAAAATTATTGACAGTTCAGGAAAGCACTTAAACAAGAAAATAAGTCAGTAAATGTGTTTATTCCACATGGGTACCACTGAACCATTTCATTTTAACTTGCTTGTTGGTTGTGCCAACACAGAGTCAGAGACTATCTGCTAGTTCCTTGCCATCGCTAGGCAGCATTTTGTGCTATGTACGGCAACTGAGTTGCCCCTATGCGGTGGGAAAAACCCGAATTGAATGGATATGAATTTTGATTAGGTTTAATCTTGTATCAAAATAATTGTGTAACCAATGAGGACTGAGAAGCAAACCTCTTAGAGAAGTGTTTCCAAACTGTGTGTGTGACGGGCTTGACTGTCCCATAGTGAAACTAATGGGAAAGCTGCCAAACATCTGTGTGACGAGGATGAGGCAATTGTAGGTTTGTGTCAAAAAGGAAACTTAATGCTTTTACTGCTCACTTTCTAAGCTTGCTCTTTACCGTAGACCTGAAATGAATACCCAGGAGCTATACTGCTGATTAAATTCAATTTGATGAGAAAAATAGACACTTCTTGTACTTAAGGTAAGGAATGAGCTGTAAAACAGTGTACTTCCTGCAAAAGATTGTCTCTTCTTTTTTTTTTTTTTTTTTTTAATATTTGGAGCATTACAGGGACCAGGAACAAGAACGTATTTGGTTGAAGTTGTGAGCGCTGGCCAGATTGTGAGAGTGTTGTGAGTATATGTGGTCTTAATGCTATAACGCTGTCGAAGCCAGGTCCGTGACAATGTTGTGATTCTACACTTTTGAAATACACCACAAGTGACTGATAGAAAGGTTGGCTTCAGAAGTTAGATGGTACTTGAACCTGATGACATCAGAAAGTTTTTAGAAATGTGTGCTGGGAGCTTTAGGATTACTTCCCTTGACATACTCTTTGTGCATCTTGCTATATGGTTAGCCGTCATCGCTGCAAGGGCATGCTGCTGGTTCATGCTCCACTTGTCCACTGGGACACCTAGGTCCTTTTCTGCAGAGTTGCTCTCTGCTGAGTCAGTCTATATCTTATTGCATCGTGTTCCTCCATCCAAGATGCAGGACTTCGCATTTGTCCTTCTGGAACTTCAGGGAGGGGTTGTCGGCCAATTTCTCCATACTGCTAAGGTCCCTTGGATGACAGTGCTATTCTCCAACCTAGCTACCACTTTCTGAAATTTGGTGTCCTCACAAGCTTGCTGAAGGATGCAGATAATGAGACCAATTGCCTTCCTGCCAGGAGCACGAGAGTAAGTCTGCATCACTTCAGGTTTACTCTAAGCTCCTGTCCCTGTTTTTGAGCACCCTCACAAAAAAAACTGATATGTCTGGGCTTGTGTGCAAGGCTGGCATTGGGATACTGGATTTCACATAGGAGCAGGCTCTAGCCCCATGTTCTACTTTGCATGGAGGATGCGAGTGAAAACTCAGACGTGCTTGAGAGTGCCTTCCCAAAATTCACTAGGCACTGTTCCCAGGCCTTCTGCTTGTTCATTTCTCACTCACCACCTGTGCATTCAGATCTATCTGCTGGCTCATAAGCTGATTTATATTGAGTTCTTACGTCTCAATAGCCGACGCCATTTCTGTTATGTGTAGGTCTCACACAGACCTGTGTGCAACAGGCACTAGGAGGCCAAAGCAACACATAAAAGTTAATTTCTGGTATGATTTCAGTAAAAAAGTGTGCTTTTCTGAATTTCCTCTCAACATTCCCAGTGATTCTTCCAGTAGAAGGAAGAAAACTTCTAAATGTGCGCTCGCCTTTTATTCTTTCTCCCCTTGAACTAGTTCTATGAAAGGAGAAGGGGCTCTAGGAATACAACTGTAACCATTCTGCCAGGCATTTCTTTGCCAATAAAAAAGGGTTCAGTCTCTAGGATATCTCCTAAAATGAATTAAAGCCACTACAAGCTGATATCTGTGTGTCCAAGTGCTCCGTTTGGTGGGCAGCTCCTCTTCCTTTTGTCTCCACAGGCACAGATTTTTAGCTAACTTTACCCTGGCCCGCATCCCTCTTGTCTGCTCTCTTGTTTAAGAGCCTCTGGCAGGCTCATTGTTTGTTGGGATAAACATCCTGGTTCTTTCCCTTGGGAGAATTTGTCCATTCAGAGTCTCAGGACTTGGTGGTATTCTCCTCGTTCTCAAGTAGACAAGATGCTAAAAGCTTTGAGGAAGAACCCTATTCATGTAATCCCAGGTGATTCCCAGTGCTGACCAGCCAGGTCCCACGTAGTGGCTGAAGTATGAATGTTTTCCAGAGAGTTTGGATACAGATGTCTGCATGTTTATGCCTGGCTCATCTGTGCCATGTAGATGTCAAAGCCAAGAGGGAGAAAATAACGCCAGTGCCACAAAGTTCACTTTCCCTGTTTTTGCAGGCAATGCAACACAAAAACATTTTATAAACTTATCAAACTCCGTAATTTGAGAGATATGAACTTCCTGTGTCTTGTTTGAGAAGTTACACTGGGATAAGTGCAGCAGTTAGCTATCTCCCTATCTAAAAAGAGACCTTTTAGCAGTGAGGTTGTAGGCATAGTCATGCCAGGCTTAGTAAAACCTGCAGCTGATTCACAGGCTATGTAAATATGCCTGCACTTTAGGAAGGTGGTATTGATGTAGGGAAGTGTATTGCCTTGCCTCTACAATGCATGAGCATCAGGTAGTGAAAAGCTGATGTCTTAAAAAGCCGTCTAATCACCATGTTTAGTAGAAAAGTGCTGTGAGACAATTGTATTAATGCTTCAGAACCTGTTCCCCCGCTATCTACTGTAAGACAGTGGCTTTCAGAGAATGCTAAAGTTGGGAACAATACTGTTACTGATAATTCATGGATCAGATGGTAAGGAACCTTGTCATAAAAACTGGCATATAGTCCCAGCGTAGCATCCTATCTGATCATAAGTGTTGTCGTGAAGTACCTGGCTGTGAAAAAGCTGCACAGCCAGATTAAAGTGACAGAGTGATAGCACCGCAGGTTCTGGCATTCCAGGTGTAGCTCGATTGTTTTATTGTAAAACAGCAAATGCGTGGAATCAAAGCAATACTTTCACAGGCAAAGACTGATTTTTTTCACTGTGCATTTAATACCATCAGATCCCAGACTTGAATGCATTGCTGTGATGCCTAAGTAGCATGCCCATGTTAAGGATTTCCAGCACCTGCCATGGCAGAAGAGCTTTCATGCAGTGATTCCCTTCTTACTTTTCACTTCTCACCCTCATTTGATGCTACTGGGTAAAACTCCTGTGGCACAGTCTCCCTGTAAGACTTAAAGTGCAGCAGAAGACAACAGTCTCTCATTCAGAACTGGAAGTAAATTTAAAATAAAAGCAGACCTACATTTTGTCTTGAAATAAGATAGCAAAGAAAACATAATACTCTGAGATATTATTAATTCCTAAGAACAACTAATACTTACTAGCTATTAGTAACAAGCAATACCACCATCGTTTCTTTATTCTCCCAGTTTACTGCCTTCAAGTTTTGGCCAGGGTAGTCCCTCAACTGCTTTATCTTCCCCCCCGATATCCTGGCTAGTTGCAATTGCTACTTTGTAGGAGATACATCATTCATATATAGCTCAAGTTCGTATGTGGGATATAGTTCATTGAAGACCTGAATTGGTCTTGGTCTTGGTCTTGGTCCTGGTCTTGGTTGTGGTTGGTCTTGCACAGGCACTGTCTCCTTTTGCTTGCTGAGAAGGGCAGTAATCGCACCCCTGTTCTTTGTTGCGGTGTGTGGGATAAAGGCATTTACATCTGAGCAAAGCCGGTGCTTTGCCCCCGCTTTCATTTCTGCACTGCATCGATACCACTCCCAATTTCTTTGTGTATGTGCCCACCTTTGTTTGTTGCCAGAAAGCACTGCTTGGGTTTCTGTTGAGGAGATCTAGCAGCATCCTGCCTTTTCCAGGAAAAATACAATTTGAGATGAAAGCATTGGGTAGGTCACACCCTATCATACCTGCTTCTGAAACTGATCCCAGGGTATTAGGGGATATGTTCTTTTGTCACATTAATGAAGAAAGAGTAGTATTTGTCTCAAATAAGACTTGCCGAGTTGGGATGGCCTCTGTATATATGTTTCCTGTGAGGTGTGTGCTGTCCTCGCATGGAAGCAGTATGGAAATTGAAGAATTTAATCCTCTTCTCACAGCAATTCAGTGACACAGGCTCAGCCAGAATTCAGGATTTCCCAGATCCCTAAGCTATAAATATTCCTCTATGTGATGCTGTGCACTTGACATAAAAGTATAAAGTCCACCTAATGGGAGTTAGTCCGTGCATGAGCTGTCAATGCTAGGAAATACAGGAGAGTGGTGGCACAACATATCAGTTTACAGAAGAGGTTGGCTATGTCCAGTTTTGAGCCCCCTCAATATCAGAAAGACAGGGATCAACTGGAACAAATCCAGCAGAGGTGTTCAGGGGCTGGAGCACTTGCTCTGTAAGGGGTGGCTGAGGGAACTGGACCTGTGTAACTTGGAGAAGGGGAGGTTTAATGGCAGCATTCCTCTACCTACACAGAGGGCATGAAGAAGTTGAAGGCAGGCTTTTCATAGCAATACATGGTAGGAGGATGAGAAACACTGGGCAAAAGTTGAAACAGTCTCCTCCCTTCCATGTTTTCAAGACCTGATGGATAAAGTCCTGGGAAGCCTGGTCTGATCTCAGAGGTGACCCATCTTTGAGTCGTAGGTAACTGGGGCTGCACTAGATGACCTTTCAAGGTCTCTTCCAACCTGAATTATCCAATGATTCTTGTGGAGCCTTTCTGACACTGACTTGAATGTCTGGATTCTCTGAAACTTGGGATATTTCTGCTGGACAGCAGTTGAAGTAAAGAGCTGAGGGTGAGCAGAACCTCAATAAAAACCTACTTCAGCTTATCAAAGGTCCTGAAGAGTTTTGGAGAGAAAGAAGATTCTCAGTTTTATCTATGATTTTATGCACTCTTTGGAGGTTGAATTTTTGATTTACTGAACTGAGTAGAGGTAGTTCTATGATACTGGCTAAGAATACAGTATGTCTTCCAAATAAGTAAATCACATGTCTGCAGGAATCATCAAAACTGTACATGCTACTCCATCTGGTGGGGAAATCAATAACAACTTCCAGTGTTTAAAGATGCAGACATTCTCCAATCACAAATCACTTTTTCAATCTGTTTTGTATCTGAAACCAAGTGTCCTTGTTTTTGCAGGACAGGAAATCTTAACTTGTTTGGGGAATTTTGGGTTTTGAAAATTTCTCTAGGTATAATAACTAATTTTTGTCCTGTTTCCTTTTTTCCAAGATGAGTAGCCCAACTCAATGTGGTTCATGGGTTGCAAAAAAAAAGGACACAGTCCTGAAAAATTTGGCCTCCTCTTTTCTACATGTTGTAGACTCGGAGCATGAGAATGTTTGGTTCCCAGATTTGTTAAAATATCCAGAGCAGATCTTGGAAATCAGTCTTTGTGATCCAGGATTGCTTTCTGTCTGTTTGTAGAGAACTTAGCTCAGTGGTCCCTGAATAATGCCTCTCTACACAATGTCATCAGCTGGAAGTTTCTTCACCAAATTCCTGAATGAATCTGCACTGAGGTAAATGAGAATAATGTTGTTGAGGGTGTCTGGAAATAACATGACTCCTGTTAGGATTGAATTAAAATCTCTTATATTTTTGGAAGATAATAGGAATAAAGGTCATGTTGTTTCTTCCATGAGCTATGAGATTCCATGTCTGATAGCAATTTCTCTCATGAAATCAGAGAACCTCACAAGAAAAACACATGACAGAGTAAAGGCTAATCTAAGAGTTATATGGATTTCATAGAGGTCTTTTTATTAGCATTATATAACCAGGAACACCCATCTTTTCAAAGTAACACAGATGTTGGAATGGAGAGAGAGGTCAGAGATGATAAGCCTCTGTCTAAATCTGCATTTGTGTTTGGATATGCCAGCAGAGAATGAGGATTGTGTTGACTGTCCTGGAGACTCACATTTGTTGTTTATTCCTACATTTTGAGCTAGAGAGGGAGCAGTGAGCACCTTTCAGGAGTACAAGCACCTCATTTTGGTGAGAAGTAAGCTTTCATTTGAACCAAAGAACAGTTGCGCTTCACAGCCATGAAATCTTCAGTTTTGCTCTTCTTTTGCTATGAATAATAGTGCCTGTTTGTTTCCTGTATGATGGCAAATTTGTAATTCAGACATTTGTCACAGAGACTGACTGATGTGTAATGAAATCTAGTCCCTTCTAATCTAGTCTGAATTTAATATCTGATCTCGAAGAGAAAGCGTTTGCATCACAGTCTCCACCACTTGCGAGAGGTCCGCTTCTGATTTGAAAACATATACATTCTTGAGGGTTTTTTTTTTTTTCAAACTCAGAATTTGACTAGAGACTTTTCTGCTGTAGACTTTCAAATCTTTATTGTAAGGCCAGTGTTCAAGGAAAAGCTGTGGCCTTGTAGCCCAGTAGATCTGATGTTACCATTTATTGTAAGGATGCAGAGGCTTTGTCTGAAGTTAACAACGGAGGCCCCTAGACTTGTCAGGCTTTGTATGGACTTGTCTTGGCCTGCCTGCAGATTTCTTTTAGCTTGTTTACCTGTAATAGTGATTGTCTAATGACCAAGTAACTATTACTTGGTTTTAGCTTTTGATCAGCTTTTACAACCGCATGGTGCAACACCTATTCTCATATATTTTTTGTAACTAGAAGATAATAATAACAAGTACTTACTCTTGAGCTACGTGTGACTGATCCTAGAATAAAACACCTTGAGAGTACAGGGACAGGATGATACCAGAGACCCCAGGGCTATGAACAGCCCACAGAGGTCACTTACAAGTGATTGAAGGAAAGCAACCTTTAGAGCTGGGTAAAACCAGTTGGGGATACAAAGAGAACAATTATTAGGTACCCAACATATGTAATACACACCATATATAGTAAGTACATGTGTAACATAGAGTTGGAGATGAGTGAAGAAAGACCAAGGTGTAGAGCGTGTTAGAAAACATGTAAAAAGGACTCCAAGCAGATCCTAAGTTGAGGAGGAAGAAAGCATAAACATCATACTGGAGAAAGATTCAAATACTGGTAACTCACTGTTCTCCACCCCTGCAGTGAAGCTATCATCGTTAAGACCCAGAAGGGCAGTGGAAAGGTTAAGTACACCACCAGAGAAGTGGGTTGATATTAAAATGTTCATGTATACAATTTCAACTGAATATAATTTGAACTGTGAAGTGTTAGCATCATTGTAACTGGACTGACAATTCTTTCATTAGACTGTCAAGACTTTAGCTAGACTCATGGTAAGTTCATGGCTTTGCATATACAGTGTGTTCCTTTTGCCCTTAAAATTTCAAGTGTATCAGACTGATGGGAATTCAAGCAGTCTATAATGTAACCTGAATGCAAATATTTGGTAGCAAAGATTAGGAAACAGCCATAAATGGTTGTGTATCCCTGCCTGATACTGCAAAAGTAGCTAGGGGTGACCTGTCATGGAGGCGTACATACCCACCTTTTGTCGTGCTTAGCTGGAGCAGATCAATCTATTTCCAGGGATTTTTTTTCAGAAGAGAGTAAAGGGGAAAGCTCTGTTCAATGAAGATGTGTGACTATGTCATGAGTTGCTCTTATCCTAGAGAAGCAAGATATATGACTTTTTGAGTCTTTAGGAAAAGGCAGCTTGCACGCTACTTAATATCACACTACTGGATTTGGTCTTCATGCGCTTGACCGAAATATAGTCGATATGTGGTTTACTTTATATTATTTGGGGATGATTCAAGCAGTTATCATCCTCTGATACCAGGATCTGGCATCTTTCAAGGAAACTTAAATACTTCCAGAGTCAATCTAGTTAGATCTTGTGAGATCTTGCGCTCTTGAGACTTCTCAGGAAGCAGGAGGAAAACCACCACGTTTAGAATTTATTTACTTTGTCTAGTAGCGGGTACAGTGATTTGTGTAGAATAGTCATTACATTTTGAAGTTGTACTGAGAGGGCTTATCTTGGTAGCAGGTCTGTGAAGGAGAAGGGTCTGTGATGGTGTTTAAAGGAGAGCATCAAAGACATAGGAAATGAAGCTGCTACTGTGCCATTTTAAAAGACTGGAGAACAAACCACACCGATATTAAAAGGAAATATTGTAAGCCATAGGCTGTTTCCTGTGAGGCCAAAATGCAATCCCTACAATTCAAATTGCTCTTCATATGTGTGAAGGACAGATTTAGACCCACTAGGGAAAGCAAAGCTGTGGGGAAAGAAAAGCTGTGAAGAAGAGGAGGAGGGCTAACAGCTTACTTCTTGGCTGTTAACATTGAATAATTAAACACTAACAGCCAAAAGGAAAGCTGTTGTTTTCCTAGTCCAAATACCCAGCCAGGAATAAAACATTAAGCAGCTATATAAATGATGTCTTTCATTTTCTTTTCATAAAACAAACCACTAAGTTAAACAACATATACTTTGGATACATGGAATATAAGTGCATTTCATATAGCCAGAAGTGTGATTTCTGGACTTTGTGCTTTGCATGTCACTGGTAAACAGAACATTACTTAGTGTGCTGAGTTTTTTCATTTAAAATTCATTGTGCGTGTGTGGAAATTAGGGCTAATATCTGGGATACTAAAGCTTTAAACCATGACTACCGTATGGTAAAGAACCCCCTAAAGGGCTTGTGTGTCCAAAATCGTACCTGTTTTTTTTTTTCCCAGCTATGTTATTTGGTCCAAAAATCTTATTTACTAACCCTGTCCTGCTTCTGGAAAGTGAGTCATTAGTCTGTGCTTTTACTGATGGAGGGTCTTAAGGTGTTATGGCATTAGGCTGTGGCCCCTGCTCCTTTTGTAGTGTTTTCGCAAAGGCTGAACTTTCAAGTTCTCAACCTGCAGCTTAAGTTTACCAGAGAGGAGAATAAAGCAAGTTATTTTACTGGTAGTTTTTGTTGTGTGTAAAGCAAGGATTGTAAAAATTAGAGTGAAACAGAGACATGACATTCATGATTTCAGACTGCAACCCATTCACACATTTTATACTGTAAGAAAACTCAGAGAAGGGGGGAAAAAAAAGACACATGAAATGAAGGAGAGATGGCACTCAAAATCCAGTATGTCAGACAGAAGAAATACCCCTCAGAGCCAGAAAATTGTCATCAGGTAGCAATGATATCAGCCTAGAGCTCCTTCCAGCTTTGGATCACAAGGCCCATCAGCAGAGCTCCCCGTACACAGCACCCCTTCACAGTCACTCATCAATCAAACAACTCTGAAAATAAAGACCACATGTCATCAAATTTGTGGAATTCTTCCTTTCCTGTTTATGCAAGAACTGCCAGATCACTTATGTTGCTGCAGCAGCTTTCTGTCCTCAGAGAGGTGGGTGATTTTCTTTTCCTAGTGTCAGAGTAGATAAGTCCTTTTGCTTCTGGTGTGAAGGTTAAGATGTTGTTATAAGACAATGTCACACTGCAGAAGACACTGGGGACCTTTGTAGGAATGCAAAGGTAATAGCTTTGAAAGGCTTTTTATTCACCTCTATAAAGCTCCTCTGCCACCATGGATGTGGAGGGGTAGAAGGGTGGATCCAATATACCATGTTTGCCTATGCAAAAGCCTTAACACTTGTTTGTATTGGTTGGATTCAAGCACTGGAACTGGCAAATTGCTCTGAAGAGGGCAGTGTGTCATTGTGTGAAGGCCGAAGCAGCAAAGTGTAGAGGCACATACAATTAGATAAGAGTCAGGACTCAAAGGCTGTATCTGCATTGCTAAATAAAATGGCCTAGGGACTGCTCACTGATCCTGGGTTCAACAGGCATGGCTGAGGTCCTGTTGTAAAGCTAGACTCCCTTAACCCATCCTGCCCCTCAGAGAGGCTGGGTGCATCCCGCATGGCTCTTGGCCTGCATGAGCTCTTCAAACGTTCCTAGAGATCAGCAGTGACATTTGGCCTGAGCCAAAGCTGTGCTAGAAACCACACTAGCACTTTCGTGGTAAGGCTGATTGCTTGTCAGTGCTCTGGCCTGTACCCAAACTCTGTTCAGTTTACTTGGATAGGTGCAGTCAGAAGTTCCTATGTCCACGTCATGCTGGAATACCAGGTACAAAACAGTTGTATCTCAGTGAATTGTCACCTGTATGTAGCTCCCTCCTACTCAGATTTGACCTACATCTTCAGAGGAGCCATAAGAAGTAGAGATCACTCCTTGTGGTAACTGGCACTTTTCTCTCATAGAGCTGCATAGATAAGTAAAAGGTTGAAATTTATATTAAAAACATTCAAAAATTAGCAGTACTTCTGCTGGCAGTTTTCCCAGCACACCATATGTCGACCTTTTCTGGTCAATGTTAAAACCACGATCAACTGTTACGGGATTAGTGTTTCACCTCAGATGTATCACCCCACGCTTTGCTTTCTCACTGATGCCAGCCTGCCACCCTTTCCAAGTGACTTCAGGCTCCTTTCGTGTGACCTTTCACTCGAGGCTGTTTCCAGTGTGTGGTCTCAGAGGAGCCATCGGAGGCTCAAGAAGCTTAGTCTGCACATTCCCCAAAGCCAGGATTTCATTTATTCCTATGCATGCCTGGGCTTGGGTCCTCTTTCTCTGGTGTTGCTTGTCCAACCTTAAAATGTTCTTTGCAAAGCTTTTTTTGTTGACTTCCAGTTTTCTGTCTTTGATTATCAGAGGAATATCCCCTTCCTCTTCCACACCTGTCTGTGTTTTCATTCTCTTCTAGCCACAAGATGACTTTCTGAGGGTTCTCCACCCTCCTGGCCTATGAGGACAACCTGATGCCTGTTCTTTGCTGGTCCTCACTCCATATGCTGAAGGTGAAGGCTTTGTTTATTTTTAATGTTCTCCCATTGCATTAATTCTTTATATCCAATATGAATTATTGGCAGATTAACAGCAATCTGGAAAAGCAGATGGTGCTTTCCAGACCTCCCTCCTCCTTCCCTGTCATGGTTGAAAGGAAACTAACATTAACGCAGCCCCAGCCTTCAGTGAGAGCACCGGCCTACTCAGTGTGTCAGGCTGCCAGATCTTTACATACAGCTTTATCTCGTGTACATATTTCCTATTTCTTCTGGATATAGACAGAAACTTCCAATATATATCAGTATTTTTGTACTGTGCCAAAATTTTATCTATAGTTACAGATGCAAATATAAAACCATGATTTAACTACATCCATGTATAGTCATATAAATATATATTGGTGTCTCTGCATTTGTACTCCTAAATATATGAATGTGTGTTCACAGAACCACATATGTATATATGTGCATACATATATACTCCATCAGGTATTTATGTGTACTACCTAAATCCATTGGGCATCAACATTGATCTGTTTCTCTGTGGAAACTGAAATTTAGGTCTGTTTAAAAGTTGTTAGCATGGCTTGGAATGTCCACCAACTTCTGATTAATCACAGACATCTCCCGTGGCTAGAAACAGACCCTTGTATCACTTTCTCTGCACAGTTGCACTATGACCTGTCTTTATGCGTACATCATTTTTTAGCACCTTTTCAGTCTTTCTCTGCTGGACAATGTTCTTCAAAGATTCCATGTCTCAAAAATTCATCATGCTAGTTGTACATCTGCCTTTTCCCTGTACTGGCAGTATTATTTGTCACCAATTATACTCTTGACAACAGATAAGAACTAGTTTGGATGTGCACCAATGCACCTCAAGCTCTTTCTTCAAGCCTCTTCCAGGAAAACATGTCTTTTTTAACCATTCTTTTGTTTCATAGGAGATGAGTATGAAATTCACTGAAAACAGCAGAAACTAGTAGCAAATAGTATAGGCACGTGTATACTCACAGAGATTTCAGTCTGAGACATAGAACCCCTTTTTGGCAGAGGCTTTCCCTTTGTCTTCAGTAGTCTATTTTTGACCATCTTTCCTCCCAGACTACAATTAATAAAGCCAGTCACCCGAGGCAGTGAAATCGTTTCTTCTTTCTTCTTTATCCTTTTGTATACTAATAGCCTTTGCTGTTCCTTATTGTGTTACCTGTAAGAAGGGTTTTGATGGAAACCTTTTCAAGACAGAAAGGATCCCACAGCACTGGGGGTTAATGAAGCCCATGGTGCCTTCTTAGATGCTTTATTTCTGTACCACTTAAATTTATTTTTTTCCTGTATTTTTAAAGAATAGTGTTTAGTCACTTGGTCACAGCTTCCCTACATACAATGGCAAGGGGCCACCTTGCCAATGAATACAGCATCAATGAGTGCAATGTCTTTGATGGCAAGCACTGCAGGGAGAGAACATCAACTGGGACGTGATGAATTTTGTGAGGTTTTGTTGTGTTTTACTTTGGTTTCGTTTCTCTGTTTGTTTCGTTTGTGGCATTTTGGATGTTTGGGAAGTAACAAGTGTACTCCAGGCAAATCTTGAAAAATAACTGTGTTTTCCCCCATCCATGCCTAAGTGCCGTCTCATTTGAGATCAAGTGGATTAATATAAAGTTTACCAAGAGAATTTGGAGGACCATGATGGAAAGCAAAATTTATTTATTACCACTGTCTTCTGGTGTCATTTCAGACTGTTTCATGCTCATCATATAAACATCCCCTTGCATTTACTCAGCTATATACTTATACTCCAAAAGGAGTAGCATATGGTGTGAAAACCAGATGCCCCTGCCCACATAAAAGCTCTATACATTTGTTTGAATGTAGTCAGGAAACAGTCACGATCTTCTTCCCACTCTCAGAGGAGTCAGCTGAATGCAGCCGAGCCCTTGTTTAGTTCTCAGTGACTGCTGGTGTTACCTGGGCTCTCCTGGGGGGTGAAATGGGACAGGCTGTCTCATCTCATGGGATCGTTTCACCATGCTCCTCTGAACTTCCCGTGCTTCGTTTGTTAATTCTCTCTACTAACACACTCTCTCTCTTCCCCTCAAAGGCTCTCTGGGATCCCCCACAGAAAATTTTTACTTCATTCCTCTCCAGCATCTGGCTCTGTATCTCATTCTTTGCATCACCAGGGACCTCCTTCCCTATTATGTATGTTGTTTTGGCCTCTGCTTCCAGAGGCCGAGTTTGCATCCTGTCTAAAAACTGCCTTTAATTCCTCATCTTTTAAAATCAGTGCTCCAAATGAGAACCCATCACAAAGCCAGTAATGAGTTACGACTTTAACTTCTGTTGGATCATCACTTCTGACCACTCTTTGTTTGGAGGTTGGTATTTGTGTCAGCCATTAATTTTTTATAGACTCCCTTCAGCTACCTTGTTCCTGCAATTTTCTGGCATGTGCAGTTGTAACAGAATATGATGCTCTGAGCACCAACACAGGTCCCTTCCATGTTGCATAAAATCTTTGGCATGCCTTGCAATGAGGAAGGTGATGGGTTTGTCTGTGTGAAGGAGAGGTCTGGTTCCATGCTCTGCTAGTGACCTGCCATGCGGGGGCAGAACAGCTCCACCGAGGAACATGAAATGAGTTCTCCAAAGAGAGCCGGCTCTGCAGCTCATCTCTCCACTGGAGCAGACATTCCAGTGAGGAAACCTGCAGGATAAACCGAGTTGCCTAGAAGCCCCTTAGGTTCAGGAGAGTATTATCAGTCTTGTGTTGTCTTCCTGCACATTTTCAATAGCTGATTTGGCTGTTCTTACAATAGCCCCAAGACATAGGAAGCCCACAATCATGAGAAATTTCAACCCGAGTTGTCAAACAAACCAAATTCTGAATATTTAGTGAAGATCAGAACCAGCCAACAGTACACATGACTACTGCGTGCTGGAAGCATCATTGGGTCAAGTGTGACACCAGTGGGAACTGCGTATGCAGAGGACCTGCATGGCATGCAGAAGGGGTCTCCAGTGTATGGACTTCTGCATCTCCTGTGTACACTCCAGTTGTAAGATGTGCAGAGGCATGGCTTTCTGGTAGGACCTACATTATTTTAATATTTTACTTTTTTCAAGGATTCTGGGCATGGACAGTAAATCTTTAAAGGCATTGGGGTATTTTTAGTGATGCTATTCTGAAAGTCTTCCCTGCAGAAATTGCAAATACTATTTTAAAAAGTCTCTACAGCTCTAAGTCATATGAGTCACTAAAAAGGGTTTATATCTTCCTTTTTAGTTTTAAAAAGAGTTTCTTTCTCCAGTAGATTCTTACTTTGCTCTCCCAGAAAAACTGATGGTTTTGTTCTTTCAGTTGGGCTAAAAGGTGTTGTTGAAGGCCCTTTAATATGTTTTTCTCATGCACATCAGATGATGCAGGTAATGAAAGGACAGCACTGTGACTGGTGTTTGACTTCAAAATACCATTTAATACTGGGCTTGGCCTGTCATTTCTGTCCTGCTGGTAAAGCCACACTTACTTCATGCCGTTTGATTGTTCTTTGTTGCATGGGATACACCATTAAAGCCAGAATTCAAGAAAAGAATCTTTATATTTTTGATCTTTTGGAAAAAAATGAACATATAAGCAAAAAAGCTTATATGGGGGTAGAGGCAAGGACCCCTGCTCTCCCCTCCACTTCCAGCTATAAAGGAGATTCCCTTCTAAACTGAGTAACTGTATATTTCTGGTAACAGCTGAATTTCAGTCCTCTGTATCCTGGTCTGGAAAAACTTGCCACTGAAATGGGTGAAAACTGCTAAAAAATTATTTTTTCCAAAACCTGCAAGAAATAGTGCAAAGCCTTTAAAAAAATCTGAGTTAAATCCAATTCCTTAAATCCCTGATGGAAGAAATCTTATTACCTTCAACACTATTATATACAAGACAAAGCCTGTAAGGCTTTACTGAGTGATTGAAAAAGGCAAATTAATGACAGCACTTGAAATTACCTGTAATTATCAGTGACACCGGGTCAGCATCATTGCAATGACAGTCTCACAGAGTGATGACTCTGCTGGTTCAGAATTTATACAAAACTGCAAAACAAAACATGACCTCCACAATCAGTATTAAAGTATCTCTGGAGCATTTAAGCATCTGAATTCACAATCTACTGTGTAGCTGCTTTCATCTTTTGAAAAGCAGTTAAATTCTGAAGCAAAGGGTCCCAAGCGTTTTCCTGGTCAAAATCACCTCTCCTTTCCCATTCATATTTACTCAGGCCTCTCCCTTCACTGTCACCATCACACAATGTCTCTGCAGCAGCTATAACAACTGCTTATATGGAAAAGTAATAATAGGAAGGCGTTTAATGAATTTTAAGCTGACTTTAATGTAATTTAGCAGCTGGAAACAAGGAGAAGAGCCAGCACAGTGTGACCTGCCAGCTCTCTATGGATTGTCAGTGGTCAATGTAGCACATATTTCAGCACTGCTCTCCGGGGTACGCTGGCGATGTTTCTTTTCTCCGGCTACATTCCTGATTTCAATTAAATCAGAGTCTGAAGTACTCTTTCTGATACAGTTAATACCTTCCAATAAATGCTCTTGGCTTTGCTTCTCCCCAGACGCTGTCCTTCCTCACACTTCTTCGCTTAGTGAGTGAAGCAGACATCACCTGAAAAGCAAAGATGGTCTTTTTAGAGAGACTAGAACCAAAGTTTTGTCTTGAGAAAGCAGGGAAGAAAAAATAGTCCTTTGATTACATAGCAGTAATTCCTCCATTCCTGGGGAATCTCTCTTTCTTTTTGTTCCTTCACTGTTACTATTTCAATATTAGGTCTGCAATGTTTTTGGCTTTTTTAATCTTTCTATAATTATAAAGGAATTTCCAACATAGAGACACTCATCAAACTATACAGCTGAAGTCTTTAGTTTGCAGGGAACAAGCATACCTTGAAGTTCTTTTCTCTTTATTTTCCACTAAGTATATGAACCAAATTGTTAACACATTGACCCAATGCCTTTGAGGCATTATAAAGGTTTTTATGACAGCCTACAATTAGTATTATACAGTTTCTTTTGAAGGAGGCTTGCAACAGGTGTCTCAGCTTTCTGCTCCTTGCTTCCGTCCCCTCCAGTTCAATGAAAAATATGCAGTTTAACACCATTTATTAAGATCACCCCAGTTTCCAGTTCAGATGTGTCTGTGCTAGGACATGAGAGGAAACTACAGTTATATACTAAGCTGGGCAAGGACTTCGTTTGCCTTCATTTTTGCAAAACTTCATTTTGATACAAATTCATTGTTGCAGTTTTCAGCTGTTTTGACCTTTAAAAAACACACAAAAGCAACCAACCACAAAACTCCCCTGTCACACTATTGTGTTGAGCTCCACAAGCAGCTCTTTGTGGTGGTCCCACTACTGAGATCCAGAAGAGCACAGAGAATTGTGCTTGGTGGTATCTGGAGCCATTCAGCTGCTTAGAGCTTTGCAGAAACCATCCCAAAGAAGATGGTGGCCTTGTGACAGTTTCCTTTGCTTGCTGTGGAAGGTTGTGTAGATCACTTCATGTTCATTTGGCTGGATACCAGTATAGTCCTTCATTGCTCTTTGACATTTTCATTTTGCCTGTTAGTGTTGATGACCAACCGTGATAACCTTGTGGCTG
>NW_009648539.1:2771519-2794704 GCF_000708025.1 Charadrius vociferus
AGCAGATGGCTGTAGTTCTAGGGACCCGACTGCTGATCACTGCCATACCTCCGAAGGCATTCAAGCAATTGTGGATTGTATGTTTGAGGTAGGGTACGGATGCCTGTACCTCCTGGCATTTGCAGATTTGTGCATTGTCTGAATTGGGAGTGCCGGCAGCTGTTGTGATCACAGCTGTGCAGTTGGGCCACTCATGGCCATGTGGCAAAGGTGGCTCAGGGCTTCTTAGCACTGTAAACCAAACTCGGTACTGCTACCCACAAAGCGAGATACTAGGGTAGGATCCACATTGTGAGCGAGGAGAAGGGAGGGAAAGGACCTTGCTCAGAGAAAGAGGGGAGAGCCTGGGAATGCCACTTGTCGCTGCTGTTAAATGGGAGGAGTGAGAGTGAAGCGTCACCATTCCCTCGTTGGTGTCAGCAGCTGCACTGAGCTCCCTCTCTGCAGCACTGGCAGATTCAGAGCAGCCATCAGGGCTGTGGTCATTTATCAACCTGCTGCCCAAGACAGCTGCATCCACTGTGCTTAGGATTGGCCCTGCTGTTCATGAAGGTGGAAGGCAAATGTGCAGAGGTGCCCCAGTCCACAATGACAAGATATGTGAAGGCCATTGAGCCCTGACTTCTCACTCTATCCCTTCACTGCACTTTCCCAGATAATTTCACAACCTGTAAAGTCTCATGCTGCAGATAAACAGCATTTAAGTTGGGACCACTGCTGAATATCCCTCCCCAGTTACATATTCAAGGTCAGGTTGGACAGGGCTCTGAGCAACCTGATCTCATTGAAGATGTCCGTGCTCATTGAAGGGTGGGTTGGAGTAGATGACCTTTAAAGGTCCCTTCCAACCCAAACTATTCTATGTTTCCATGATTCTGTGGTTCCCATGACTTCTCTTGTGGTGTCTCTGGTAACCCTGCACAGTGAGTAAGTAGATCAGAAAACTGACCACATAACAGAAGTGAACCCTTTTGGATCACCAGTAAAGAAGATGAACGTGAGAGCTAATGCCAGGGAGAAGACTGGGATGTACAGTTGGCATGAGACCAGGTGGGACTGTGGTGCAGAACAGCAGGCTCAGATCAGCAAGAGTATTTGGTTTACTAACTTCTGTTCAGACAGCTCTTTTTGGGTCTGGACCTGCTTTGGAGGTTTTAGGTAGAACATGGATTATTTCTGGTAGAGAATTTCTTGTTTCCAAATCAGACTACTGTCATCATAGAACAAATGCATTTGTTTTTATTGTCAATGAAACTAAAAGGTCATGAAGAACAATGGTATGACCCTTGTCTGAAAAAAAAACCCCAAACCTGAAACCCCAAACCTTAATTTTTTCATTCCCTTTACCCTTTTCAAATTGACCCTTTCTCCCCTGATATTTCCCTAAAGCATCAGCTTTAGAGTTCATTCCAGTTTTCAAAAAAAAACCCACCCAGGCATGTTGACAAATTCAGTGATCAGTATGATAAGTACCTATAGCTGGAAAAGACCTTCATGCATATAAAAATCCTTGCGATTCTGATAAATATACATGCACATACAAGTTCCATGAGACATTGAAAACCCCACATGCAAATTTTGAGAACAATAGATTTCAAAGTCTGTAAACACATATACGCTATCTTGTACTATTACCACAGTTTTGAAATATTCAGTTAATAGATGGGTTCTTTTCTTAACTATATACTAAATTATGAGCATCGTGTTCTAAAAGGAGTTCTTACTAATATGAAATGTGAAAAAAGAGAATATTTGGCTAAGCCTGAGGGTTCCTGAGGATCGGTGTCTTTAATTGTCAGGTTTAGAAGAGCCTAAAAACATCGCTCAGAGCCCAGTGCTGAGGTGTGAAACACATCACCAAGTGCTGGGGGGATTCATAGTTACTTGCAGACCACAATGTGAGTGGGCAGGCTTGTGAGCCTTTCTGAAGGGAGGCATGGTGCTTTGATGTGCCCAGTAATTACATTATGAGTTCTAATTGATGTAAGCAGTAAAGAGAGAGTGCCTCGTGGCATGGAAAAAAAAGTCTGGCAGATACCTCTAGTCATTTGCTGTGCTTTGGTAAGAGATTGTCCAAGTGAACATCTCTCCATTCAATCACATTTTCCACTGGAAATTCCTCTTTCCTTTGCATAGTTTTTAACATACGAGACTCTCTGTGGGCTCATTTGAATAGGTTGCCACACAGGTACATCAGATGAAACCACAGGCTGTAGCCTCAAAAGGAGCGGAAATACTATTTTAAAGATCTTGTCTCTCTCTGAGAGTCAGGTTGGCACTGCCTGTTGCTTTCCTGCTTTTACACGTACTTGCCAAAAAGAAGCTCTACTCTTTAAGGACTTAAAAAACCAACTAAATAAATAAAAATGACTCTCAAGGCCTGAAAATGCCTCAAAGCAAAACGTGCTGTGGTTGTGCTGCACCTTCAGAAAATCCAAGGTCATTTCATGAAATTCTGCATGTAAGGAGGCTGGAGCAATATTTAAACCCTGAGGTGTGTCATAGGTCTAATTACCGTATCTGTCTCTGCATAACGGTGCCAGCTCTGTGTGAGTAATCAGGGCAGGAGCTGATGTCTAAAATCCCCTTTCAGACCCCTATTTAGCAGCATCACACAGGTGAGGAATCAGTGACAGCGTGGGAAACATGACTCACATTGGTAGTGACCGTTGAGATCAGACTAGAGAACAAACCTTCTAGCTGGAGTGCTGGGTGGTGACAGCGGGATCTATATGGCATTTGGCTCTGGCGTTTGCCAGCTCAATAAACCACCTTTTGGGGCCTCTGGTTCCCCACCTGTACAGTGCTAGGCAGGAAAGAAGAGCACAACACTGTTCATCTTGGCAAAAGCAATGAAGAAGAGCTCTGCACAGAAGCCACCTACTACCAGAATTGTGTCCTTGATTATTATTCCTCACAATGAAGACTAAGAAGAAAAACTGAGGTGAAAAGGTGTTTCCTTTAGGCAACACAGGGAGCAAAGAGAGCTTAACAGACAGACAGATGAGAGTTAACCATGGGTGTGTCAGCGGATTCAATCACCAGGTTTGGTTTAATGTTGTTCCTGGAGGAACTGCAGTTTAATAGATATTTTACAGTGGGGATACCAGTTGCAACCTGACATAAAATCTGAACTGTGATGTACTTATAGTGGAAGCTTGTAAGAAGTGAATTAAAATGTCAGTATTGTTTTACTGCTTATTGGGTCTGAGAAATGCCCTTCATAAAAATGATGACTCAGGATGCGGTGGGTCAGCGACATGGAGACGATTCCTTCCTCACCACTTGAATCCAGCACAGCATCCAGCTGGACAAGTAGACGTGGCCGCTGGCATAAGCAGGCATCAGTATATGTGAGTAGAGCAGCTGGAGAACACATGTTCAGTCAGGAGTCGCATACACCGTCCTGTAATTCAGGCACTTTGTCATGACAGGGTGTTTCTGGGCATCATGGGTCATTCCTGGCTTAATAAGAGCTTCCTCCGAAGCTGGCCTTCTTCTGTCCCTGACTTAAGTGCTGTTGGCAGGGCAAAAGACTTGGACTAGGAGACGAAGGTGGGCGTGGGAGGATGTGTTCCAGAAAAGCTGTCATTTCGTGACCCCTGCAGGCCTTCTGGAGGTCACGCTTACAGTCTATGGCCTCCTGGATCTTGAAAAGCACGCCTTTCAAGTGGCACAGGATAGGGAGAAGTCAGTATGCAGCATCTGCTTTCATCCTCTGGAGACCACAGAGTTGTTAATTCCTTTGAATGTTCTTTAGGGGGCATTAATTGCTCTTCATCAGTAACTACTCTGTTGGAAGATTAACACAGAAACTTTGGTGTCTTTTTCTGGTTTTGTCATCTTAGATCTCATAGAAAGGATTGTAGAACCTAATCAGTGTAAGTAAAGGATATTTTCTATTCATTTTTGGCTTCAGTACAACAGTGGCATAATTATTGCGCATAATTTTGCAATGAATTTTTGAATAAAAGTAGTATAATTATAATCTATTCACTCTTCTCGATCACCTACAGGTCTATCTCCCATTCATTTGAATGGATTCAAAATTAACTGTTTTTCCTGTTCTTAATAATGATAAATGACCATAACTAGATCATAGAGTTTTGCTTACATTTGTAAAGGATGCTAAATTGTTTTGAGTGTTTTAAGGTGCGTTCATCTTTTTGGAGCTTGATGAATTGCAAATTATGAATACTGGGAACCTGTTACTCCTCTTTTCCTGCCCCCCAACCCCAACACTCACCCCAGTTATATTATGTTACACTTTTAAAAAGAGGATTGTTACGCTAATGCCAGTGAGGATAGGAACTCAAGTGTGTGAAATACAAATGTAGAAGGAAAGCTTAGCCCTGAAGAGCTGAAACACTAGTTAATAGGATTACAGGAAGACGCGATGTAGAAAAGATGGAGAAAAAAGTGAAAAAAGAACAGTAATATTTTGTGTGACACTGTCTTACACAAAATGCATGACATGAAGACTTCTGGTGGGAGGTCTTCTGAAACGTATATAAACTATGTGTTGGATCCTGACTGGAGTGCTCTCATGACTGAGCACGGGCTGTTTACGGAAGATCAGCAGGGGAGCTGTGCTCTCTGTAGAGGTGCTCCTTGACTTTGCAGAGCTCCAAGGATGTGTCTGTCAAGAGTCAAGGTCTAAGAGGAGAGTGACACTGAAGATGCTGACAGAAGTCTCCTGACTGCAAGCCTTTGTCTTCATGGGAGATTTCAGCTATCCAGATAAGTATTGCTAGGCTTGCACCACGTAAGCAACCCAAGAAGTCCCTAGGTTATGTTGCTGACTGTTTGTAATGCAAATGGTAGAGGGGCTGTACTTGACCCACTGCTCACAAAGTGGGAAGACCTGGCAGAAAGTATGGCAGAAATGGCAGCTTGGGCTGCAGTGACCATGAGATGATTGAGTTCAAGGTACAGAGGAAGGCTGGGAAGAGAAGCAGCAGAATTGAGACCCTGGACTTTATAGAGCAGAGTTTGGCTTAGGTAGGGAATTTGTATGCAAAATTCCTAGGGAAGGTGCCAAAGGAGAAAAGGGCACAGTAGGGCTGGCTGATTAAAAAAAAACCAAAACCACCACCAACAACAAAACAGGCAAAGACAGGCCAAAAAGACCCCAACTTACTGAGAGGTTAAGAACAAACTGCCTGGTTGTGCAGCATAGACTTTCAGCAGAAAGCTCTCCTGACTAAGCAGGGAGCTCTCCTTACTAAGCAGGTGAGCCAGTAATGCAACCAAATAGCATGCAAGAATTCAAAAGATGAACGTACAACAAAGGAAGAGTATAAAGATATTGTTTGAGCACTTTTTGAACAAATGAGTAAGCCAGCTGGAGCTAAAATGAGGAGAGGGTATTAAGGGTAACAAGAAGGGATTCTGCAGGAACGCTAATTACAAAAGAAGCTCAAAGAACATATAGGCCCACTGATGAATGTGGGAGAACAACATAGTGGCAAACATTACAAAACAGGGTCCCCAATGTCTTTTTTTTGGTGTCAGTTTTTAACAGACAAAGCCTACTCCCAGCTTTATACATACCAGCACTATTTGTTATGGAGGATAGGCTACAGGGAAGGAGCAATGAGTTAGAGACAGCTACAGCTGGATGTATGCAGATCCATAGGGCTTGATGAGATTCCTCTGATGGTCCTGAAAGAGGTACCTGCTATCTATCATCTGTGAAAAATCAGGGTGATCTGCAGAGGTCCATGAAGACTGGAAAAGGCTAAAGGCTAAAAGGCCTGTCTTTCACAAAGGTAAAAAAAGAAGGATCCAGGGAACAATATGCCATTTATTGTCACCTCAGTCACTGAAAAAGAACATCATCTCAAAATTCATTTTCAAACATAGCAAAGACAAGAAGGCAGTGGCCTGTATGAGGAGGCAGATGGCACCGTTAGCAAATTTGCAGACTGTGTTAAGTGGGGGGGAGTGATTGACACACAGAATAGCAAAGCTGTAGTCCAGAGGAATCTTCAGAAAGTTGAAGACTGGGACAACAGAAATTCTGTGAGATGAAGCAAGAAGAAATGCAAGGTTCTGCATTGAGGGCAGAAGAACTCCAGCATTGGTTCAAAGTGGTAAGTGGCTAAGCAGCAGCCTGGCTGGCAAAGGACCTCAAGGTTATGGTGGGCGGTTTGAACCACATATGGTTGAGTCAAAAGTCATTGTAAGGTAAATGACCCACTGGGCTAGAAGGAGCATACCCAGCAGATCAAGCAAAGTTGTTCTCATCCACCTTTACTTGGTACAGCTGAGGCCACACCTGGAATCACACATCCTGTACTGACCTTCCTTCCTCCTTTCAGTTCAAAGAGGGCTGTAAAAGCTGAAGGGAGTCCAGCAGAGGACTGCCAGGATAGCGAAGGACCAAGAGCACAAGCAGAGGTTGAGGGATTGGTCTGGTAAAGAGGAGGCTATAGGGTGATCTTAGCAACAGCCTACAGCAACTGGAGTGGGAATAACAAAGACAATGGAGCCAAACTCCACTGTTTAGTAGTAAACACTATGACAAAGAGCAACAGCCAAGAACTGCAATTGGGATGTTCAGGTTGGGCAGTTGGGAAAACCCATGAGAGAAGTAACGTAGCCCTGGAACATGTTACTGAGAGAGACTGTGCAATCTCCACCCTGGGGAATTTTCAAGAGTTGGCCAGACAAACCACAGCTGATGGGAGCTTGCGTGGGTGATACCCACAGTATGAAGCAGAAAGATAGACTGAACAATCACCACAGGTCCCTTTCAAGCAACTTTTCTATGATTTTGTGATAAACATCATCTGTGAGTAATAGGAGATACCTGTGTGATTGCACAGATACAAAACCAAGTATTATCAATATGAGGTGGGCTGCTGGGTCAGGGCAAGAGCAAAAATCTCTAGGAATTTTTTTAATGATGTTACATTTTTCTTTTACATGTGTCCTGACAAAGCAATGGTCATGTTTTTCTGCCTCCAGGAAATGTTTCCTGAAACACTGCTTTTCCTGTTCCTGATAGCCACTGGGCAAAGAGTTCATTCTGTTTCCCAGTATTAGCCTGTGTGTCCTCCCTCTCTATAGGTTCCTGTCATACTTCAGGGAGTTTGAAGTCACTTCTGCTGAACTTTTCTTTGTTGTGCACTTGTAAAATCATTTGGTACCTGAGTCACGACTCCTGAAACTTTCTCTTAATTTTTGGTTTTGGGTGTTTTTATTGAGTTTAATTGGGGGTTGTTGCTGTTATTGATTTTAACAACATTTATCCTAGATCATACAACTGCAATGAGCATAACTTTTATAAAAGTTTAATTTGTGGTATTCTCATTTACTCTACTTTAGTTTCCTCTGTATTAAGGAGTACACAGTTCCCATCCTTCCACAAAAAACAAACAAACAAACAAAAACCCAAAAGAAAAGAAAGGCAAGTCAGATGCAGGCTAAAACAATGCAAGAAGCCAGTAGTGACTGTAGTATACTGGTCTCTCTGCAGCACAAAAAAAAGCACTTGATGCATACAACACCTGCAGAGGCTCAGGGGAGGTGACAGAGATTGAAGACTAACTCGTGGAAATGGCAGTCTTCCTTGAGAGTCCCTGAATTTTTACACATAAAGAGCTTGCTTCAGCCAACTTATTGCTCCTCTGAGCTCTCAGAGGAGGGCAGGGTGTAGTGGAGACAATAGGATTGTATATTTTTGAGGGCTGTGAAAGAGGAGGAGCGTGGAGGTAGGTGCAGAATAACCCATCAAACTCCCTGAGATTTTATAAATATTCCTTCTGTGTTTCTACATAAACCTGAGACAGTTCAACGTAGTTTCAAGTGCCTGCTCTGCTGAAACTAGGCTGTGGCCTTCCTACTCTCCAGACGGCGCCTTTTGCAAGGGAGTGTGTGTGGGACTTTCTCAGGCTTTCCAATTGCGTCTGTTCTGTCTTGTATTAATAGTCACTGAACCACAGAAAGACTGACTTGGCTTCCTTCATATTCTTGTTGTGAATCAGGCAGAGCTGGCACTTGTGTCTGGTTCTCTCACATGCCACATGAATTTCCCTCACAAGCAAATTAGTAACTATCCTGGCATTCCCTTCTTCGTAGTTTTGACCAAAATTTGTGGCTCTCCTTGATACTGCCTTACTTTCCCCAAAAGTTTGTATTTGACTTATCAGCATTTTCTAACAATAACAAAAATATTCAGCACATAACTGCCCATCAATCTCTGAAGACAATAAAGAAACTGCAATGTAAGGCATCTCCGTCAAGAGATCTGAAGATTTGTGCCTTTCAGCTCTTAATTTCACAGTAACTTTTTGAGGTACACTGAGTTCTCAAATGTCTTTTAAAGTTTGCTGGACTTTAACTAGGTCTTTATCAGTACATTTTTCTGTAGCCACACAGCTAGGAATCCTAGCACCATCATTGGGCTGGTTATTTGTACGTAAAAGGGACAAAGACTATAGGAGACCCCAGACAGCTGATGAGTGACAGGATTAGGCTGAAGCAAAGAAAGAAATGAATGGGGGGGTGGGGTGCAGTGTGCGCACACATAGAGGGGAAAGACGTTGATGCAATGGTGAAATGAACATAAAAGATTGGAAAAGTTGGGTTTTGCTTGTCGTCTGTCTTTCCACCTGTCCCTCTTTCCCCAGTGTGCCTTTGTTAATAAACAACACTCTAACACTCTTTCTTTGAATTCAACTTCCAAAAGTTATATACAGTTCTCTGGGCCTGACTTGGACCTTTGCTGGGATTAAGAATATTATTATCTAGATGTTTCTGTTATATTTGGTGGTTTCCGTTCCCTTATGTCATTGTTACATTATCTTTCCTGTTTTTTCTTTTGTTACGTGCTATTTAATTTTTGAATGCCTGCTCCTCTGTCAGGTGCCATCTGATTCTCTCCTCTCTGATCTTTTTATTTTTACATATTTATCCAACTTCACTGCCTTTTGGTTGGCTATTAGCTGGATTATTGCTCTCGTGAATTAGTTTCTGTTAATGATTTGAGATTTTACTACCACGTTCAGCTTTTTCAGCTGCACATTTTGGTTTTACTTTGATGCTACTTCTCCACTTTCCATTACTATCCCTAAACAGTATGATCCTGTAGCGATTTCTGTGATTCAGCTACAGAACAAATACTGCTGTCAGTGAAACCAAAAGCAACTGTGATGGTGTATTCAGAGGAAAAAGAGCCGTCTCTTTCGTTTCTGCGTGTATGTCCTGTAGTAGTCTAACTGGTGGAAGGAGAAGAGGCTGTTAGGCAGCAGCTACACGGTAGTAGCTCCCTTCACTGTGTGAAACTGAGCCCAAGTATGACAGTAAGTCCTTACCTACTGAAGCAGTCTCTCATTGCCTCCAGAAGAAAGCGGCAGGACAGAGTTTTAATTGGGTTTGGCTGCTCCTTTGAGGTTGCATGCGGACCGTCAGTGGGCTTTGCACACTACAGATTGGAAATCTCTAGTTTAGAAGAGCTGGCAGAGGAGTGCTGTAAATTTTGAAGTGAAGTTGCATAAGGAGCTATTCTTGGTTCAGCATTGCTCAATACTTGTTATCAACAATTTGGAAGGAAATATACAATCATCGCATAGATGCAGATGATGTAAATTGTGACCCAGTGGGTGGATACCAGCATTTAAGACCTTCAGGCACTGAATTCAGTCTGTTTTGCTCAGAAGAAGAGGATTGTTCAAACCACTTCTCATACCACTCTTTTAAGTGCAAATGATGAAATCCATAGTTTGGCGTTTCCCCCTCCATCTGTACTGCTCTCCTGGAGATTATTCGACTTCTATATAGTGCTACTTCATGAAGGAAATGGTTGGGTTCATTTTGTGAGATCTAACAGACTGTAGGTAACAGAAGTTCACTCTCCACAGGTGCTAGTGGGCACTGGTATGCAGCCAATATAGGTGGGGTTGTGGACCCTCCCTTCCCTTCCCTTCTTTTCTCTTTCTTTCCCTTCTCTTCTCTTCCCTTCCCTTCCCTTCTCTACTTTGAGAAAGCCAGTATTGCTTGTGATTTATCGACACGCATGCACACACACACAATTTCTCATGGAGTCAGTGTTGCAACAGTACACAGTAGAGCAGGAGGGCAGAATGCTGTTGTTGCTCTCTTCTTTTCCTTACATATTATAACATACACGCAGCCAAATGTTTTTTTTAGTTCAGTGTCTTTCTAGCAATTAATACCCTCTAGGTCTGGTAACAGCTCACCTATGGCAAATGTGATTATGACTGGTTCCACATAAATAAATTAATATGGATGGAAAAATGTAGATGCAATGAAGTTTTGATCCAGCAGTATAGATATAGCCCACGAAGCACTTATTTATCATGTGGATCAAGCAGCTTTGTACATTTCCCAAGATTAAGTCTTTCAGAAGGTTCGCCTGTGTTTGCTGTCAAGTTTTGTTTGCACAAGCCGAGATCGCTGGTCGCACAGTGGTGTTATTCTACCAGGGAAATACTTGGGTGAGCTCTGCATAGGATTCTTGCATTTCCTTACATAGACTTACACCTAGGGAGTTCTCTAGTCTGGTAGGCAATTTCAGCTAGGACATCTTTAAGGGAGTTTGTGTCTTCTTTGGCAAACACAGAAGATACTGTGTTGCTCTGAAGGAAGAGTACAATCTAAACAAATGGATGGGAATTTAAAGCCTTCCTTCACCTTTGCCTTCTCTTTCCGCTCGTTGTAATCAGGCAGACGTTCCCTAATAAGATGGGGAAAACATTTCTGCTCTTATATTGATTCTCCTCTCCATTTGCTTGTTTTCTCTGCTTGCAACATCCAATCCGACATTCACAGTTACACCCATGGAAGGGAAAAGTTTAATACCGCTTTAGCTCAGTTTGACTGTTTCTTTGCTAGTGGCTGTCTTTATCACTAAAAAGAAGCAAATATGTTAATATGGTGTTCATGTACATCTACACTGGGCACAAGTTTGAATTTTGCTCAGGTTAGTTAAAAAAGATGGACTACCTCTTACCTAATCATCATCTCTTTCCAAGTGGAAGGACGCCCAACAAATCTTTACTGTCTAAAGTTTGGACTCTCTTTTGTTTTATTTTTGCAGTGCTCAGTTTAATAAGGCTCTGTTATAATCCCAGTTTGCATTAGAGTATTAATGCCATTTTTGTCAAGAAAATCAAACAATAAAGCAAGATCCAGCTTGGATTTGAGTGAGCTTTATATCTTTCCTGAATAATCACCACACACCTGAATGTATATTTTAAAATAAAATATCACATCATTAAATGAGAATTCTCAAATGTACTTCAGAAGCATTCTGGTGTATATATGCTGAAGCTGGCATTGAATCTCTAACTTCTTTTCGAGGTGATGTGTGCGATATCGAAATATTAATATATTTGTGTGAATAGTGCCGACAATTATTACAAGCCCACCTTTTGTTGAACTGTGTAGTCACTTTGTGAATCAAATGTAAAATTTGGGTTTAGTCAGGAGATTTTGCCAAACATTGTATTAGTCGTAACTGCTTGCCATCTTGTAATGTTTAGAAACTATAAAACTCGTGAGACATACACACCACATTAGTCAGGACCACTTACAAAATCCTCTCTCACTGCTCAGTCTGAGCAACCAGCTCATTTTTTTGACTACCTGGGATTGCATCAAACTTTTCTCTTTAGCAGATGGTATGGTAGTCATGACACTGAGGAAACACTAAGAAACAAATTAGCCATGAGAGAAGAGCAGCTAAAAATATTTCCTTTCCATAACATTTTCCTAGCTTTTCTCTTGCTCTCTGCGTCCGTACAGGCACACGCATGCAGGTATGCACTGTTCTCTGTGTCCGGTGCTCTGCTGCCAAACTTGCTCCAAGACAAGCATCTGGCATTTGCTGCGTTCTGCAGATGGGTCGTGAGTGACACACACACAGGGCAGCTGTCCGTATCTGGCACTCAGGTGATTATTTGTTTGCTAATCAACCAGCAGCTCCATTAGTTGAGCTGGAGGTTAGGAGAGGGTGATTAAATATACAGAAAGAGAGGCCGTTATGTAGTTGGGGGTGAAATGCTGGGTGGTAATTGCAAGAGATGTAGGGATTGTTATTGTAACCGGGACTATAGCAAAAATTAAATCTATCTATTCAAACTGCTTGTCACTGAATATCCAATGGCAGTTCCCTAAAGAAGAACAAAAAACCAAACCCGCTCTGTTCTGCTGTGAGAATAAAGAGGTATCTCCATGTTTGCATTACAAAGCCCTGATCACCTGCGAAAATGATCAAATTTCAAACTAAATCAAATATGCGGTTTCTCACAACTGCTTGCAAAGGACGTCAGGAGTTACGTGTGAAAAGAGAAGGAGTGAAATCTGATAGTTTTGTGCTGTTCAGTTCAATTAGTTTATCTAGCTTACCAAAATTGCAGGTGTTAATTCTGCAGGTGCCAGTTGGGTCTAATCAATCTGCAGGTTTTATCTGATGCTTAGCGTAGCTCAGCTGGCCAAGTGGCAGCTTAATACCTAGCAGAGAGGGATGGTCACCTGCTAGGATGTGATTTGTTGCTGTATTTTATGCAACTTGTAATAAAACATAACTCTATAATTTTTAATTTAGTGTGGTTTTATATGACTGTTCAACCTATATAGAATGAGGAAAAAAAACTCAAATGATTTTAAAATGTCAGCATTTTATCATTAAAATACACAGGGTGACGTCCTGAGGTCATTGCTTTTGACCTCTGCAGGAATGGAATAGTGTCATTAATTTTGAGTAAAATCTTCCTGTGCTGTGGGCTGGAGTGTGTAACATAGTGGGGTGAGCTGAGGGGACTGCGGGTATTTGGCCCAGAGAAGAAAAGGATAAGGGGAGATCTAATTGCTGTCCTCAACCGTTTAAAGGGGGGCTACAAAGAAGATGGAGCCAGACTCCTCCAAAATTTCTCAGCGAAAGGACAAGAGGCAATGGTCACAAGATGCAGCAAAGGAAGTTCTGACTGTAGGAAGGAAATTCTTCACCAGGAGACTGCCAAACACTGGAACAGATCTCTCTGAAACATTGCATAGTCTCTGTCCATGGAGATACTGACAGCTTGCAAGGCAACTTGGTCTGCCTTGAAGCCTGCCCTGTCTTGAGAAAATGGTGGAAGTGGAGTCCTCCAGAGACCCTTTCCAGCCAAAGTATTCCTAACGTTCTGCATTGCCGTTCTAAGTTGCACCTGGCCCTGCTCTCCCCTCCGATCTTTCCAAAGGAGATGGAGCTCATCCTCGCCTCAGAATCCTGAAAGAAATCAGAAAGGACAGCAGAAAAGGCCTGCTTTGAAATAGAGGCTTTTAAGAAGTGATTGTGGCTTTGTTAATTTACTGTTTCTAATTGAAAGCTTATGAGGAGTATGGTTTTGCTTTCTAGTGGTTAGCCAGCTGACTCATGCGCCATCACTTGTAAGGACCACACAGGATAAACTGCGCTGATTTATGCTTGAGACACCTCATAGGCTTCATCATATCTGGGTACGCAATAGAGGCTGTGAACAAATAACTGGTCCAAAAACACTATTTGGTTTAAGTTAACTAATTCCAGAGTTTTTGCTAAATAAACAGCACTTGTCCCTTGAGTGCTTGTACAAGCAAGAAGTCATCTCGGCAGTAGGGACAGCCTGTGGAAGCAGAAGTTAGCTGTCCCTTCCATTTCCTTACCAAGTCCTGCCTTCAGCCAAGAACTGCAGTGCAGGGAGTCACTGGGACCCAGGGGAGGTTTTCTGGACACAAAGGAGGCGAGAGTTGAGGGACAGAGATGTAGTTGTGGATGTGTGTCTTGGGGAGCTTTGTAAAATTGTTGGTGGAGTTCATCCTGGCAGGACTGAGGAGTGGAATGGGGTGGCATTAGACGTGGTCTTAGGCAGGGAACGGCATTTTGTCTACTCCGTGAAGACCATTTTATCACACATGTCAGAGCCAGGTGAACTTTTGATGCTGGTTCCCCCAGCGTATCCACTGTCTGCTGTATTTTCTGTGCTGCTGCTGCGAGTGTGTATGTGCAAAACAATGGTGCATTGGCCGTTTTAACATACCCTGCCTTTTGCAAGGGAATGCATCAAGTGCGGCCACTCCTGGACTCACACACAGCCTGCCTAGTTCTGGGGCCGCTGCTGTCTGGGGCGATATTATACACAGGTTTCAGACAAACTTGCCTGTCACAACACTGCAAATCAGCCAAATCCCAGTTCCTCTTGGGCACTTTCAAAATTAGTATGTTAGGTAAACATGCGGGAATTGTGGGACTTTTAAAAGACAGAAAAGGGGTCGCACAGTTGTGTATTCATTTCGTAGGCCCTGGTCAGACCTTGCTCTCTGGCTTTCTCTGCTTTTCTCACAAAGGGCAACACAAGCCATGTCCTATGGCCACAGGCTGTGACTCCTAGCCCAAATTGCCCTGTCCTAGGACACTTGCTTGGGCTGCTCTCTTGGAGTCAGAAACTGCTGTCTATCAGTGACTCCAAACACATGCCTCTAAAGAAAAGGGAATAAGATAGTCCTGGGAGGTGCTCTGGAAGAAGTCGGGGCTTGTGTTTTGTCTTCCAGGAACTGGTTTTGTTCCTAGGCTCTGGGACTGGGTGATGACTGTTTTTAGTGGAGACACATTTCATGAGACACCTTTGCAAACCTGTCTTGAACCATCTGAAAAGTCATCTCCCTGTGAGGGCCCAGCAGCTCATGTGTTCAAAACACCTTCTGTGTCTCAGACCTCTCTTATTTCTGTTCAAGCCTGCTCGCTCTTTTCAGAAAAGGGGCATTTTGGCCCTCAGTCATCAGCAAAGAGGTGATGGATTGAATTCCCCCTGCCCCAGCCCCAGCATGCCTGTGTGTGATCACCTAGATCTGCTTTCAGGTGATCTTAGATAGTGCTCAGTAAGGCAGGACCCCTTTGTGGGGCTTCATGGTGAGGTTATAGGGTGGCCATGGTGCATTTGCCTTGAGGATACGATGACTAAAGGGCTTTGACGATGGACCCCTTCCCTCCTGGTGGGCTTTGGAAGTTGATGTCATGCCAGAGAGCACAGAGCTGGTCTCTGCCTCAGGAGGGATTTGGGGTGCCTGAGGGCCTTCAGTGTGGACACAGGTAGGTTCCTCCACTTTGGGGCACCTTTGGAGTGATCTAGCAAGGCCCTGTAGATGTGGCAAACACTGTCCTTTCAGGTTTACCTGCACACCTCTGGAAACCTCTTTCCCCTCCCCCGCCATGTAGTTCTTCTGCCTGTTTCCCAGGCTTTTGCTACTTGTAAAGGGTTAAAGAGGTTTCTCTGCACAGGGCTAACCTGCTTGGGAGGCAGGGTGGATTTAGGAGGGGTACTAGTGGGGCTCCAGCCCTTCGACTTAGCCGCTGTGCAGCCCCACAGGTTTACACAGTGCCTGCGGTCAGCCTGGGAGCTCGCAAACTGCACCGGCACCTCCTGGGGCACGAAGAGCCGCTTTCCCTGCACACAACTTCATTTAATGAGCAGTAATATCCCCCCGTAGACAAGCCCTCGGGCTGTGGCAAGCGGCCATCCGCTATTCTGTGTTTGTAGGGTGCCTGGCAGGGCCTCACTTTAGGTTGGTACTTAGGTGGTATTGTAGTAAATTATAAAAGATCCTCTCTTTGATGCCTTGTGGGAGAAGGCACTGGGCCTGATTTCCCCCTGCCTTGTTCCTTGTGTTGCGATTCGCGCAAGTCGCTATAAACTGCTCCCATGCTGATTTGGTAACCACTTTGCCTCAGGTATAAATTACAACCCTGGGTGCACAGCGGTGGGGGAATGAGGCCAACCATCTCTAAAGGTCAAAGGAGCATTCATCACACCGCCGAGTCTACTGCGACTTCATTGTGACTTCGCATCAATCAAAGTGCTGTTGTTGTTAAAAAATTTCAAATCGATATTAAA
The DNA here is from genome assembly GCF_000708025.1 of Charadrius vociferus. Classification (NCBI taxonomy): domain Eukaryota; kingdom Metazoa; phylum Chordata; class Aves; order Charadriiformes; family Charadriidae; genus Charadrius; species Charadrius vociferus. The sequence continues at coordinate 2,787,398 of NW_009648539.1, forward strand.
TAAATAAATAAATAAATAAGAGGCACACTTTCCTTTTCTGCTCCTTTGTTCTGTGCAGAAATGTCTTGTTATCCTCCAGTCTTCTCAAACAATGCTTGTGGATGTACAGGTTACAGATATCAGTGTATTTAGCCAGAAGCAGAGTACAAAGGGATGGGATCGTTCTCAGCCTGACTAAAATAGAAGGGAGCAGCGGTTAGAAACAATTGCCGTAACTGTGACTTCCTCAAACGGCAATGGCTCTGATGTCAGATACTGGGAAAGAGGAAGCAACGGTTAGCATGCATGATGGTTTAACCAAAGGTGCTATTTGTTCCGGCTTTCTGATGAAAGGCTCTCCCCTGGAAAAAGGAAATACAAGTGGAGCAAGCAGAGTACTGTTAGAGATCCCCAGCTGCACAGAAGTAAATGAGGAGCAGATTTGGTCACCCTCAGCTGCCCGACACTGACTGCGAGAGCACATGCTTGCTCTCAGTTCTCTCCTCGTATGCCTCTGCTTTGATCTGGAGAGAGCCTGCCCCCCACAAAAAAACCCAGAAACTCCAACTTGACAAGGTTAAATTACAGTTCCTAAAAAAAAAAAAAAAAAAAAGTCTGAAATAATGTAAAAGCCAAGATTATGCTATGTGTGACAACTGTATCAGGATTTTTGTCCGCTGCTTGTGTTTGGATTAAAGCATTAAGTTTCCTCTGGTCAATTTGTTACTAAGTTCGAGCAGCTCTTACAATTGTTGACTTCTGGGTATGCTGGATTTATCTGAGAAAGCTGATCATGAATCAGTGTCACATTAAAATATGCCTTTAAAGTTAAGAACTGTTTCTGTTGTGTTTCATTTTGCTGTTAACTAGCTGTGATCTAACTGTGAAGTTGCCCTGCTTGAGGAGGAGCTTGGACTAGGTGACCGCTGGAGGTCCCTCCCAGCTGAAGTGGCTCTGTGGTCCTGTGCCCGCACTGGTGACGGCTGGCAGACCAAAGCAGCAGGCAGGAGGATCTGTGGTGAACTTCACTGTCGCTGCTCTTGTGACCCATGCTCAGCTGATCGGGGTGTATGGTCGCCAGTCAGTAGTACAATGGAAAGTGAGAAACCTGAAGCTTCCTCTCCATAAGCCCTGCAGGAACTGCATTTGTAGAAATGTGCAGAAAACGGTAATTTTCCTGCGGCGCTTATAAACCGTGTGATTGAATTTACATGTCTTATAGACCAGTTATTTTGGAAGTTCAACAGAAAGGAGATCTTTCTGTATCAAAAAATGAGTACTACTGACTTTTCACAAGTCTCTGTATGATCACATTGATCTCATCCCTACTACATTCCTTAAGTCTTGCAAGGTTGCTGGGGCTTCGTGACCTGCCAAACAACCGCAGCCATTCTGTCATACCCAAACTGAAGGCAACAAAACATGGCTTTGGTTTCTAGCGTTCCTTTTTAACATACTTGGTGGCATCAGCTCAAATTCCTTTCTCCGCAGCAATCTGAGTGTCTAAATTATGCTCAATGGACAACCAGGGAGCAGTGACACTGACCTATTCACATGCTATGAATGATATAAAAAAGGGTTAAACAACAACCAAAAAAAGTCAGTAGGAGATGATAAGGGGAAGAAAACTATATCAGCTGTTTGGGAAGCATCTTTGTTTTCCTCTTTCCTTCCTCTTGTCCAAGGACCCTTGGCAATAGTCCTGTCCTCTGACAGGGATGAAAGTTGTGCTGGCCACAGGACTCTCTGGTGGAGAGGCTGATGTGATGTCCATTGGAAGGGAGTGTCTTAATTTCAGGAACACCTGGAGCACGCGCTGCTGCGTGGGGGCTCTGCACTGGAACTAGAACCTCACCTTCACCATGAGCAGCTCTTCATTCCCTTGAACAGCACCAGCAGCCGCCTTCGCTGCCAGTCGTGACTTCTAGTGGGGCAACTGGTCATCTGTGCTGGCTGCATGCTGCCCGTTGCTCACTGCCTCCTTGTGCTGTAGCATCTCTTATGGCAGCCCAAGCAGCTTTTGAGATGGTGACAGTGGCAGGACTGAACCAACTCCCTACCTTGGCAAGTCTTGTATATATTAACTAACATTTTGTGAGGCCAGAAGCCCCAAACATGCATCACTTACCTTGTAATGCCAAAGAAAGGAAAATTTCCATCAGTAGTTTATGAGTGGGGAGATGAGATGCTTTTGCAGGAGCTCTGAAGCCCTCCACCGTGGGAGGGCTGCCCTCTTCCTGGACTGCAAGAACGAGGCATCCTAAACTGAAAACTGACCAGTTGTGAGGGACAGTAACAGTAACAGCTTCTTTATCTTCCTTTTTATGAACACCTCTTTAAGTTCAAAACCTGTTCAGCACTTGGTACAAAAGACAAAGCCAAAAATTTTATCTGTCAAAAGCATTTTTTATGTGCTTCTCAGCATAGCATTTAGTCACCTGCTGCTCTTTTATAAACACTTCGAGTGGAGTCCTGGCTTGAAGTAAGTGGGGCTGCAGGTTCTGTTGCCAGTGGGACTTACAGATAGAGATCCATGGTCTTTCCATGAAAATTAAACTGAGATGTTTTCATTTATATTGAAGCATCATTTAACAAAGATAAAGGCAACTCATCCCCAAGTTTGGAAGCTACTGTACCATCAGGTTTGCAGTTTGCAATAATGGTTTCTCCATTCTCCTATGAGCGATTTAAAAAAAAAAAGGATTTTTCTACCGATGTGAGGCCCCAGTTTCATAACTCAAAGACAGTGTGGTGTGCTATCATGTGACATTATAATTATCAAAAAATCATGCATAAGGTCGAGAGAAATGTGCTGAGTGAACTGGGACATTTGGAGTCCGTAGGCACACGGCCTCAAGGCTGAAGGAGATTAATGCTTTTGGCATCACACAGAGCCAGTATTATGTTCATGCTGTGGTAGGGATTTCTTTTTCCATAGACCTCCTGATTGTAAAAGGGGATTCCAAAACTCACATGCAAGCAGCAAATGTCTCCAAGTACACTGTGGCACCCGGCCAGGAACAGAAACCCCCGTTACTGTCTGCTGCCGCCGTACGCTGATTGGAAATCGGATAGCCGTCCGAGCACGGTGTATCACGGCACTCGGGAGTCATGTGAGAGAGACATCAGGAAACAGTAGCTGACAGTCACATCGCTGCCAGTCAGAAAGGGATCGGTGCTTAAAAGGAAGCCCTGGATGCTTTCAGCATGACTGAACCCGCTGCTAATCTGCATATGTCTGGATTAGAAGTCACACCATCATAAAGATGCCATGAGCCAGGCAGCACCCATATGTCATCCGTGCGGTGACAGTTCCTAAATATCTTGGCCCCCACAGCTCTATTCCCAAGCGTAAACAACAAATAGGAGGCAAAAGGCAGAGCTCACAGGCCGTAAAGAATCCCAGTCCTGATCCCAGTATCCCTGTATCGTTAGGATGGCTAGGTTTTATACTCTGGGTGTATTTGCACATGCTTTTCATCATTTGAAAAAAGAAGATTATTGCATTTGCCAATAGTTTCTCATTTTAGTCCTAAAACAACATTATTATGTGGGTTGACTGAATATATCACTCTTAATCAGATGCAGAACAGCATACCCTACCTTCCTGACAGTGTTATGGACCACATACCATTTGATTTAGTCTGGTGACAGGGTTGTAAATGCGGAGCTTCACATCAAGCTCCCCGCTGGGGTGGTGCCTCCTATTCCAGCCTGAATGCAAATACTGCTGGGGGTGGGGGTTGGTTTGGAGGAACCAGAAGATGAATATCAGTGCTGGTGCCTGTTTGCGTCTGGTTCTGAGTGCAGGCATGAGCTTGAAACAGAATGTCGTGGCAGACAATGTCAGAGAGATTCATACAGATCATTTTGGCCATGTGGCTAAAATGAATCAAAGCTCAAATTTGATGAACCCAGATCTGTGCAGAGGTGATGAGCGATATACATGATATACATTTTTTTTTTTCAGTGCGTTGACTTCTGAGGAAGACCTGTGTGATATGACTTCCCAAAATATTTTTCACGTGCTAGCAAGGAGTTGAGTGGTGAACTGTGATCTCTACAGCAGACTGAAATTTAGAAACACTAAAAGGCTTTTGTTTATTTTCATATAACAACTAAAGTAAATGAAAGTTTTGCGATGAAGACAGCCATGCCGCACATCTGTGAGCAGTTACTTCTTGAACCAGAATTGACTTGACCGAAAGTTGCGCCGCTTGCGAGTCTTTGGTTATCTGCTGTGGCAGAGGTAAAACTCTTTGCTCAAGACATTGTCGATGAAGTATAGTCTCCTGCATTGCATGTGGAGGGACAGGTAAAATGGTGGTGAGCGGATCACAGCCCACAATGTGGTTACTACTCCCATGTGAGAGGCCTCTGGGCGTAGCTTCAGGTTGCAGGCTACCTGGCAGTCCTTGCCAGAAATGCTCCAGGTTACTGAGGAGGGAGGAGGGAAGAAGTCACGGAGATGCAGAGCCTTTCTTTTTCTCTTTTTCTTTCAGAAACCAAGTACGTGAAGCAGCTGTGCAGGTGCTCCCCAGGCCTCAGGCTTCAGTAAAATAGTGCTAGCTCAGTTTCTGCTGGGTCTGATCCTGGGACACAAAGCCTATGAAACCAAAGCTAAAGCTGAGCCAGTATGTCTTATCTGGAGCAACCCAGCTGTTCTGAGCACTCTCAGGTACTAGGATCTAACCAGTTTTGGGAGGATTTGGGGGATTTTTACTGTGTGCCTGGGCAGAGCTCATCTGTAAGTAAGGCCAAATGTCCAAAAACTTAGTTATTCAAAGATGCTTGCAGGAAGGTTTCCAAACATGACTGAAGAAGTTAGGTACCCAACTCTTACTGATTTCATGAAAGCAGTGGGAGTCAGCCAATTGGCCTATTTAGTCACATTTGAAAATCCCACAAGATACCTATCTATGTTTTTCAGCAGCTTTGAAAACCTCTCTCCTAGTGCTTTGTTGTCATTAATATTGAAAGGTCAGTCAGGGTTCCAGTATTATTTGGACAGGACTGGTGTGCGTGGAGGAGACACATGCACATTGCAGAGGAAACCTGAGTCCTGCACTGGAATGCACAGCTAGGGCTGTACTGGACTTTGCTCTGCGTGGACTGAAGCAGATGGGCACTTCTTGCTGGAGATGGAAATGTAGACTGAGGGTAATATGATTTAAATACAGGTATAAATCCTGGATCCAGATATTTCAAGCTGAACTAACTGATTTGACTGCGTACTCTTTATTTTAGAGTATAGTTCATGGCACTCGATGCAAAGTTTACTCTAAATTATTCAACAGTTGTGGGCCCTGTAGGTATTACTGCATGGTAACTAGCTTTCCTGGATTAATGTTGCTTATGCTACTTTTGAATAAAGCTAAAAAATTAATTGTTACAAGCTCAGAGTTTACCTTGTTTGATCTCACATACTCTCCCTGCTGTAGAGTTGGAACTACAGTGACTTTTGAGAGTTGGGTACAGAGCTTGTCCAAACCAACGGAGATGAATAAAATAGTAATATATGTATTTACCTCAAGGACACACCAACAGGAGCCAAGCAAAGTCACCGTGATGTTGATACAGATGCTCCTAGCTGAAATGACATTCTTGGCCTTAGGGATTTATGATCACTTTATGGGCTGTTAACCAAGTACATAACATTTTGACCAGAAAAAGGACTTAAATGAGCGGGATTGCTCATTCTGTGGCTTCCATGACACGGGACAGCTTGAAGGAAATGATCTCCAGGAACTACAAGAGAAATTCTTCCTTTCAACCTGTCCTTCCCAAGACCACTATCTTCTTAGCCCCTCTCCTTATTCTCCCTGTTCTCCACTTTATTCTTGAGAATTGCTTTCTCGTCCTTCAGTCTTCCACCATAACTTCCTACATCAGAGTAGAAAGGGGGAGACAAGAGGCATACACATAAGAAGGAAAAGTAGTGTAAAGAAAAAGGAAGGCCTGCAAAGCCTGGAAGAAGAGTGGTATCCAGGAAGAAGGAAAACCACTGGATAGCAGAGAAGGTGAATGAGGCACTTGGCAACATGTAGCTACTAGCACAGTAGGGCAGCAATATCAGTTTTTCTGGTCAAGATCTGTGCAGAGCCTTGGGCAAGACAAACTCAGATGGCTCAAATTTTCACCCCCCTTGATTTACGCATAAGGTCTGTCTGTCTTTGTGGTGCCTTGCCTACCAAACTTTATCATAAGCATACAGCATAAATCAGGATATGCAAATCTTTCTGTGTTGGCATCTGTCCTGGTTTCACCCCAGCTGGCAACTCAGCCTTACACAGCCACTCACTCACTCCCCCAATGGGATGGGAGAGAGAATCGGAAAAGTAAAAGTGAGAAAACTTGTGCGTTGAGATAAAGACAGTTTAATAGGTAAAGTAAAAGCCACACACACAAGCAAAGCAAACCAAGGAATTCATTCACTGCTTCCCATGGGCAGGCAGGTGTTCAGCCATCTCCAGAAAAGCAGAAAAGCAGGGCTCCATCACATGTAACTGTTACTTGGGAAGACAAATGCCCTAACTCCGAACGTGTCCCCCTTCCTTCTTCTCCCCCCAGCTTTATATACTGAGGACGACATCATATGGTAAAGAATTTCCCTTTGGTCAGTTGGGGTCAGCTATCCCAGCTGTGTCCCCTCCCAACTTTTTGTGCCCTCCCAGCCTATTCGCTGGTGGGAAGGTGTGAGGCACGGAAAAGGCTTTGACTCTGTGTAAGCACTGCTCAGGAATAACCAAAACAGCCCTGTATTACCAATGCTGTTCCCAGCACTAATCCAGAACATAGCCTCAGAGTAGCTACTATGAAGAACATTAACTCTACCCCAGCCAAAACCAGTGCAGCATCTCTCACCTCCATCTGCCTTTACCCTTTACCGTTTGTTTCCTTTCAGCTCCCCTAAGTGGTCCCCCTGAGCATGAGGTACGCTATCAAGCTCACCCGAGCACCATTTTTGGATTGAGGGTGTATTTGTGAGGATGAAGTGGCTGGTCATCCAGCAGGGACGGATGGCCACCACCACCACCACCGTCCAGCAGCCGGCGGGAGGCTCCGCCGCCCCCGCTGCCCCGGGAGCTTCTCGGGGTGCGGGCTAGGTGGCAGCAGAGGATGCAGGCGTTTTGCTGTGCTATTTTAACGTGACAACTGGCCCCCCCGGGGGTCGGGAAGGGTGTTGCAAGGGGTGACAGTGAAGCCTCTTTTGCTGTGCTGTCCTCCCCCCCGATGCATTCCCCTGGCCGCATTTGTGCCCCACTGCGTTCTCCAAAGGAGGTACAGTTCTTCCTTTCCTTCTTTCTCTATTTTTTATGGCTCAGACA
>NW_009648539.1:2794718-2805983 GCF_000708025.1 Charadrius vociferus
TAACGTATCCTGGAGGCTCTCACTTCTCTTTCGTTCTTCCCCAAGAACATGAACACCACCAGTGACTCCTACAGAGTTAACCAGGAGGGTGAGCCAGAGGAGAGAGATTTGGGCGGTTTTCTCTTCTCAGTAGCATCATCAGAACAGCTCCCTTTTCTTTAACATATTGACAGAAGCTCTTCTGTCTTTCCAGAGCTGACCCATATCACAGAACCACCTTCATGCACTTTTTGTGTTGGCAAAAGATCAGGTGTTTTCCCTGACCCATCCATTCACCCCACAGAAGGGCCGTCCCGAGCAAAGGGGGGAGGGTGGGCTCAGTCACTGGATTAGGGTGTCCTGGTGGCAAAATCAGGAAAACAGTAACCAGTGAGAAGGCAAAGGGGCACAAGCGTACAGGGAATGAAAAGAAAAATGCTGGATATACTGTAGTTTTGAGATAATGGAGGAAAAGTTGTTTGCTAGAGAAATGGGGAACCCGGAGGTTAAGGGGCAGCAGATGTTAAGTAAACAAACACATTTGAGCTTATATTCTTCTCACTTTTCTACCATCCACTGAAGAACTAATTAATGAAAAATCTGGCAGCTTGGATCTCATTGTCTGGAGAACAGACCACAGGAAAACGTGTAAAATTTTGGCAGTGTTTTAGTCATAAGGTCAGTCCAGGCAAAGGAATACTACAGCTCATTTAGTTACTTTGTCCAAGGAATTTACATTGAAATTGTCTGCATTTTTAACCATCAGCAAATCTGAGACTATGCTCTGCATTCAGAAGGTCAGAAATAAGTTCACGTTTCTGTTTTTTTTAACCTTATACCAAAACATTATAGTAGCTAACAAAAATCTGGGTTTTTTTTGCTTGTATTTGTGAAGCAACCTGGTAATATGGCAAGAAAGAAGAAATAAATAGGGGACATATAAGGAGAAGAACACTGACGTATTCTATTAGTGGAGACAATAATATGCAAATCATCAGCAAGTAAGAAAAGAGGCAGTGTAAAGATCTCATATTTAAACCTAGGAATAAGTACATATTGTTAAACCAGTCTGTATTATAAACACTTCCTCATCGTTTTAAACAGCAATCTCCTTTTTATAAAGTATCCTGTTGATTTTTCCTGGGGGAGAGTCCTTCCTACAAATGCCACAATGCAGACAAAAGGTGCTGATGTAAAAAAAAAAAGTGCAATACTGTGGTGTATTGAAAACTGAGGTTGCTAAATAAAGGAAAAGTAGTATTTGAAGCAGTAATGGAGATACCATTGCACTGTCCTCATTGTTAATCTTGATATTTATTTGATTAAACATATCCTTTGTTACAGTAGAAAAGAAGCAGTGGCAGAATTGGCTTTTGCCTCCACCAGATTGTTGTAGAATCTAGGAACTTTGCCAATATAATTAGAGTGGAGCTGGCTATGGAGTATGTAAGGCCTCAATCCCAAATCTAGGTAAATTGAAGCATAACCATAACCTCAAAAAGGAGGACAAGACAGTCTTTCCAAGCATACTCAGTGTAGGATGGTCAATTGGAGATGCAATACATCATCTTTGCTCAAAACATTAATGCTATTACCAAGCTCGGTTAGAAGTCTAAACCATTTTCTCTCTATACTTGATCTTGGCTGACTTTTACAGCAGGTATAGAATGGAGAGGGCTGTTAAGGAAGTATAAATAGAAGGTCAGCTATGTTCACGTTAGAAAATGTAGGATTCAAACAGAAATGCCTAGAGGCATCTTTTTATAAATAGAGAGGAAGACACAGAGATGGAAATTCCATGTGTTAGCATCTAAGAACAAGACATATATATTCACCCTTTTCCATAACATACCATGAAGACATCACTGACAGGCAAGGGAAAGGGGCGCAGGCTACTGTGGGACAAGGAGTTCTCAAATGTGACTAGAGTCAACATTCCCTAATGATTTAAACATTAAAGTAGCAAAAAACAAAGTCAGTCTTCCTCTCTCTGGTGCAAGGCAAGCAGCATCGCTGTGTTTCTGCTCATTTGCTTCCAGCTTTCTGAACAAGCGGCCCACAACAATGATCTGATGCTGTCAGTGTCACTAAAATGGAATCCCAGTTATTAATCCCTCATGTGCACAGGGTCACATGTTGTTTTTGGGACGCCATGGGTAAGGTAAAGAAGGACAAGCCTGAACAGACTGCACAGCTGAAATACAACCCTTTTTGATCATATCCATCACATGTTTTTTCCAGGGGGAAAGGCATGATCAGCAGGGATGCTAAGCTTTTTAACCTTGAATGACATCCTGTGATAAGTCCAGGCACACAGGAAAAGAAAGAGGCAATGGCTTCCACCCACCAGAAGTCTTATATTTCCACAGTGCCGAGGCTGTGATAATTATGATGCATCCAGCTGGTGCTATTATTCAACCATTCCTGCAGGAGAGGGTCGGTCTTAAGCAGCATAAAGATTGCTACAAAACTTCACGTCGGCAAAAAGTTAAGTAACAAAAAGCAGTTAACTATTCATATGAATGGCAGGAACAACTTCCACAGCCATGTGATTATATTTGGATTCAGTGCAGTGCTTAAGATGCCTCGCTTGTGGGCCAGAAGCCCACTGTGCTAAGTGCTGCATGAAACGGGTGAATGGAAAAAAGGAGAGAACAAACTCATAGTGGCAGTTGTCAGCCTGCTCTTGGAGGAACAGTTGTTGCAGTTGAGCCAGTGCCAGTATAAAACTTGCAGTGGGAAAAAGGGGGGAAAGAATCACAGCATCAAGAGACCATCAGCAAACCTATTAGTACGGGGAAAGGGCAAAACGTGGAGTGCAGGTGCTGATGGACTGAACGATGCATGAATGCCAGGTGAGGGGTTGTATCCAGGAGCAATTCATAATGCTGAGAGAGACTTGGTCATGATAGGAGGGGGAATTGAACAACAGAGTTCTGGTGAGCATGGTCTGGTGAGCAGCCTTTAAGGTGGGAGGGAAAGTTGAGGCATGGCCGCAGACAGCATGAAGACACAAATGTGAAGAAACCTACAACTATAGGATGGGCTTGTCATCAGAACACAAGCATCCACATCCAAAGGTGGGTGAGGATGGAAAGAGGATGAGGAACTCACCAAAATTTCTCAGGAAACATAGGCTGAGGAGAGTCATGGCTAAGAGCAATGTGGGAGCAGAGAAAGGGCTTGGATACAGGGTTATTCAAAAGAGAAGGAAGGAGGAGGACAAGAAGAAAGACAAAGGGAAGGAAGTGTGAGAGAAGAAAAGGTATCTTTGTGAAAAGATGGCTTCAGGGACCGTGACTCATGTCTATGTTGGTGCTGGGAGATGATGGAGACAATAGTGTGGCTGTCTGCAATAGGTTTAGGTACAGTATGGTCATACAACAGACTGCCAGGGACAAGAGGGAAGAACTGAGTAGAGAAGTATTCAGGTTGGGCATGTTGCCGTGGGAGGTTATAGCAGGAGAAGCTCATGAGAGCGGCAAAGAGGAGCATGGAGAAGGACAGGCAGCCAGGTTGGGTCAAGAGTCTTCAGAGGTGCGACATGGGAAGGCCAAGGCAGGGTGTGGGTTTGTGTTACCGAGTGAGGTGGGAGGTGGGAAGAGAAGCAGACAGAAGTGTGAGTGGAACAGAAACCAAAGAAAAGGGCCTAAGCAGAGCAGGTAGGCAAGCGCTGTGAGTATGTGGGGAGAGCTTTTGGGGAGTAATATAAAAACTAGAAAGCTGAATTTCATCTGGGGGAAAGGGAAGCACTGTGAAGGTTATTCTGGTACTTCCTTGTGTAGCCAGAGGGTGGTATTTTCTTTGTAAGGAGAATATAAGTCACATAGAGGGAAAAGGGTAGTTGAGATTTCTTTGTAGTACATGAGAATTAAGCCTGAGGTAGTACACTGTATTTGATCATTTTATCTTCAACATATGTTTTCCTTACATCCATCATTGTGGCAAAATTGTAAATAGCAACCTTTTCTGCAATCTCCTCTCCAGCAGCGTGCTTTGCTAGCTTTTGGAGAAAAGGATCCCAGCTTAGACAGACCGCTCCTCAGTGCTTTCCTGGGCTCTGTTTTTGGTAGGATAGCTGTCTGCAGTTATTTTTAGATGATGTACAGATTTGCATTTCTTCAGCTGGAATTTCCTTGTTGTTTTCAACCGTGGTTTTCAACCCTGCTAGGTTGTCAATCTCAGATCTTCCCAAAATGCCCAAAATTGTTCTTAAAACATGCTCCAAAGACTTTTCATAGATCTCACTGTTCATCCAGCTTCTTCCCTTCCTGCCTGTAGACCAGCTGTACTGGCTAGGATTCCGTTATAGGAATCATCACACCAAATTTCTGTTAACACTCATAAAAATGCATGTTCTGTCAATGACTAAAAGTGTTCACTTTCCTGGCCTTTGTCTTCAGACAGCTTCCTCTATTCATACTTTCTTTCTTCTACTAAATCTTTTGCCTCAGACAGACCTCATTTTCTGTCTTGCTTTTTATGTTAGAAATACACACCACGTCATTTGAGTTAAACAAAAAAGTTCCCTATTCCTCTTCCCCTACACTGTTTGAATAGAAGGCCTGTGTAAGAAGCCCTGCCAGCTTTGAAATGGGAAGGCTGGTAATTTTTTTGCTTACATGGAGATCATTTTAATCCAAACAGACTCTCATTACGAAAGATATAAAGGACATTCCATTGCTTCTTGAGTCCAAAACACTCTTAAACTGACACATTTACCACTTGGTCTCAGTTTGCACAGCACAAAGCACATAAGAGCGCTTTGTCTGCAGTGTTATAATGCTGTTCTTTCAGAAAGCTGGTAATTCTCTAGCCTGAGCTTTGGCATGATCTCACTAACAAAGCTCAGCACATGGGCAATAGGGTACATATCTGAGGGATGCCTTATGTCAGAGGCCTTAGTTTGTGATAGCACTAAGTGACCCTTGTCCTCTCTATATGCCTTCAGCCAGTGTGAGACAACATGAGCTACAATCACAAGCATCCCTTCCATGCCAAGACTTCAAGCCCAGATTACTATCATCAACAACTGCTTGAAGAGCCATTACAAGCTAATTGGGCTGCAAACTCTGCTTTCAGATCTGTAGGAGCTTATTTATGGCCCTGAGAAATTCAACCTCAGCTTTAAAGAAAGGCCAAAACCAAGGAGGGAATCTGCTCAAGACACTATTGGTCTAATCACTGACTGGTCTTTTCATATTAATTGTAGTCTGTAGAAAGAGGATCATTTGGACTGGGCAACAACTGTCAATCTTCCTGAAGAGAAGAAATAGCTTTGCCTGTCTGAGGATACCTGCCAGTCACACGTGAGAACGTGATCCTGTAGCTATCTGCACTGGCTGCTCCAGCTCTTTGCAACCCTTATTAGCACACAGACTATGACATATGTGCTATAGTATAGGTACTATACTATACCATACCTGTACTATAGGTACCTTAGCTTTTGGATTGCTTGTGAACCTTACAATGTGTGAACGTATTTGTGACTAGAATGAAAGGATTTGGCCACAGCTGACAGTCCATCTCCTCTTTGAGATGTGTAAATTGCTTACCTATCATATAGTTGGGCAACAAATATTCATGGAGGATCTGCAACCAACACTTGTTCTGAGTGGGGTGAAAATGTGGCTGCAAGATGTTTTAACTGACCTTACCCAAGAAGGAGTCTGCGCCTAGCTTGAGAGAGGCTGTTTTACTCCTTCACAAGCATTAACATGTTCCAAGCTCTTTTACCCAGCGTGGCATGGATTTCAACTGGTTTCTAACCTACTGCATGAAGTGAGATGATAATCACACTTTCAAATTTAAAATGAAATATTTTTCATCTCAATCACTCTCTATGTTTTGAGAGTAGATGGATATGGTTAAAAATCTGGACTGAAATTGGAAAGGAGACCAAATTTTAGCAGACAGGACACCCTGAAACATTGCCTCTTAGAGAACAAGTTAGGCTGGCAGAACAGAGGCCAGAGAACAAAACTGTGTTGACAAAAGAAAAGAAAACAACCCTGTGGTTCTCCGAAAGGGGCAGTCCCTCCTGATAAAGAGACTCTGGAGGCAGCTGTCTCCCCTATCTGCACCGCGAGTAGGATGCACTCCTACTTCCTGTCTGAAAAACAGAGAGATAATGTGAAAAAGCCACCGTGACATTTGACATTTCCTTTAGTTTCCCTTTTTATAGCCAGACAGTGTGATTCATCGGGGTTCTTCTTGAAAGTGGAGAGGTGTGAAAAGAAAATTCAAGTATGGGGCTCAGATATCGAAAGGTGACGTGCCTGCCCTTATGACTGTCTCCAGAAGGGCTGAGAGTAGGTCCCATTCGTAGCAATGAGCACCTCATCTTCTGCTCCATCATAGATACAAGGCAGTTCCCTTCTGACTGCAGTTCTTCTGTCTCCTCGACCCTTGTCACACAGGAGTCTAATGTAGACCAGACACATAGGAAAAAAAAGGTGTATTGGGTTTTGTTCTGCTGCATTTGTTTTAGAGTGCTCTGGAACAGCACAACACATGCCCTCTCCCTTCAAAGCTATGTAAGTGGCAGATGCAACACCGTGGAAGATGGTGAACAAAGCAGCAGGCTTTAATAAAAGAAGCTTACAAAGGCATTCTACCAACCAAGGCTTTTTGGAGCTACATACTGTCCTTCGATGCACATGAAGTATTTAATTTATCTGTGGCCTAAAAGATCTACTTAAGACCAGGCTGGGAGACACAGACCCCAAGTGCTTATGATAGGCATGTAGCTAGAAGGAATTTCAGGAATTAGAACAAGATCATTAAAACACCTAGTCGTGAGTGATTCCCATTTGCAGCATGTGTAGCTATCATATAATACCTCATTCAAGTCCTTTAAACACAAGACAGGATGGGATGAACTATTCGCTGCCCAATGCGCTGGGATGACCAGAACCTGGAATGGCTTCTGCTTCTGTCTTCACTGCTTCTGCATTTTGCTTGAGCGTGTTGAGACACCTGCCCAGTCTATCTTAGGTCCCAGCTACATCGCTTGCAGAACAACTCGTTTGTCTTCTGGGGGTGGGGGCATTGATATGCCAGCGGGGCAATACGCTAGCAAAGGGCTTGTTTGTATACATACAAACATATGTACAAAAACATTTACACAAACACATGTCCACACAGACACATCTACAAACATACACACGTGCACACATATGCATATGTACATACAATATATATAGTGAGACATATATATAGGTAAAACTATGTCTGTATAGCTTTGCCAGTGATTTTCCCTTTATAGAGAAGCTGTGGGTGTGTGCACGAAGCTCCTGAAAAAATTTATTAGCAAGGAACAGAGCAGGTAGCTGACAAGCTCATGGAATTGTAGAATAATTTAGGTTGGATGTGACCTCTGGTGGACACAAGTCCAACCCCTTGCTCAAAACTGGGCAGGCTTCTGAGTGAGATGAGGTTGCTCAGGTCCCTGTCCATCTGGCTTTTCAAAATCTTGAAGGATGGAGATTCCACAATTTTGCTGGGCAACCTGTTCCACCATGCTTCTCCTGCTCCAAGTCTTCTTTTTTCTCTGTGTGTGTAAGTGAAGAGAATGGGGATGGCAGGAGGAGAAGGGAGCGTACACAGAGGTGTGTATGTGTTTGTTCACAAACAAAGCCATGTGCACGAAAGAACAATCCCAAATTCTTTTTCCTTTTTGGCAGGTGAAAAGAGCACACCGCCACTGGCAACCAGGGTGATTGCTGGACAGCCTTTAAAATAGTCTCCACATTAAGCGGAATTGCATGCTGTGATCAATGAGAGATTTTTATAGAGACTATGCTTTTAGTTTGGGATTAGTCTTGCAGTTATGCAAGGATTCACTGCTTTTAAATAACTGGGAAAATGAGTGCCTTGAATCTCTTTCACATTGAGATCTATTGTCAGTTTATTAAATTCAGATTTATTGCTGACTTTCCTAGCCAAAAAATAGCTGTTAGCACACTATAACAGAGTATAAATTTGAGTTCACTGGATCAAAGACATTATTAAAGAAAAAAATTACTTAATGACCTGTCTGATCTAATAAATCCTGCCATTCGCATAAAACAAGATGACAAGAATTTATGTCCACTAGATGTGTAAAACAAAGGCAGTCATGGTGGTTAGGATTTGAAATGGTTTCTTTAGCCATCTGGTCTTTACCATAGACTCTTGTAGGTAATCCTGTAGGTAAAAATAAGGTAAGGGTAGAAATGGCTGTGTAAGATGCTATTGAGATAATAGAGACATTTTCTTATGTAGCAATAAAATCAAAGTAGCCAGATGGTTTGAGACTTCTGAGGTTGTGTGTGGGCCACTGTCCTTCACGACAGGCAGAATCCTCTTGACAAAAGACCTGCTTTATAACTGCATGTTTCCGGTGTGAAAGGAAACTGATCATAGTCCCCATTCAGGAAACCCCGTTTAACAGTCTGACATGAACTTGCTGTCCACCAGCTCCAAGTTCTAGCAAATCTGCAAAGTGACTTTTCTTCTTATTCACCATGGATAATGCCTGACTGAAGATGTCTGTTTCTAGCCTGCCCACCACTTGCCTTGCAGCTGCTCCCTCTAGCTCCCACAGTAGCCCTCATTTGTGGAAACAGAAACCACCTTAATGACAGTGTCTTCAAAGCCTGACTGAAATTTGCCTTGTGCTCTGCTCTGACAACTTTCAGTGAGCTACCAAAGAGCGCAGGGTTTTCAGCTCCCTCATATCCTAGGCGAGCTGCCACTGGCATGAGCACGCAAGTTCATATGTACTTTTCTGTAATGAAGTAAAAATAAGAGAATGCCTTAGCATCTGCCCCATACTTTTTCATTTACCAAGCACCTCTCATTCATTGTCTGAAAGTAAAATAACTAAATTTGTAGTTCCACCACTAGGCTCGATTAGAAAAACATATGGTTCAGATTCCTTAATACATGTGTCTGTATATATACACATATATATACACATTATATTGTATATAAGCAAAAAGTAATTCTAAAGACCAGTTTCTGTTTAGTTATGAAGCTTACATATGCCTAAAAGATTTCATACATCCATGGGCCCTGCCTAAACTTTATTTAGAGTCAGGCATGTTTTTGTTCAGGCTCAGCAGTCAGTTTTGTAACAGATGCCACAGAAAGCCAAGCGCATCTCTTCTGTTCTCCTGGAACAGCATTGCCCCAGGGCCATCCTTGGAGGCATCAGTAGAGACCCAAGTTTCTTTGTTTGATTCAAAGCATATCAGCATAGGTTCACTGATTGAAATGTACTTTTGTTCCATTCATTCCCACTCATGTAGTGCTCCCTCATGGCAAGGTCTTGTAACTGTGGCTAGAGCATCACAGTTTTTTGCTGTCACATCTGGGCTGAATTTTCCCAGGAGCATAAACACTCCAGGATGGGTTTCCTAGCACAACTTCAAAGTGGGCACTCCCATGACAGCATTTCAAAGCGCTTTCCTTTTTCTTCCAAATTCGGAAGCTTCTGTGAGCAGCACAGTAACTCTTTCCTTTATCCCCTTAAAGGCAAACATTGTGCAGCGCTCAATTGCTTCATCGAACTAGACCCATAGAGTTTTAGCACCCTTCCCATTTATTCCACTCTTTGCAGCCTTCAAGAAGACTAATTCATGTGCATCATCATAATCTCTCTTCAGGACTTGGGGGTGGGGGTGTGTGTGAGGAAGAACAATGTGCCTGGGATAAGGGGTAATGGCAAATCAAAGAGAGGGGATCTGCTCAGAGGGAAAATGAGAAAGAAGGGAAGAGGAACAGCTTTGTGAAGAGCTACAGCAGATAATAATGAGCTCATCAAGACTGGGAAGAAAAGGGAAGCAAGCGGGTGACTTGGGTTCAGGGAGGCAGTGCAAAACCATCTCTGTTTTCTTCAAGAGTACAGGCTTTTGTCTGGATGATTCCTTGCAATAGCTTCATCACTTCTAAGACAGGGCATCCCCCATTTACCCTCTTTACTTCCATTTATACAATCCTATAGGACATTTGGGAGCTGAGGAATTTTCCACCCATAAGAAAAAAGCCCAGATGGCCTGGCAATGTTGAACTCCCTTGCCTCAGGGGCTGCGTTGCTATGTCTTTTCTGGTGATAATATGTCAAAATGCAAATATAGTTGGATTTCAGGCCCCCATGTGGAGCTTTTGCCTAGGAAATGTAGCTGATGTTCACATCATACTTTCATGTCTTTATTTTTGTTGGTAAGTTTGAACATATTTTCCTCAGCCTGTGGTTCTTTTCCTGCTGGTTGTACACATGTAGTGAATAATTAATTCCTGAGAATATAATTTCACTTCCTTAGTCATGATGTTTTTCTGCTACAAATCCAGATGTGTTACTCCATTAGTTAAGTTCTCCTAATGTTAGCATTAATAATAATGGGATTTGCCACTGATGGCAGGTGCATTTGCCTGTTTCAGCTGGAGGTTCTATCAGTGGACATTTGTGTGCCTTGAAAACATGCCCCACAGGCAGAGATGTGATTTTAGGGTTGTACTAGCTCTGTCTATTGGCAGTTGTGCAATAGGAGACGTTAGGGAGAGAGACAACTTAGTCCTCTGCGGCTTTCTCATTAAAGGTTAAGGTATGACCAGCTATAGAACAGATAGACAACTCATTCAGGTCAGTGTTGTCTTTGTCCAGTTTGTTCCAGCATGTCTTCCCATGTTTGAGTGAGATGGGGCATACCTAAAGCTGAGTCTGTGATACATATCAGGACAAGGTAAGCAAACACATTTTAGGAACTAACTGCTATGAATTTTCAGTTGGTGGAAGTGAATATGAGCATCTAACTTTGAAAAAGCACAGCCCAACATCTGGGTCTCTCCAGCCCTTTGCTGGAGGATCTGTAAGTCCTTCACAGCCCCTTGCCACTGGACACAGGTTTCATCAAGCAGGGTACCAGCTAGAGATGGCTTCTAGGTGCACTATGCCAGCAGCAGCAGATGGGGACGTTAACAAAATAAGGGATAATCCCAGCTGGGAGTCTGTCAGGTGGCTCTGGAAAGGAAGAAGATGCCACCCCTGAGGACCAGAAGGTCTGACTGCAAGGGACATGAGAGCATCCCCCTTCCTGGACGTTTTGTCTGGCTGGGCTTAGGGCCAAATTAGAGAAAGTGTATTTGAGGGCTCCCCCCCTTCCTTCGGTGATCTTGAAGAGAGGGCTCCCAGACAGCTCTGGCCCTCTTGATCCAGTCACTGGCTTGGTTGTTCCCCTGTTATAAAAAGGAATGCCTTCACAAAGTAAAAATAGCCTGCCCACCCCCCACACCCCCCACACC
>NW_009648539.1:2806021-2833991 GCF_000708025.1 Charadrius vociferus
CCACACCCCCCCCCGCGTCAACTTTCTTTGTTCATTCCCAAAGTTAACTGTGCAGCAGGGTTTCCAGGTCAGACCTACATTTAGTAATGTATAGATGTATACTAAAAATATATAAGTAAAGTTTGATTTTTTGTGAATGTAAGGTTGCTGTTTCTGAAGAAGGCATATGGGATATAAGGAACATACTGTGCATGAAACACGAGTAAATAAAGCTGTCACCAAGAGTTTTAAGTCTTACTGCTCGATTGATCCATACTCATGGGGTGATCTTGAACTTTTAATGAAAATGAATGCTGTCGTCCAGAACTATGTAGTCCTCTACCTAACAAAAACTACAGGAAATGAAAGGAGAAATATAATGTGTTTCAACAAGAGTGCACAGAAGCTTTGTGGGTAGAGTGCCTCTGGCCCTGAGAGAAAGTGGCTGGTGGATGCAGAATACAATGAACATCCATAGAATTGTAAAAATACTGGCAAAAGAAGCTGATGCTGTCTCAGTTTCTCAGCTGCATCCCCTACATTCATCCTTACTCTTTCCATGTCTCTGTTCGAGGGACTTAAGGTGTTATGTGAAGAAAAGTGCTAGAAAAAAGACTGTCATGGGAAGGATACATGATGTATTCAAAGCATCATCGGGTTTTACAAGCCTGTACCAATATTCCAGCCACCGGGGTTATCTGAAGAGTCTTGCTTGCTTTGAGAAAGAAACTCTATTAAGATGTCTGGGCTCTCAGATGGTCCATGCAAAATATTCAACAGAGTAGGGCTTTGCCTTCTGAATCTGGCATATACACTATGCTTATGACATACTTGAAGACACCCTGTACATCACATAATGCATTTTTTCCGACTCCATTTAGACTGTCTCACGCCCAGAGACACGCAGCTGATCAGGTGCTGAATATGCATTCTAGCAAGAGCAATTGCAGACATGTCATACATCTAGACAGCCTCCAAAGAGTAAGCGATGAAAATTGCATGCAAGGTCAGATGGGGGAGCAGTTGGATCATGGGCAGCAATTAGAACATCAAGAGAGGAAACAAAACATTCTTGTTGCAGGTCTCCACGTCTCCTGTGTGGTTGCAGTTGATCTGTGAAATTCAGGTCACTTGCCAGGTTTGTGTTGCTACATTAAACAGCATTACAGTAGAAACAACATTGTACTGCACAAGGCTTAAAATGAAGTAGTTGCAATACAAAATGAATGTGAGAGCCAAGAATGAAGAAAAGGGACACGTAACCTTTTGAAATAAATATACGCTCTTCATTTCTAAATTAAAAGCAAAACCAACTGGGAGGAGAGTTTAAATTTGCCTTTTCCCCCTTTCTGGGAGAAATTCTGACAGTTGGTTCAGTGGGGCCCAAACCTGGGCGAGAAACGATCGCAATTAAGCTGAGAAGCATATGCTGTGCCAGAGTGTATCCAATGGCAATCAAGCAGCAGTAAAGGAATTTCAAAAAAAAACCCAAAAACAAAAACCCAACTTCCAAAAAGAAAAGAGGAGCCAGCTGTGTCCACTGAACATGGCATTGAGGGAGAAAGGCTGTGAAATTGGGAGATTCAAATGACGGTGCGCCAGCGTATGCAGGGCTGGGTTTCCGAGGGGACCTGCCGGCGGGATGCTGCCCTCGCAGCAGGGAGGGAGAACAGGAGCGCGGGCTCTGTCTGCTCAGCACAGTTGAGCGGGAACACAAATAATAGATTATAGACATCTGCCTGTTTGATGTGGGTGTGAAATTCTAAATTAGCTAACAAAATGGTGCTTTGTATTAATAACATGCATGCAAGTTAGTCCATAATTTCCCTGAGAGAATGGCAAAGTTAAATAATTAAGCATGCCTCAAAACAGGATTATTATAGGGATTAAGAGGAAAAAATATAGCTGCTAAAATTACAAAAGGAATGTAGAAACAATGCCTCCAAACCATGGCTGTTTTACATAGCATTTTACATGTTAGTTAAACTAGAAACAGCTGAAAATGAGTAATCTGGATGCATCTATTAACCTTGCTCTTTAGTGAGAAGACTGATCTCTAAAACACTGCACGAAGATCAACTGATGCCATTGTTAATCACTTCTAGAGTGTCTGTCTCTAGGAAGTTTAGAGCATCTTCTCCTAGGCAGAAGGATGGGCTTTCACCTGTGTTTCTTAGAGACGCAGCAGGTCAGAGTCCATTTTTTCACATTAATTTGTGTGATCTGCTGATCGTTTTTTGTTTCCTCAGAATGACTGTGCATATTCACTGTGTGTAAACTTAACACACCTGATCTGTGCCATGTACTTGAGTATTCGCTTCGTATTTTCCCAGTGTATCTTTGTGTTCCATTATAACAGATATTGTTTGGGTTTTAACTAACTTTTTTTTTTCATATTTCAGTGAATCTCAAAACAGCAGTTTTTAAAATTTCCCAAATGCATGGGCAGAAACCAAATGAGGTAAATGTAAATCCAAGGTGAATTAAAGATAGTTTAAATCACAATTACACAACAGGTAGATTTGAAAACTGTGACGCTTGGGTTATTCAGTCACTGTGCATACTTCCCCGTTCTGGCCACTTCATCTGTTATTCTTAGTTTCGTTTACTTTACAATGACAGAGGAATACTCCCTGTTGTCTTGTATTTCCTACAGAGAGGACCATCCACTCAATACATGTAATTCACATCCAGTGTTGCAAAGAACAGCAGCAGAACAATTTTCATTTGTGGTACATTCCTCTAAAAGGAAAATATTTCTAAAGGGGAATAAAAGGCAAGACACTAGATTTAGTGAAGTTATGTATCAATGAAGCTTCAGAAGTGTGTCGCTCTCTCCCACCTTCAGAAATCACACCGGAGATGCTCAGAGTTGCTTTAGCAGCTGCATGCACAAATTCATTGGCAGCGTGTGCAATCCCGGCCCCGCTGAAGTCAGTGGAAGATTTTCCATTGATTTCAATGGAGCCAAGATCCCATGCTATGTTTCCAAGGACTTTTCTTTTCTTCCTGATGTAAGTCCCTAACCTTTACATTTGCAAAAACAGTTTTATCTGGGGAGCAGAGTGGTAATAATGTCAGCTCTAACTTTTAGACAATAAAATGTTTCCAAAAGGAGAATGTCTTTGACTCAAGACAATGCTAATTCTGAACATATTCATATGAACATAAATATTGGTAGTATTTGGCATGAAGAACCAATACTTATTTTTCCAAACTGACCCATGTGGCCCAAAAGCCAGGAAAAAGAAACCATCTGTCTGTTACATCACTGTCTCAGTAGTAGTGCCCATGCCAAATTCTCTTTTGAGCATGTTCACCATCTACTGAGACCTGCACTGCATAGTGGGAGCTCACATGTGACGACTGTATGCTGTGTGCAAGGGCTCTCGTGGGGACCAGTTGTACCTTCAGTTGATGTCTCAGATATCAAAAAGAAAAGTGGTCTTTTGCCTACCTTGTGACAAAGCTACTCAAACCCTGCATCAGTGAATAGGACAACGCAGTCTCATATGTAGGTGCATATACCTGCAGTATATACTTGGAAAAGTTTGCCCCTAGAGACAATGTTTGGTTTCCAAATCAGAAAAGTATAAGGGAAGAACTCATTCAGGTGTGACCATCTAAAAGTGGAATTTAGTCTGTATTAGCGATCTCAGCTTCCTCTTTAATTAATGCAGAGAAACAGGAGAAAATTAATCCCATCTGCAGCTGACTAACAGCTGAGAAGAATGAACCCCTGGAAGTGCCCATCTTTCACTAAGTACTCCAGTAAATGAGTATTGGACTTCAAGACCTGAGTGGGCCAAATAATTTATGTTACTAAGCACATCTTTAAAGTACTTTGCAAGGTTGTTTCAGATGGCTCTTTTAGTATTCTTTGACAGGTCAGAACACAGCTTCTTTAATTATTGATCAGGTAAGCAAGCAAAGTTTTCCAAAAGATAGCATCTTTAGAAAAAAAGTGTTTTCCCCTCCGTTGTGTGCCACTGCAGGCCAGTATCACAGGCCCAGAGGTCCCATCTCCTAGCTTGGTTACAAGTCAATGTTACATATTATGACTAAATTTCTCCATCATAATATGATCGAGTTGAGTTAAGAGCCCTGAACAACTCATTTAACTATCCCAGTTCCTAAAAATTTTGTCTTTGGCGTCAGGTACATTCACCTCAGAAAACATTTATTAATAAAATTGGTTGAAACAGCAGGAACAGGCCACTGCTTCACACGTAAAACAAATTAGCTCTATGGAGTTTTAAGAACACATGAAAGTTACTTTTCCTTTCCAACAATCTGTTATAATATATTCAGGCATTTTTATTAGAATCTAATTTTTAAATTACAAAAACTGTTATTTCTGAATTCCAGTATTTCCCACCAGTGATGGTTTCTGGTCAGTTTCTGCATTTTCACCTGCAGCCCACAGGACCACAGTGTGGTTTCTCCCTCAAACAAATTGTGCGCAATTTCTGGAAAAATCAGCCTTCTGATCAATCCTGTTTGCAATATGGACATATCTGAAGGTCCCAATATTCCACAGAAAAAAATGAAATTGAGCAGTGACTCTCACAGGTAAGTTCAAAGGGGAGAACTACTGCATACCCCATAGGAGAGACATGCAGAAAGTGATGTCCCTTGACACTGATTGATTAAAAACAAATCCCCAAAAGCTCTAATGTAATTCAATCTCCTCTGTCTGGATGGCTGGTAGCAGCACCTTAGTTATTCACACACTGAGCACGATGCCATAAACCACATTGAAAAGTGTATTTGTAACAAGATCTTAAACCTGACCTGTCAAATCAAGGGAAGAATTGTTTGTTCGTTTTATCTTTTTTTTTTGGCAGGAATCACCTGTTTCATTAGTGTATGAGCACATGTTCAGCCTTTCCGTGACCAAGTTCTTTGTTCAAGGTAGAGCCAGTGGTAAGTCTGCTTATTGCTACAATCATTTCTTGCTGCACAGTTCCAGTTATTTGCCACAGAGAGACATGAGGGTGGGATTCAGCTTGCAGATTTAGACTTTAAATTTTAATGTAGCTTTACAGCTGTTCAGCTGACCAAATGTAGCAAATGAGTTTTAGGTGTGTTTGAATAGCCCTTAGGTTTCCAGTGGCTGCAGTGGTATCTTGGGCACCTGGCTCACATGTGGAAACCTAAGTTTAGGTTTCTTAATGTGGATCTGAATTTCAATTTGCATACTGGATTGGGATTTGTACAAAGGAAAATTGCCTACATGCTACTTTCTCCTTCAGTTCGAAGGCTAGCACATGCAATTCCTCAAAGGACTAGTTCTCAGCAACCTCAGAGTGATTTTGAGCAATTTCTGGTGCTGACTTTATGTCTAGCTCCCATCTTTCTGTATGGGTATGGACAGAAGATGCAAACTATCTTTTGGCTTCCACAAGTGCTTGTGATAACAGAAGACTCAGCACCCAGGTTCCCAATGCCTGAAGGAACCCAGCCAATGTTTCAGCTCTATTTTAGTTATTTGTTTATTTTCCATATTCATTAAGTTCACTCTGTAGTTGTGAGTGGGCAGGAACTTTCCTGTGTGAGACTGGAATGGAGTTCTCAATCCATGGCCAGACTGAGCTGCACAGTAGGTACAGACTACAGTGTTCCCTGAAGACTAGAGATTTCAAGATCAAGAGGGACATTTATGGCTGTTCTCCTTCACCAGCATGTGTCTTTGGATAGAACCTGGAGTAGCCGTCACTTGGTAAAAGGAAGTGGAGATGTAGGCAGGGTTCTTTTCCAAAAGATCCAGGGGGAAACTGCTGTTGCTGCAGATGCTGCTCTTGGTTTCTCAACAAAGTAAGTTCGTAAGCATAAGTTTTAGACTACACCTGTGCTGATATTTCGTCTATGCCTTTTGCTCTCAAAAGAGACACTAAACCACCGTTTATTTTTGTGGAAGCTTTGCTGTAATTCTGTCTTTCAAAGAGGCCCTGTTTTTCAGTCTTGTGCAAGAAATTAAATTCCTGCACTTTCTTTCCTAGAAGATCATAGAATAGTTAGCATTTTGAGGGAACTTTAAAGGTCATCTAGTCCAACCTCCCCTGCAATGAGCAGGGACATCTTCAATGGACATCTTCAACAAGATCAGGTTGCTCAGAGCCCTGTCCAACCTGAATTTTGGATGTTTCCTTGAATGTTTCCAGGGATGGGGCATCTACCATCTCTCTGGGCAACCTGATCCAGTGTCTCACCATCCTCTTGTAAAAATTTTGTTCCTTCGATCTAGTCTAAATCTTCTCTCTTTCAGTTTAAAACCATTACCCCTTGTCCTATCGTAACAGGGGTTGCTAAAAAAGGCTAAAAAGTTTGACCCCATCTTTCTTATAAGCCCCCTGTAAGTACTGAAAGGCCACAATAACGTGTCCCTGAAGCCTTCTCTTCTCCAGGCTGAATAACCTTCTCAGCTCTGCTCTGCAAGTTGGATTTCGCAGTAATTCTGGATAACTGCATCTGTGGAGGAGCACCCTTTCAAAGGCTTTACTTTAGTGGGACATATTCCTTGTAACCTTCTCATCCTTCACAAGGTCTGGCAGAAATGCACGTTTTGAATCCCAGGCCAGCATTCCAGGGACATAGATAGTTCAGAAGAGCAATATTCAAAGTTGCCGTGCTAATGCGACTGCTGTCAGCACTCAGGGTTTCTTGTGAGGTTGCTGGCATTGATCTCATCAGCTTTTTAATTAAAGGCACTGGTCAGTATGGAACAACTTCTGACCACCAGCCAGTCTTCTGGAGTATAGTTTAATAACAGTGGGTTAGAGCAACACACCCCGTACAACTACAGTAGTGGTACAAGTGGGAAGAGGGAAAGAAAAATAGCATAGCGTCACAGAAGAAATTCCAAACCCTGAAGCACCTTGGATGGTGGTGTAAAAATCAATAATGGAACTAGAAATGCTGGATTCGTGTGAAACTGAACCAGAAAATGTATTTCAAAACTTGCTGAAGGGAGCAGTCCAACAATAATGGGGAAACGTGGGCGGATGGAAAAGGCTTCCCATGTCTCTTTTGTGTGTTTCTCTATCAAAATGACAAAGGACCAATTGTCTCCAAGGAATAGTAGTTGCAAGCTTGGAATGCATTAAAAAACGATCAGTAATACTGGGATTGGTATATATGTAAAATGTGATGCTTGTGCTCTAATTCCAGACTGTTTCCTTGTGCTCAAAGTAGCATTCAGTTTTCAATGCTTTGTTCAGTTTGTTTCATTGCTGTGTCAGACCTGGGATAAGTAGTATGTTCTTATAGGCTGGGTTCTACAAAGTGAACATCGCTCCTGCACTGGCAAGCGCACTTATTCATCTAATTGTAGTCCCTAATGGAATGTTACCAGCTGATCTGAATGAACCAAGTTGTAAACTACAGTATCTAAGAAGATGAGAATTTCTGTTCATTTCTGAAATTGTACCACCATTTGAAATTACATGACACACCATTTTGCAACTTTTATTTAGCTTTTCCAGATCCTAGTCTAGCCAGTTCCTCTAAATGGTGAATGAACCTACCTTGTGTGTTTTACAAAACATAACCTTGCTTTACAAGGTAATTTTCATTGCAACACCTGCCTGTGGCATACAGTGAAAATTTCATACCAAATCGTGGAATCCCGGGAGCATCGTCTCCAAAGAATGGTCAGTGAAAAAGCTGGCACGTGACCAGATTAAGCGGTTAGTCCGGTTTTAACCAAATTGGAAGTACCGTGTGTCCCCTGTGGTGTTCCTCTGCCTGATGTGCTGGGACTGGTTGTGTATAGAGATTGCAGGTCAGCACACTTCTCCAACCATGGCAGTCAGGTATCAGAGAGGCTGGATGCTGTGGGATGGACACTGGAGAGACAAGAGGGATTGGGAGCTGGCTGCTGGAGGGACCAGGGGCTGCAAGCCCGCTGTCAGAGGGACCAAGGAGCCTGAGGGTCAGGCACCTAGAGACCACCTGCTACCAAAGAGACCTGTATGCTTATGTGTGTGTGTCTGTGGTACCAGGGAGGCAGGGCGACCCAGGGGCCAGCTGTTGGATAGCCTGAGTGTCCAAGGCCACTTGCTGGGAGATGCGTAGCATCTACGTGTGTGTGCAAGTACCTGAAAGAGAGGAGGTTTGGGTATCAGTAGTTGGAGTGGGGCTGTAGGCGTCAGGTGCCTCTATGTGCAGATGCCAGTAGGTGAGGAGACTGGGGATCTAAGTGCCAGCTACGGGATAGACTAAGGAGGGACTAATATTGTACACAACGGGATATACGTATAGGTTTTCCGCTAATGGACTTTCATCTTGATCACCCAGAGAGGGAAACAGGCTCAGGCTGCTCATGATGTTTTTATTTGTATGGGTGTTTCCTGTGTACATTGGTCTGTGCAGCCACTGGTGTATATACATGCACATTGTATGTACGGGTCTGTGTGCGCCCCTGGGGAATACATACACACTTGTACTACTGGCTGGACATGGGGACATGGAGCTGCAGCAGCCTCACCGCTGTTGGGATACCAGATGTTGGGCAACCCCTAACACCGAGTTTATCTTGTTCATCTTAAAACAGGTGAGTTTGACTAGTCTTTTGTTGTGCGTAGCACCTCTGCTTGAATACTGTAGAAGTTCTGTAGAAAGAAGTCAAGCATGGAATTTCGGCTCTCAATCATTTCTGGAAGAGGAGAGAGAAATGTTTTGGGAGCCTCACAGCCATGGGCTTTGATTAGCCTGCCTTCTTATGGCAAAGAAAGTGGATCATAAGACCGTGCTGAAGTGAAAGAAAAGCTTAATTTAAACACTAGCTGTCCTGGGTTGAAAGCACTGAGAAGTTGGGGTTAAAGAATCTCTGTAGGCAGCCACAGAGAGCCAAGTGCCACATTCAGGTGACAGTCAGGATCTACTCTGCAATGAAGACACTTTGGATTTTTTTTTTTTTTCCCCTAAAAGCTCCTCAAAATCCATAAAGCTCTGTCATTTCAAGTATATTGATCCAGCGCTGACATGTGTTGTTTATAGAGATTGGAGCAGGCACTGACGCTAGCGAAGACAGATCTATATCACTGCCTCGCTCTTGTCCTGTGTGTAACATGTCAGCTGGCATGTCTTATGGTCATGTTGTAAAAACTCACTCTCTTTCCTAGGTCTGATGCTCCTCTGCTGAACAAGACAGTAATATCTTTCCAGGGATCCTATTCCTTGGGATTATAGAAGGCTTCAGTGGGCACAAACAAATATGAGTGTTGTTCCCTTCAGCCTTTGTTTTCACAGCTCTTTTCTCATGATGCTTTGGAGTTTTCTCAGAGCTGTTTTACTAGTGCCAGTCAAAAGAAAGGCATGGGGATCATCATACCTGATTAGACCCTTATCTAGGTAGTCTGACATCCTCGAACCAGGGCTTGATTAAATGCTATGGCAAAGCATGCAGTATATCCAGTATGGAAGGACTCTGTCAATGAGAAAACATCTTTTTTCTTTAAAGTCACAAATGACTGGCTTACACTGTGAGGTATAACAGGTGGCTATACCCAATTTGGATAGATGTAGATGCATTACATCTATTTAATATTTAATCTAAGTTTGGTTAACACGTGCACTAATTTATGAATGGAAATCAGACAAGGGTTTTGGAAAATAGCCTGTTTTTACCCACATAATACCTAACCAAATGGCCAACAATAGAATTTTCAGAGATCTTTTTCAGAGAAGTAAAATGCTTTCAGTGGAACTGAATTTACTGAAGTATTTCTTAATAATAGTTAAACATCTTCCTGTGTTTCACATGCAGAAACAAGAGCAGACCAAAAGAAACCTGTCTCACTCAGGTCACTCCAGACATCTTTTTAAAGTAAAGACTCCATGCCCAGTTTCCAAAACCCCAACAATTTCCTTCTTTCCCTCTTTGCATGGAAACAATTCCTCCTCCTCCCCCAAAAAACTGGAAAAAAAAACCCACCCCCAAACAGAAAACTAGTACCAAATGATCAATAAAATACGCACAAAAAATGTGTGACTTACTACATTTTATGCTTCATCCTGAAACCATTATAAAAGTTCTTACAACATTTTGGCAGTCTTTTCTTAAAAGCTGCTCTGTATTGGAGAGGGAGCATATGCACCATGTGATATGACATCTGCCACAGTAAGTAAGCTTTTAATTGAATATTTGAGGAAATAAACATGTAAAACCCATGTAACTTGATGTCAAATAAGTTATTGTTGCCTCAAGGCTTTCTTGATTTTTTCCATTTTTATTTTTGGCAGGAAAGTTTGAAATATTGTACATATTGGAGACAGGAGCACTTCACATACAATCGTCCATCAGGACAGAAAACATAACGTTGTATTATTGGTACTACAGCGGTCCTCCCCCCCCAAATCTTGGCAGTTATCAAAGTGGCATTTGGGATCTGAGATTAACAATGTCTCTGCTCACATCTAAATATATATATTGAGCGAAGAGAGGAAGAAAGGGAATTGACACACGTTCAATTGACTGCTATACCAGTACTAACTAGAAACATATTTCTTACATTACCTCTATGTTTCTTTTTACTCCTGTAACCTTTCACATCAACCAGTGAGTTGTTTTCTCTCTACCTCTCTCTTACAGATGCCCACATACAGGCACAGGAAGCTTGTGCAGCTCAGAGAGGAACGATGTTGGTCTGTCCCTCTCTATCCTCACCGTCTTTCATCGCCCCTCCTCTTTGCTTTGCCCTGTGCTGCACACTGGCTTCAGGTGGAGCGTGTGAGCAGAGCCAAAGATCAGCTCCTCAGCAAGGAACACGTCCCCCTCGAAAGACCCTCCTAGCTCACTTGTCGACTTTTCCGCTTAACTGCAAGTAGTTAGTTACTTTTTATGTCCTCAGCGAGACAGCTGCCAATGCAACATACCTGTTGCAGTTTGAAAATGAGGAGGCTACACATTACGGTTCCCTCTGTAGTATTTAATTGGTTATGAAATTCCATCTGTTCCTGCCCTGTGGTAGGAAAATAGTTTTTCCCACCCATTCAGTATCTGGTGGTGGGGATCTCACATTCTCATTTGAGTAGCCCATGCTGGTGGCACCCGTAGGCCTCCTCAGGCAGTGTGCTCCACACTGGGAGTTCACTCTACAGGATCAAGCTTTCTCTTGGACCCTCCTCTAATTCACTGACAATGATGTCCAAAGCGATGGTCTGTGCAGCTTCTTACAGGGTGATTCCCTGCATCGCCACCACACTTATATCCACGTGACAAATCTGCACAATTTGAATTAATTTAGTGGGTAAGATTTTGTGAGACACAGGTATCAGACGCTTTAGTGAAAAATCCCCAGGCCCTTGATATTTTAAGCCTAATTGTCACTTCGCATGTGCTGATCTTACTGTCTTGTAATTCACTTGGGCCAGGTCCTCCTTTCACTTAAGATTACTATAAACTTTGATTTCCACAAGCTCAGCTGTGAAAGGAATGAAAGCCTGGACCAAGGGAGTCTCTTTTCCCATTAATTGTTCCCTTCTGCCATAGAATTTCCTCACCCATCTTTGGTATGGACTTACCTTTTACAAGCCCATGCTACTTATTGGCCAAAAACCCAACATCTTCTAGCTGTTTAAAGATCTTCTTCAATAGTTACTCCATGTTTTCATTGAGCTGTGAAGTGAGAGAGACCATACTACAAGGCACACACAGAAAATCAGACCGTGGTGGTTCAGTAATACCAAAAGAACCCCAGACTCACTGCAGATAAGTCACATTGAGCATTTAGATCAAGGGAAGGTGCAGCTGCTGATTACAGTTCTTTGGAGGAAGGTCTTACTCAGTCCTGCAGCAGGATCTCAGCACGCTCCTGACATGCAGGATCCCCTTGAGCTTTGGGGCTGCAGAACAGAGCATAGGGGGCTCTGTTACAGCTTCAAGGAAGCTTAACAAGATGACTGACTTCAGTTTGAAAATGAGGAGGCTACACATTACGGTTCCCTCTGTAGTATTTAATTGGTTATGAAATTCCATCTGTTTTGCTTCACTTCATGTTTTCAACTCAGCTGATAAAGCTTATAGGAGGGACACATGCATGTTCTGAAAAAGCAATTAGGAGGTGTAGAGGATTTGGTAGCTGGGTGGGTGGAGCATGGGATGATTGAGATGGTAACACTTTTTTTTTCTAGGCAAAGGCCATTAATAGGATGCTAAAAGGTCCAGTACTGAGACAGACACCTGAGGTTAGGGATTTAGGTATGAATACTGATACTGGGACAAATGAACGCCAACCTACGCACTCACCAGGCCCACTGGCCCACTGTTTCAGTTCCCTGTCGAATTTAGGCAGAATCACGATGACTAAAATCAGTTGCAGATTGGGTTTTTTGTTTCTTCACAGCAAGATGGGCTCAGAAATTGACTTTTCCTGACTGAGAGCATGTGATTAAGAAGCAGAGCTGTGTCATGAGGCGTGGCCTTTGGCCAGCTACACCAGACTGCTCCCTTGGGACAGGAGACCTGTTCACAGGACACTGTTCTCTCCTTCACACAATTTATACACTTCTCTTATCAAGGCTGGCCATAATGACAGCAAGCCACTGCCTGTGAAAGAGGACAGGTACATCCACAAATAAGGGCCATTTATACTTTCTATTTTGTTGGCAACGGTGGAAGAGGTGGACTAGGCATCACTAGATACTTGAGAAAACACACGCCTAAACCAGGTTTGGCTGCCTGATTAAGGGGAATGTAATATTTTAGCCCAGATGTGCATTTGGTCATCAGTGACCTCTGTTGTTATGGAGACTAATCTGGGGCAGTGTCCTGCTTTGGTGTGAAGTGTCAGTATATGGCACTGGCTAGAACCACCACCTGGAGGGGCTGGAGAGATCATGGAGAGATCGGAGGAAGGAAGGAAGGAAGCAAGGAAGCAAGGAAGGAGGGAAGGGAAACCCATTTATTTCCCTTGTGCGTCTGTTGAGCCCGGAACTCAGAGCTACTGTGTAGGTGGAAGCCATAGGAGGAAGAACACCATGAACTCAGTCTTCCTGTGGTTCATCTGGGCTCTCATGTGCAATGGGATTGACAACACTGACAGAAATGTTGTGCTTAGAGATGTGTGTCTTTAGCTGTCTGATAGGTCGCTGCAATACAGATATCTCATTACCAGAGGCACCAGAAGGTGAGCCAAAAAAAATCTCGTCACACGCCTTAAGGTCATTCCTGACCTGAGTTAGAGGAGAGGAGAACAACTTTTCTGATGTCAGAAGCCTGAAAAGGAATGATAAATATCTATACTGGAAATCATGATGAGACTTTAAATGGTATTCTATTCGAGGCACAAGGAATTCTAAGTGAAGAACAGAAAAAGAAAATTTTTCTTGGATTTTATGATTAGCAAAGCACAGAATTTGAATTATTTTGATTGTATGGCAGGTTTGTGTTGCCTTGCTTCTGGGAGACGAGTGTTGAAGATGGCTATGTTGAATCTTTAAGGAGCATCTTATCTACTGTATCAGTCAGGGACTTGGCAAACATTTCAAATGTGAAAAAATATCTCATATGTGTTGTTGCATTGTTTAGTCAAGTATATATTTTACCAGGTTTATTTGGACCCTCGCATCTGTGTATTGATGGGTACTTCCAAGCAATCTATTTATGCAGGACGCAGTTGACACTGTCTACAAGTGTGTTGTCTGCTGCAAAGGAGAGAGAAGACATTAAAAGCATTAGTTTGTCAGTAAGGAAAATGCTGAAATTAATTTCTTCAGAAGGAAATACGGATGACGTAGTAGAAGCTGCTGATATCCTAACCACAAAATAAATAAAATGGACGCCTATAGCACTGATAAGATTAAATAGCCTTTCTCTTAAACACATGCACCCACACACTTTCTTGCATGATACAAGTGTTAATATGCACTTGAATGTCCTTATTTGCCTACTTTAGCATGCTGTGGAAGGGTGCAGAAGACTCTGTGTAGCATAAGCAGACAAACAATAGCCTTAGCCCTCTTTATTTTCAGGGGCACTATGAAAAAAATCTCCTTGTCTGACCCAGTTACAGTTATTTGTCTTTCCAAAAATATTTTCCATATGGAGATCTCCAAGTCTGAGTGCCATCTGTGAGGACTTCTTGGGTTTCTTTTACAGAGAAGTCTCTGGAGGAAGCCCAAGTGCAAGACTGGGCTAGGCTGACAAGATTTTTTTCAGTGAGAAACAAGGACACTTGTGTGTGGTGGGTCCTACTTCCCAGTCATTCAGTTTTGGGTAGTTCCTTAGTCAGGACTGTATGGCTCACTGGAAATGCTGCACTGGAGATGAACCTTGTACTTCTGTAAGAATATATGTAGCCATGCAGTTCCTCTGGGGTCTTCAGGGTGGATGTTTTAAAATGGCAATCAGGCTTTGAAGTGGGTGTCTGATCCAGTCACCCTCGTATAACTCAGCTCTATTGATCATCCTGCTGTATTTTCTTGTATACGTTTCTACTTTCTGAGTGGCAAAGCTACACAGGTGGAAACACCTGACTTTATTTTTTATTTTTGAGGAGGATAGCTTACTGAAGACTTTTGAGAAACAAGAACTGAATATTGGATTCATGTTTTGGAAAGAGGCAAGGAAGCGTCTGCACCCCCAAAGAGATGTGATGTGGTGTGTTGTATTAGCTGATGGTGCGTCAGCTCATTCATATGGAATCACTAGTATCATCAGGACACAGTGAACTCTCAATGTTGAGACAAAAAGTCCATGGCTTCATTTTGTGGCGTTTGGAAAGCCACAAGAGAAGGAGGGAATTATAGTGAGCTTTTAGCAGAGCTACCAACAGAGATCTGGACATCCTTAGTGTGATCTCCTGGGATTATGTCAACCTGATTTGCTTCAAAGGCCTGCCAGCTTTTTGAGACAGCGGTACCTCAACTGTGCTGAGTGCTGCAGAGATCTGGTAGCACAAGCAGGGCCACTGTCCTTCCTGCAGATGTTAAGGGAAGCTGCCACCACCTGGCTATGTGTCCTAACCAAACAGAAAGCTTAATTGTGAACAAATCAAGAAAATATCAAAGGTGGAAGGGAAACCAGCTACTTCTTGCTTTCCAGCTATGTTTCTTGGGAGTATGAGACTCTAAACTAGAAGACAGACAGACAGTTTTGTTTGCTGGGCAATGTGTTGTTTGGATGCGGGCTAGAATGTATCCTGCTGCAATGTGAGCAGCAAATGTGTTGTTTGAAGAGGCACTGAGGCTCTCTCTTAGCAAAAGGCACAGGTATTAGTGTCTGCCTTTTGGCTAGCTTTGGATAACAGTTTTTGTCTTAGTCCTTAAGGGACTGCCCAGTTTGTGAGAAAGTCAGACTCAGAAATGGAAGTTGTCACTATTATAGACTCTGCAAAAGGATTTTAGTGCCCTGGATTGTCTGGGTCCCAAGAAGCTGTCCTGACTTGGGCTCCTACAGCAGGAGATAAAGATCCCTGGAGGGGAGAAGGAAAGTCCTGGTTAGCCAAGTGGCTAACTGGCAACTTCTAGTCTCCCTGCTGGGCATGATTTAGGACTCACCTGAATAGACAAATATGTAGGTAACTTTGAGTTAACATAAATCCTGGTGCAGACATGTTATTGTTGCAGCATGGCTGTGCCTTTTCTGCTCCATCACTCTGGCAGTGGTGGAAGGCTTGGAGATACAGGAATCCTGACACCTGCCCTTCTTATGCAAACTGGTCCAGCCTCTAAGTGTGCCATTAGCATCCTTTGCACTGCCTAAGTGGGTGAATTGGTTTCTTCCGATGGCTCAGTTGCTCTCCCTGAACCAGAACACGTCCGCACCTCTCCCACTGCTGAGTGGTCTCTTACAAGGCAGATTCACAGCTGCAATAAATAATAATGAATTCAGATGGACAGAAAGGTCACATTGATGTCAAGTAGAATGAAAGGGACCCCAGAAATTTGCTGTTTTTTTCTCAATAATATTGTGTATGCT
Source organism: Charadrius vociferus (assembly GCF_000708025.1). Lineage (NCBI taxonomy): Eukaryota > Metazoa > Chordata > Aves > Charadriiformes > Charadriidae > Charadrius > Charadrius vociferus. Next base: position 2,821,923 of record NW_009648539.1, read on the forward strand.
GTTTTGCACAAATTAAAGCACGCTGGGGCCACAGAAGAGTAATGATTACACTTAATGAGGGGCAATTGAAAGGTATGAAGTAGTTCTTCCAAACAAGTTCTAATCGAAGCTGGAACCATACAGACACTGTGCTCAACAAGCTTTCCTATGAATAATGCACCTAATTACCATCTGCTTTTTTCATAACATGGATAAAAATGTGATCACATATAAAATTCTCACTGTGTTTCCTAGGATACAAGGTGATCCTCATTTCAAACTAGCTTGAAAATGGCAAATGAGCAAACTTAATTTTAATAAAAACAAGGAAACTCACACATGTGAAAGATAATCTGGGCACTTCTGATTTCATGAAGAAGTGTCTTTGTTTGCTTTTCATACATAGCGAAGAACTTGATAGTATGGCACAATGAGGCACTTCATACCTGTGGTTTCGACAGTCCACATGGAGGATGGCAGCACTTCTCCTAATGGACAGTGTGAGAACAGTGTGCGAAAGTTTCCATATTAAACAACAAAACAGTAAACCCTACCAAAAGCTGATTTTTCAATAATGTGAGTCAAAAGACAACCACAAATGACTCTCATGGTACAGCTTTTTTTAATTACCGCCGTAGCTAGCTAGCTTTTATTTAGTGACACTAGTAAGTACACTGCTTAGTGAAAACAGGGAAAGCTAAAATTATACTTGTTTTACTTGCATCAGCCTCACAGTGAAGGGCCTATATCACAGAGTAAAGCTTTTTAAATAGTGTGATATCTGCAAGACACTCTGATTCTTATTCCATGTCAGACGTGTGCCTTCTGCTGGATTAAGGAGGTCAACTGGGTTTTTATAATCTGAGCTCCCAATCCCTCCAACATCTGCTATCGTGCATAGCACATACCATCCACCAGAGTATTCCCACTATTTCAGTGAGGTTCCTCAGATTAATTGAATGGGATGATAGGGAAATGAAGATATTGCCTGCCCATCCCCTTGTATTCACTGAAACAACTGTGGTATTTTATGACATGAGAAACTTGTGAGAGGGAGTAAAGCCTCTCGGTGTTCATGGCTTGTATGGAGCACTAAAGCTTAAGAAACATCTCAAGACCCTGTGTCTTCTCAGTACCCTACCTGTTTACACAGTAGACAGTGAAGATGTCCAGTGTGATGGATGGGAGTGGCTTTGGACAATACGATCACTCCGTTTCACTTCTCTCCATCACTTGAGCCTGACAAACAACACTAAAAGCAGTTGGCTGGCTACCGTTATGGCCTTTTGATTTCAAATCCTAATATATCCTAATATATCCTATATCCTAATATATATCCTATATCCTAATATAACATTAACCTCAGTTTCCCAAAGAAGAACTAGATGGATTAATCTGCTCTCTCCTGCTTTTAAATTAACAGGAAGTTCAACCAAGCCATTCCCGCGCTGAAGAGAGAGAGCTGCAGTTCTGGTCTTATGGACTTCCACTGCTGCCTTGGGGACAAGTGGGAGCAGTGGGGAAGAAAAAGTAAAACAGAGTTCCCTTCCTGTAACTGAAGGGAAACTCAGCCCTCATGCTTTGCAGAGTTTAGGAAATGCTCCAAAAGTCAGAGCTCCTGTTCAGAGACCAACTGTTTCTGAGGCATCCCATGTGATAACTCTTCCCATTCTTTCCATTCTCTCCGTTCCCTAAGGTGGAGAGGGAAGGAGGAAATGACAACAAGCCGGTAGGTCTGATGGGACTACATATTCTGCCAAAGGAGCTCCTGCATACTAAAGGCAAAAGGCTCAGCAATGACTGTGACTGTGTGTATCTCTCGGGGAGCTGTTGCGGATAATGCTGAGTCTGGGAGCCTTCCAGCTCTCCTCCTCCCACATTCTTCAGCCTTGAGAAGCTTGTCCTTCATCGGTCATTCTGGAAGATGGCTGAAGGTAGGGCTCATCATGATGGTGAGCGCTGACCCTGGCTTCCCGGGACATCAGGGTGCTCTTTGCTCCCCTCTGACCCTCACTACGTGAAACTGCGTGAGGCAGGCACAAGATTCACGTGCACACTTCTGTCCTCTTTACAACCTCTTCTTTGCCAAGGACTGTGTATTTGTTTTAGTTAACGAAGCTTGTGACTGAAAACAGCTGCAGACCAAGTGGAAAAATAACACCTAAAAATAGCCCCAGCCTGAGAGCACAATGTGCATTGATTTTACTATGAAGAGTACAAGAGCAGGGAGACGGTGACTAGGCTGGTATGTTCTAATACGTCTCACCCTGCCATTTTTAGAGTGCATGTAGTAAGCCAGGCAGCCAAGTCAGTCCATGTAGGTATTTGACTGCTTTGGAAGGGTTCCCGGCAGAGCCACTCCAACTACAACAAATTAGCATGGTATTTTTATAAGCTGACAGTGAGGAAATCACCCCACAATATTACCATGTTCTGCAGAGAACAGAGAATATGTAACTGCTGAATAAGGAAGACAAATCTCTCGCTGATTATTTGCACTCAAAACATTTTCCTAGAATAAATTATCAAGTAGATAATATAATTTCCTCCTGTCTGCTGTATGCTGGGATGGGACCTGAAGTAGAAGCCATTTCTAGATGCAGATCACAGACCCAGATGCACTAATTTCTCTTACAGATTTGCCAACTGCAGCGAGCCAAGCCCATGCAACAGCTCAACAGAAATACCCATTCAGATTCACTACCACAGACAACAGGGGTGCTAATAGAAAGCACAGCTGTGTCAGAGATATCATTTTTATGTTATGATAACTATGACTATCCCCCTAAGAGGTTGGTGGCAGGATCACATGCTACCCTCTTAAGAGATGGCAGGTATAAAATAAGGATCCTTGTCAATGAAGACCCATCCCACCATGAACCTGCCCAATGCCTGGCCACCTCCAGGCCTTAAAGCCGTGGAAGCTGAAGGTGAGTGTTGAAGAACCATGTTTTTTTTCAAGTCTAACCCAAGTAATGAAAGAAGCCCCTGTTTTAAAGGTGGAAGTGATGCCGGTTCCTGCACCTGTGGTTGACAAGGGCTGTAGTTCTGCCTTCACCTTCTTTTCTCCTTAGGCTTTGAAATGTTACTAGCTCATTAACTGAGTAGTACAAATCCACTCTAAGATGCAGAAGAGTGCCCTGTGAGGAGTTTTCAAATTGTTTCTGTGCCGACTACAGGTCCACTATCACCCTACGACCTAAGAAAGGGGACTGCTGCCTGAAGAGTGAGTCAAGAGGATACCAGGCCCAGCGAATAGGCCTGGGTGAAGAAGTTCAGTTCTGCAAAGCTCAGTGCTGTTAAACGCCTTTAAAATCATTGTGTTTGTTACATATTTGTCTGCAGATCTCAGACAAGTAGATATTCAGCCACTTGCAAGATAAACTCCAGCACCTTGTAGGTGTTGGTGATATGACCAGGTTGTTTTTTTTCCGGTTAAACAACTAACTAAACTGCCCCTCACAGTACACACAGAGAAAATTTTTCTCTTTAGAAGAGACAGCTCACTTAGTCTTCCTGAAAACAGGAAAATGAGAGAAGCTCAGCGCTACATCTGTGATTGACAGACTGTCCCCCACCAAAGGGTTATTCAGAATAGTGCTTTCGGAGAGGGACCCCAAACTGTCTGCAGTTGGCAGGAGAGAGATCTGGCTGAGTTTACAAAATGTCCAGGCTCCTTTCTGACTTCCTTGCAAGTAGACTGGGGCAGTTTTCCTGGTGTACTGCCTGCAGGGGAACCACTGAGGAGGCATTGCTACCCTTCTCCTGGGAAGCCAGTTGAGGAGAGTGAGATAAGTTAATGCCACTGGTGGTCTTGTTGAGGGACAGCAGAGGCAGTTGATCTTTTCTGAAAGCAGATATGCCCTAATTTGAACCTGGTGTTGCCTGAACAAGCACCCATAGCTTGACCTTAATTTTGTTGCGCTTTTTTGAGGAAGGGTGGGCATCTGAGACACACTCAGGAGATGCTGGATCTTGAGTTTTGTGCCGCTCAGACTCTTTGCAGATACTCAAAATTGCCTACACTGGTGTACAAATAGTACACCAACGCACAAAACAAGGCCTGCCTTCCCTGCTGCACTGTTAGCATCCTCACAACCTGACAAAATAAACGTGAATGAAAATGCTAACCAAAACACAATCCATTTACCTGGAAAGATACAGGTGTGTGTTTTTCTGTAAACATTCAAGGGCTGTCTGCTTTACTGGCACTACTATTTTCATTTTTCTAAGTAAAGAATGCTTGTGCGTGACGTGGGCTAGGGATCTGAAACAAAGTGACCTTGACTAATTGCTGACTAATTACAGGGTGAAGGAAATTAATTTCTGCTTAGGATATTTGTAATTAATCCATATAGTAAGAAATGAATTAGTGTTGGAAAAGTATAAATAATTAATAATTGGCAAATAAGTGCAATCTGGTCATAGATTTCCCAGGAGGAGAAGGAAGATAAACTGTTTGATATAAATTATTTGCTCAGCTTTACTATTTTGACAAAAGATTTTTTTACTAATAGCAAAACCAACTGAAACAGAAATGACTGCATGGTTAATGAGTCAGACATAAATGATACTGTACTTATGGGAGTAGCTGATTGTGAAAAATACACCAAAAATGGGAAAATGTGTGCACATAGCAGATAAAATGAAACCATGTGACAAACATTTTTACTGTAGGAGAGATAGTTTTAAGCAAAATTGCTAAAGGTGAGTGAAAACTTGTACAATACTACAGATAATACAAGACCTCCGGCTAAAACAAGACAAATGTAAGAGTATTATATGTAGCCAGAAAGTTTTTCTGTATATGATTTGCATGTATGCACATCCCCAGAATTTCCTACAAGGCTTATAGATTACTTAAATTTAGAAACTATTGCTCCAAACTGTTTTCTATGAAAATGTCATGATGCCATTGGGTTCCTGTGGTCTTTGATAATGAAAGTAAGCGGTGGCTTGGGTTTGTATTAAAGGACCAAGTCCCTTTAAGAAGGTTAATGAACCTGAGAAAAACTTCGACCATGGTCTGAGTCGGTGGTGAAACCCAAAGGCATGTGAGTTTCACAGAATGCTAGACTTTAGTTGTTAAGAACATCAGATGAATGCCCCCAGGGAGGCAGCTTCAAAGCTAAGTACGAGGGAAAAAAGGAACAAGGTACAGAGTAGAAACTCGTGAAGCAAAGGAGAAATGGTTGTCCAGGCAAGGGGATGGAAAGAAACAGAGATAAAGGGAGAGCTGCCAGCAGCATTAGAGGCAAGTTAGAAAAAGCTTCATCAATGACATCTGAATTCAGCGCCTAAGCAAATGAACAGAAACTTCAAACTCAGTCCTGATTTTAAGACAATAATGAATTTTATAATAGGAGAATAAATTTATTTCCATGCATTTATCTGCAATACAATATGAAGCGTTTCTCTCACACTGCACTAGACACCACAGTAACCTGAATATTGAGTAACAAAGTTAATCAAATGCATATACAGCATGAAAATCCCATGTTCTGAACTGTATTTAGTTGGTCCTCTAGAGACTGAGCCTCTGGCAGTATTAATCGGGCACCTAAATTTGTAGTCTGCCATTGCATTAGTCTGCATACAATGTCTTGGAAATGTCTTTTAGGGGCTTAATAGTCCTGATGCAAAAAGACAAAAAAGATTAAGAAATCCTCATAAAACAAATCCTACAATCCCAGTACATGAATGCTTTTTTTCCTCTGTCACAGGACATAACAGATTGCCCCTTGGGAAACTTATCTTGTGTAGGACTATGGGGACCAGATCGAAGTCCTGTACATATCTAGACACATTGTTCCAAATATACAGATTCCTATCTTGTTTGTCCCACCCTGGAGAACAAGCCCTGGGCTGGGCAACTGCCCAGAGGGTGCTCCCCTGCCATGAATACAAAAGGACAGTCTCTAAAAATGCAAAGACTTGGGTGATGGCACTGGGATGCTGAAGAAAAGCCCTCCTTTGATAGCAGCTACAAAAGCCAGTATTCCCCAGTTCATTTCCACAAACACTAGTGACTCCAGAAGAAAAGCTGCCCTGTGAGCAGTTACTCACCAAAGTGACCTGCAAACTGGTCATTCCCCATGATAATTCCAGTCACGCCTGCTCCTGGATGCTGGGTCACATCCTGAACTCAGGCTGTGGACTGTGGCGGGGCTGTGAGACACTACCCCTCAGCTAAGGTCCCTGGGACCGTGCTCCATCCGGTGTGCAAGTGGAAAGAACATCAGTACCTGATGAAAGGTCCTGTGAACTGAACACTGGCTTTGTCAACCTGGTTTGATTAAGTAGGAGATGGTGAATTTCTGGTGAAGTACTATGTTAATGCCTATTGGTCTGGCTTACCAAGACTCAGATTTCCTGGTTTCAGATCTGCAAAAGACCTGCAAAAAAATATTCTTTTTTTTTTTTTTTAAATTTAGATTTAGCTTAATCTCCCGGCAGTCTATCTCCTCAAATAATTAAATGAAATATGTCTGTTACATGCCTCCAAAAATTTTTATGAAGATAAAGAAAATAAGAGTGTTTTTTTCCCCATAGTTTCTCTACAGAGTTTCTCTAGTTCTCTACAGCCTTGTATTTGATATAACTAAATAAATTCTATATGTATTTATGTCTTTCAGTTTAGTGCATCCAGTTCTTTATTCTTCCTCAGTTCCATTTTCATTGACCTTTCATTAAGCTCATTCTTGCAGAATTCTTTCAGATTGGATATCTTTTTTCTAAAAAAAAGGCTAAGTCCCTTACTATTTTTAATCACAATAGATCTCTAGGTTACTTCTGTGGGTTTTTTATTAAACTTGCACTTTCCATAATTTTTCCTCAGATATCTTTGAATAGTCTTTGCTGTAAGTTTCAGGATTTTTATTTCGTGTCAGAGTTTGTGCCAAAATTTTAGAGAATTTTTAATCAGGTTCTTCAATTTCAAAATTCTTCTGTCCCTAGCCATGGCAGGGTGTTTGGAACTAGATGATCTTTAAGGTCCCTTCCAACCTAAACCATTCTATGATTTTATGATTCTATAATTTGCAGTAATCAGTCTGTTATGACAGTACAATGACTTCCCTAAGAATGACAAATTGAACCATAGTGGTATCCCTAACAATAACCCTTTCTTCCTTCCCTGTAACCCTGCAGTACCCCTGGATTGGCTTTATCCAGGCAAAGAAAACATGCTGCTGAGTATTAACCAGTCCACACATCCTTTTCCAGAATTGCCTTTCCTTTAGGTGCAACACAGGTCCCTGAGATTCCCCATTGTCGCAATGTGGAACCAGAGATATGGTGGAGCAAATTTTGAGGGCAGAAAGCTCTTTGGTTCAAAGGCATTAATTTAGTTTCAGCTCTGCGAATTTCAAGTTTTCTCATCTTTTCTTTTACTTTTTCTCAGTTTGTCTGCTTTCTGTTTGATTCTGTTGGGTATCCTGAAATCTTCTCAGCTGGCCAACATCCTCTCTGTTATGTTGTGCAACCTAACATTGATAATACATCTTTATTTCTTCATATCTGCAAAGAAATAGGGAATCAAATGTTATTTTTATAAATGTCATGCTCCTCAGATGACCTGCCTGATCTTTTCTTGCCTTAATTTGCAGAGGAAATTGGAAAGGGGAAAATCAAGGGGAAAATGTCCTTACAACGAAATTGTAAAGGGAAAAACAAAAAACACGTCTGAAAATGAAACAAGGGGCTTCTCTAGATATAACAACCAGGTGAGATTTTTAGAGTTGGCTTAACCTAATTCAAAACTATATTGTCCTGAAAAAGAGTCACCTCACATTTCTCTGATCCTGACTGTGTGTTCCTGCCCTTTCCTTTGGATGAACCCAGCTGAACACAGTGGTGGATGGTGAGTTAGATTAGCTTTTGACTAAGAGGAGCTGGCACAACTAGCCTAGACCACACATTTACTTTTTGGCTGTCTAGGTAAGGTTAAATGGATTTCTGTGCCATTTAGTTGTCTTGCGCTTTTCTGAACTGTTAAATAACAGCCATATACAAAAAATTGTCGGCATTTTCAGGATGGGTGAAAGGATTAAAATTTGTAAAGTCATCTAGATTTCAGATTTGTTTGGCATTAAATGTACTGTAACAATAAAGTTATTGTTAGTCTTCTACTAAGCACTCCCATTTTGCTTCATAGCCTAGTAGCCACCAGAAAAGACATTTGAAAACTTATTGTATTATTATTTATGATACATGCAAAACAAATAGAGAAGAAATGCCACAATAATCATTTAAACATACTCAGTTTTAGCACAGAAAGCAAGATCAAACTAATTAAATCCGTATTATCACTTTCTGTACAAACCACACACTGTTCTAATGTGCTGTAAATTCAAGTCCCATTAAATAAAGACCTGATTGTGCATACATATGTATGTATGCATGAGAGGGGGGATGGAGAGAAGGGAGATGCAAAGAGTCCTTCCATCTCCTGGGACTTGTTGCAAAACCCCTGTTAGCTCCCAGAAGCATTGGGGCAGGGACTTTTATGCCTTTGTGCAGTGTCCAAGTATAAAAACGCTAGGGTAATAGCACTGCTGTTGCTGTTGTTTCCTAAAAGAGGTCTGGTGAGATGGGGTAGGTGTGAGTTAATGAGTGATTTGGCACAGAGCATTCTTCTATGTTCTGCTCTGAATCTCCAAGAGACATATTGGCTCAGCTGATCAGATTCCTTTAATAACACAGCTTCCAGGTCTACACGTGCTGCTCCTTCTCTGCTCCATAGCCAATGATGGTCATGGCTTGAGGCCACAGCCTAACACTGCGTCTCCAGGAAGAGTGTTGTTTTTAATGTCAATCCGATGTTGTTTTAAAAGAGAGACAAAGAATTAATGCATTTCCTGGGGTCCCCAGCTTTTCTGGATACTTTTCAAGCTGTTTCAGAAGTCAGTACTTGCTAAAAGCTGTCAGTAAGGGTGTGACAACACTGCAGCATCTCAGATGCAGCAGTTATGGGGCCAGTTGACAGAACTGTGCTGAAACATGCCAGCTTGCTCAACTTGCAACGTTGCCTTCAAAGGACACCCACTAATATTTGCCATGATGATGGCCAGGTAGCAGTCTTGACCATTTCCTCTTGAGTTTGCCCAAGTGTTTGGGTCATTGAAAGGTGCTGTGCTCACAGGAATGGACCAGATCTGCCAGACTCATCTTCCTTGCATTTAGTCGGGTGACTGGGCGACTGGGTCTGAAAGAGCACAATAGGTAGACAGATGGCCAAAAACGATTGAAGGGATACCTTAAAATATTCTTTCCAAGTATTTGGTCAGAACAGCTTTACTTGCTTATTGCTCCTGTCATGGTTATTTTCCTTGAATGTTCTTTCAAGACAGTCACTGGCAATAGTTACTGAAACCAGTACATTTTAAACCAGGCAAAAAGTGAATTTCTAGCACAGACAACTCTGATTCCAAGAGATATTTACATCCAGTCAGGAAATAGGGGGAATAACATGCAACTTACTAGGCTAATAAATTGGATGTCAATGAGTTATTTGCATAACCGAAGTTATCCATTCTCATATCATGCAGCAGATTTTCTAAAATGGGTTATCTTTCAAAAAACATCTCAAGGTGTCATGCCTCGATAATTTGGAAACAAAGTTAACACTGAAATGTATTGAATTATGCATTTGCTATAAGCAGCTTTCTCATTTATAGACATATTTCCTTTCCCCAAACTGTACAATAATAGAGGCAATGCAGAAAAATATTTATTTACATTAGCTGCATACTTGATACATTTAGGCAATCCAGGGTGGATAACTGTTCAAGGCAAAAAAATTCAAGCTCTTTATTATTAAAAAATACCAGTCCTTGCTATAGGAGTTGATGATTCAGTGAGAATTATAATTATAATCAAAGCATAATAGGCATTTTGCGCCCCTTATAATCACTGCCAAGAAACTATTTATTCAGCTAAAGAATTAAATCTTTGTTTGTAAGCTCTTTCTTGTTCACAATAGAAAAAAAGTGTGTGACTTGGCTCATGAGCAGATACCAGTCTGGCTGTTTTACTAAGAGTGAAAAATAGGCCTTCATACAGAAAGACTTGTGATACTTAAAACAATTATTTATGCATGTTTTTTTATAAAATCCCGTGTTTAGTGGCAGCGAAGCTACTGATTGCTCTTTTCCTTTATTGCACATGCAAAACTCTGTGATATGCTATATGTTGTATATTGCATGCATCTCTGGCACAAGCAACAGAAAAAAAAATTACAAAACTAAAATCACTCCAGACAGACACGATCAAAATCACTATGGAAATGTTCCTACGTGAACTGAGATGAAAAACTTCAAAATTATTCAGGAAAAAATGAGCAAGGGAGGAAATACTGGAAGCCAAGAAAATAATAAATGATACAGATGAACTGGGTCATTTTGCTTGCTCACTTCAACTTTGTAAGGACAATAAGGTTCCCTGAAGCTACCTGATGATCTTTCTCAAAGAGATAAAGGGGAGTGAAAATGACACACCAGGTGCTTCTACTTCTCACAAGACAATACCCTAAAAGAAAGACATTTCACACAGCTGTAATCAACTTACATTATCAGGAGAAATACTCTGACGATATGAAGAGTGCACTGCTGTCATCACTTACTATCTTCTCTAAATATGTAAATATGTGAGTAAATTCAGCATGCAAAGTCTCTTAGTTTCAAGAATACTGGGCAGCTTTTTGTAGAGCCTATTGGCTAAAAACCACAAATCCTCCAAAAGAGCATCGCCAAGTAATTTCTTTTCAGCCCAAATAATTATTAAGACATTTGGACCTCCCTGAAAGGAAAAGAAGTCGATAACAAGAACATACCTGATGAGCACGCCAAGGGCCTTGGTAAGGCAGAGGACACCTTAGCAGCTCTTCCTTTCCACAATGTCTGCTAGTAGCTATACTTTTCTAACTAGGTGGAATATCCTGGTTTAACTCAGATGGCTGTACATTAAAAGCAATTCAGCCCTCAAGTTCATTCTTCATATTGAGGTAAGAGGCCATGGCATAAAGGATACCCCATATAATCAAATCTTTCTCTGATAATTTTATTTGATCAGGGAAAGGAATGCAACAAATGCACCTCATGACATAGACATGGATGTAACTCGCTTTGGCTCTATCTATACAGTTATGCTTAAAAGGGAAAACTTTTATATTAGGGATCAAAAGTTAGAGTGCCTTGGCCAGCTGCTAAAAGAAAACAGTAATCTGCTGAGAAGCCCATACTTGTCCTAAATCAAATGCCTTCACTTGTATCTTCTATCATGTATGCCTTATATGGAGATAACTTATTTTAAGGTAACTTATTTTAAAATATTGATGCCAAAGCGTTTGAGTGAGTGAGAATGCGCATTGTATATCCAAGTAAGAATAAAATGTCGTGAGAAAGGCTGTTTTGATGTTATTTCTTATCTCAGTAAAATGAGGGATGCTATAAGCTCTGGTTTGTATTTCAAGATGTCTGGGTCAGATCCTATGTCAAGTCAGTAAGAATTCTCCCTTTAACTTCAAGAAAATCAAGATTGGGGCAGCCACAGTAGAGTCTTAATAAATGTAAATCTTATTAGAAATACCCTCTTTTATAACAAGTGCCAAGCTGTGCAAAGCTCCAGGCTATGTTACCTTACAACATTGACTGAAATGGCAGAAGAGATTACCATCCCCACTAATGAATTTTTTTAATTACTCTTTGCAAAGAGGGTGGTACCAAAACTCTAGTGAGAAGCAAATTAATGCTTGAATCAAAATACGCTATTAAGACTCAAATAATATTTTTAAAATTATCTTTTTTCCCTTATTTTTGTAAGTCACTGCATTTTGGGAAAAGAGCTGCTAGCACTCTGGGAGGACGTCTACTTACCCACTACAGACAATGGCATAGACATCAGCAATGAAAGCTTCCCTACGCTATCATCCCTGCTTATCACCCCAGTAGCTAGGGATATGGTGACAAAAGAGAAGTGTATTGGGATTCTTGGATGCTAAGGACCATTCCAGTGGTCTTTACCTTCACTTTTCCTTGTGCTGTTACTGAGAAATTAAGCTGTCAAGAGCCATTACATGCTTTAAGCTTCCTG
>NW_009648539.1:2834115-2865447 GCF_000708025.1 Charadrius vociferus
CTGCTGACCTCAAGAGATGTGTATCTATAAAAGCGGATGCTAGGATGACAAGCACGGTAAAGGGGGTCAAACATAGTAAACTATGTGTGAGCTATGAGCTGGAGATGCTGCGGAGTCAAAACGATCACCAGTGTAAATGGCTTTCCAGACTGATGGTGCCCATTCCCAAACAAGTGGCTAGCAATTGGGAATTTCAAAGGTCATTGTGTGCAAACTTTTACTGGCAGATAAAATGGCAAGAACTGAGCCAGAGGACTGTGGCTGTCTACCAGCCTTCCAATAGACCTGTCCTGGGAAATTCAAGTATGCCAAGTTCCCTTAAAAGAACAGGAGGCAGATTTTTGCTAGGGAGATACAATAAAGAGGGGGTTTATAGTCAAATGTGAAAGTTAATATGATGCTCTAATTTTTAACAAGAAGGCAAGTGAATGAATGCAGGTTAATCAAGAATGAGCCTCATTTTTTCCCCAAATGTGAAATTAATTTGTCTTGGAATTTTTCAGGTTTTAATTTCATTAATTTTCTTTTTCTGAATTTCTGCATCTTCTTGTAGTAGAAACAAATATGGACTCAAAGTTCCTAAACTATTTACAATCTGGTTAGAATAAACAATTATCTATTTTCATTTACCTTCTCCTATGAAAACATTTTGAGTCAACTAAAAAGTCTTTGAAGTCTCTAATCTGTTTTTCTAAAGAAAATAATGTTAATTGAGCTGACTTGCTCCAAGCTTGCACTCATGCATGCAAGAGAAGGAAATGCTCCAGTATGTAACAAAAATATACTAAGCATATGACTAAAAGAAACAACCACTATTTAGGTAATTGGTTCAGCCATGACAGGTTCTCAAATTTTTTCCACACTCCTATTACATACAACAGAGTACTTCTCTTGTCCAGACCTGAAAAATAATCAGATACCATTCATAAGTGAAATCACAGCAACCCCTAGAACCATAATAAGACAGTAACAGAAGCAGAATAAATTAATGAGAAAATACTTTATCCTCTTCCTGTTACATTAAAAAAAAAAAAATATCTAAAATAGATTGCACATCTCTGGAAAGGACAGACCTGAAACAAACATGAGATCTAAACACCTTATGCTGTGGGGAGGTTTGGGTATTGGCATTCAGTTATCCTTTTATCCCCTGATGGTGTCCTTGACCTAGGGACTGCCACACAGACAGCAAACCAGGAAAGATCAGAACAGGATCCACTCCTCAAGTCTGGGCTGAGCCTACAATGCCATTTTTGTAGAAGGTGGCTGGAGCCTAATGCCAGAAAGCTTACACCCAACATTTCAGGTACTGTGACCTGCAAAGAAAGTGACACAGGATGGTGTAATTAAAAGCCCAGTTCTGCTCAGCTGTAGAGCAGGTTTCCATGAGCACAACCCATGGTCAGCTGACCACAGAAGGCCACGGCAGTGAAGGGAACACCTGGATGGCCTACAGCTTCCATCCTGGTTCCTGGATGTGCTCTGCCTCGTTAAGAGCCATTCTAGGGGTAAATCTGCCCCTCCTGAACCCATGGCAGGGTCAGGGCCTGGGAACAGCAGACATCCTGGAGGGGAATTCCTGGGGACCTCTCCTGTGCATACACCCATAGGAGCATTCAGTGGCATGCTGTTGAGTAGGAAAAAGACACAGAAATGAAGCGAGGCAATCAGCCATTCTTCAGACAAAGAATCATTTCAGAAACAAATGAGCACTGTATGAAAGGGGCAGTAAAACTAGCTGTAGAGCTACACAACATCTACTAAAAAGAAAGCAAGCAGTAACATCTGTTTTTCAGGAAAGTCCTGGTCTTTAGGTAGCTTCCAAGATTGTTATCAGACCTGTTTGAAAAACGAGACTGCAAAATCCACAATAATTCTTTAGGTAAAAGAATGATGTGCTCCGATTTTGACACTGCTATTCTAACTGGGCTTTGTCTGGCTCTACCTGCTAACAAACAGTGCCAGAGGATGAACATTACCAAATAGAAGAGAATTTTGGTTTGTAAATGTAGAAATCTGAAACAGGAGTTACAGTATGATGAATAGCCAAAATCTGGAGAAGGAGATACTTGCTGAGATAAATAAAAGAGATACTTCAGCAAAAGCCAATACTAGGAGTCATTAGCCCAATCAAATTATGCAATAGTTTTCTCTACATGGGATCAGCAAAAGACTAAACTTAATTCCAGCTTGGCAGATGCAGCCAATCTAATCTTGACCAATTTTACACATGATGACATCATGAGTCATAAATACTGAGGAGAAGAGGAACAAAAGATACTAAAATGGCCATGAGATTAGCCAGATCATGAAAAATAACAGACATAACTTTAAGTGGAAGATACAGGGCCTGCCCAATCATCCTTTAGTACCATCTACTAGCACATTTCTTATCTCACCCTACAGTGAACACTAAGAAAGTGGAAGCAAGCAGACAAGATTACGGACTTCCGTTTAGCAGGAACGTTTTAGTGAATAAGAGCACGTACTCTGTTCTGAACAAAAGATCCCCATGCTTGAGATGGATATGTGCTTAGGAGACGGGAAAATTAAATTGCCCCTCATGGAATTCCCATATCATCTTGTTGAGATGCTGTAGGAAGGGAGAAGTCCAGGGAGATAAGTCCTCTATGCCAAGATATCCCAGGGAGGTTAACAAGCAGTCAGGGGCATCTGTAGAGAGTGCTGAGACTTCGATGAGCATCGCCGTTCCTCTCAGTGCCCTCCCAGCACACTGGCTCTGCCTACTACCCATTGCTCATAGACTCTCCAAGGCCAACAGAGAAATCCAGGTTGCTCACAAGACAGACAGAGGATCCCAAACATGAATGCAGACTCAGTTACTTTTTAAGCCTACCTTCATTCTGCTCTGAGGAACAAGGGTCTGCTTTCATTCCTTTTCCCTCTCTTCATCCCTGAGTCCTCACAGCCCTGGAAGGACCAACTGCCCCTTCCACATGTGCACAGGGAGAGCTCAGCAGAGAGGAAAGGTTCTGGAGAACCAGGGGGCTGCCAGAGCCAATGTCTGGACAGACACTTACTTAATTCTCATCTTTCCCAGACGGATATCTACGCCCCACAGAAAATTCCATACATACATTGTTTTGATCAGTGTCCCTATATCATCATTCTGGTGTTTACTTCTGATCATTCTGAATCTGAATGCAAAATGTTCATGAATAAAGACACATATAGAAGTGTTTCAAGGTAACTGCGCTTTCCAAAATGAAAACTGCACTGACAATTCTTATGACTGTTTAATAGATGGAGCACTGTTAAAAATCTGGACTCCAGGAATTTTTGTGGGTAATTGTTTTGTATGTTACAATATGTTTTTATAAACGGGTTATGTTTTATCCTGCTGGTCCTTTATCTCACTCCTGTCCTTTCCAGAAATTCTAATTTGTAAATGAAAATATGCAAACTATATATGATCAACTTTTCTTACTTTTGCACTTGTGCAGACAAGTTAGCCTCTAAACATGACAAGTTTATTTGTTCATTTATTTATTTTTAAATTCTAATTAGAGAAAGGAAAAGGGTGTCAAGAGTCTTTAGTGATTCACATTTTAACAGCCAGGTTATAATTTATTAATTCCCAACTTATAAAATTTTCACGACCTCTTTCCACAGGAGTCCAAGAGCGACTCAAATTTATTTATTGTTTCTACGTAGGGTGTCATTAAATATTTGTTATCTCCTAAAGTTTGTTGGGAAACGGGATTATTTTCCACATCAAATCACACCAATGCTAATGGGAAAAGCATTAGATGTTGACCCAGCAAATTAAACAGTAAAATATGAGGCTCATTGTTATTATTACATACAGACACATTTTCTGTGCTCCTTATTAAAACCATCTTAATCAAACTCATTGTATTTTAGTCATGTTTTAAAATAATTATGCCAGAATATAAAACACATGAATACATAAAGGGAACAAGTTCCACTTTAATATGTTCAATTTAACTTTTTTTCAAGAATTTTCCAACTGGTCTCCTTTGACATTTAAATTGATCACCTACCAAGAAAAAAAAACCACACTGAGTTGTTTGTGCTTTTCTTAAAGCTTCCTAAGACACTGCTTCTATTATATTTTCCAACAAAAACAAAAAAGCAATTCCACATATATGAAGCTCATCTAAAGAATGTTTCTGCAAATTCTCAATTCTAACTCTTTGTATTTTATTATCATTGTTTCGGCAAGAAGGAAGAAAGTATCCCATCATGGGGTTCAACGTTCTCTCCCTCCAGTGGTTACCCTAACCTGGAGGATTACTGAGGAAACACCCCTCCTCTTCTGATTCCTTTATGGATCTGCACTCCACAGTTTGCCACAGTGGACAACGCCCTAATTCACTGAAGTCTTACTAAGACAAGGTCATTTTTAATATTCTGACACTAGAAGTAGGATTCCTAACACTGCCTGCAAAGTCCACCTGCTAGATGGACTCCTCTGTTCTTCCTTTATCATCAGTGGAGACAGAGCCAATATAGAAACTGGAGTTTAGTGGACGATTCATCTGGCCAAGCATAGATATTTACCTTAGGATGAGAGGGATCATGCCTGTGTTCTGCTGATTATTTCTGAGCTGAGTTTAAAGAGAGCCTGAAGTCTGGCTCTAATTTTTGTTTTTGCAGATGTCACAGTTCGCCTGTGAAATCAGAACGCATGTTCCACGTTGCTACTGTTTTATGTATTGAGCGAGTAGTGAGGGGTTGAAGGCTTTATCTCCTCTGCCTTTGTGATTAAAGGAAAAATAATTAATGACAACTATAATGGTTTGCATGAAATAAGACCCTTAGTAATTTAGTGTTAGGAACCACAGGGCAAATGGTTACAGCAGATCCAGCTGGTTACTCATCCTACTCCCATTGGAAACACAGAGCTTTGTCCACATACCAATTACTGATCAAAGAATATAAACGATTGAACCTTTATGTTAACTTACATTTAAAGAACTTTGGCAAAGCCACGAGATTGTTTTCTGTGCCTTATGGTGCACCTCTGCATGTGACAAAATGGACCGCAGGCTAAGGAACATCACCACACTGCCTGATACTCAGCACACGCCGCAGCTGGCAAATTCACCAGCTACAGTGCATCTGGCCTCTTCTCACTAGAGTAACACCACACACGTGGCAGCGAGCTCTGCCGTCGCTGGTCTGGCCAGGGCCTTGGTCAGCACTGCTGTGATGTCCCTGGGTGGTGAGATGGCTCTTCATTTGTTCATTCATTCACAATTCTACAGATGCACAAACATCTCACTTCCAAATCAGGGCGTGAACCATTTGCACTCTAATACTGCTGAACATTTATTTGCTGCAATTAAGCGGCGCTCCCATTCCTTTCTTACTAAATACTTCATAGACTTTCTAAATTTTGCTAAATTAATATCTCGTCTTAAAAATGTAACGTAGCTGTGCATTCCCACTGCTCCTTGAAACAAATAGTTTTGCAAGCCAGACACTTAAGATGGTGAATTTGTTATGACTTTTGTGACTGGCTCCAACTTGAACTCTCAGTTGAAGGCTTGGTTCCGCAGTTCCTGATCAGGAGTCCTGTGTGGGAGCCCCATGGGGCAATGGGAGGTCCTGCCTTCCTGATTCTTGAACTCCCTGCCCAGTTCCCGCATAAAGGCAGTGGTCACCATGGTTTTTAAGTCAGCAAGAATGAGAGTGCTCTTCTGTAATGTTCTGTTAAGTAATTGACTTTGTTATGTTCAGAAACTCTACACAAAAGCTCTATGCACCTACATGTATGTATTTTCCACTACCAAGAGTCTAACTCTTGAAGAATTAGGTAGAAATTGAAGGTTAACTTTTACAGTGGAAATACTGATACAAGAAAAGACAGAAGATTCAGCACTGGACCTAGACTGAGGAGTCAAACCATGAGGTCTCAAAAGCAGGTGTTATGGAGTAGGTAGAGGAAACAAACAGGGGCATTTGCCTGGACTCTATCCATAGCCTATAAAAATTCAAGTGATAGATCCAATGGCTGGATCCTCACACAGCAGGCTGGTGGGCATCCAAGAGGTAAAGCTAGGCCAGATTCTGTTACGTGGGCATACTTTCACACTGTACTCATAACTGGTGGCTCTGTAATCCTCTGACCTTGGTTGTAAAAGCTCCAGGAAAACCCTCTGGAATTTAGCCACCTATGTTTGCTGTAGTCACAGGAGAAACTTATTGCCTGGATATTCCAGGCTGAGGCACCACATGATTCTCCAAGCAGAGGAGCAAAGTATGTCGTACTCTTACCTGAAGATCTGAGATATATTTAAAAATTTGACGTTGATTTTGAGGAAACGCGTCCGGAGAGGCTGTGTAATTTCTGCCCTTAAAGGTTTTCAGAACTTGACTGGATGAAGCCCTGAGCAACCTGTTCTGACTCTGAAGCTAGCCCTGGTCTGAGCAGGAGGTTGGACTAGACACCTCCGAAGGTTCCTTCTAACGTAAATTTTTCTATGAGTTTATGACCCTGTTGCTCTCTTATTTTGGGGACTAATGTTCTCCATTGTACTAGACATTGTCCATTAAAGCCATTCCAACTCATAAACTCTGATGCAATGAGACACGCTACATCTGCCACATTGCCCAGTCTCAGTGCATGGAGAGAAGATCAACCCATCGGCATTTAACTGAGACATTGAAAAGTACATGAATATCTGCCTTGCAAATAGCACTTGCCATAGCGGCAGCAGCAATTTGACAAGGTATCAAAGTGCAACACCCAGATAGCCTGGATCTTAAGAAACCTTTCCCAGAAAGGAACCTTTTACCAAGAAGTGGTTTGAACTGGCGCGGGGTCAGTGACCAGGCTGACCTGCCAAGGCATGCTTTGCTTGGTGACACAGACTCCATGTGGGTCACATGTCCCGCTGGCTCACACCACTGCCCTGGCCGCCGTCCCCCCTTCTGTCCGTCACTCGACAGCTCTTGGGCAGCCAGCACAGGGTGTACAGGAGGGACACGCAGAGGTTTTTTTTTTTTAAAAAAAAATCACTTATAAAAATAACTCGGGAGATTCCTCACACCAAAGCTGGAAATAGCAGAGAAAACACCTCCCATGCCTATTGAGAGGGGCCTGCGCAGTGGGGAGGCACCTCTCCTTGCTAAAGCTCCCAGTCGTCAGTTGTATTTCGACTACGTTACCGCAGGCTCCCTGAAGCTGTAACTGTTCTCTCGGAGGCCCTGTGCGTTCGCTAGCGATGTAACAAGGGGATCCAGTCAGCCATTTAATGCTCGCAGTGCGCGGCGTAGGAAACAAGCGTCGCCATGTGCTTAACACCAGAGATGAGCTGTGGAGGTGGAAGGAGATGGTGGTTAGCTGTCAGACGAAAAGAAAAGCCTGATGGAGATGTCCTGGGAGGGAGGAAGGGGCAGGATGAGAGCATGGGAGAGATTAATATGAAAGGAGTTGCAGAGTCTTCAACAATTTATATTAATGCATTAGTCAGATTTGAGACACAGCAATATCTGCTGAAAATTCAGAACCGGCTTTAAATAGGAAACAGGTGTCATCTTTGAATGTGCTGTAGACAGGCTTTCTAGTTCAACCTCGTGGTGCCCAGGAGAAACACTATAATTTTTTTATATCTTACATGACAGGAGACAGAGTGGGCGGTGTGAGGGGAGTGTTGGGGAATCAGGGCAGGAGTAGTAGAAAAATTTGTCTGTGGCTTACAAGGAAGAAGAGTGTGGTTAAGAGGCTTTTTTTCTTCTTTTTAACCCCATAACAGATCAGGGAGAATATTACTGGCTAAGGATTTCACCAGAGGAGCTAAAGAATGCATTCCTAAGCCCAAATTTTTTTTCTGTAGTTTCAGAAAATGTATCAAAGTGCCAGGGTATCTGATTATTCAGCCCCTGCTTTGGCATCATACAATACGAACAAGTGCCACGCAGCATGGATTGAAGATTCAGAGAGAAAAAGCTGTTGGGGTTTGATAGTGTTTTGGATCTCTGAGAAATCTAAAAATACCAAATACAGCCGGCACATGTGCAGTGCTTTAGCGAGGCAAACATCTGGGAGTATTCTCAAACACTCCCCTTTTGTGTTGCTTGTTACGCTACCAGAGAGCTGCAAAGTGCAGATGAAAACTTAGTGGATTTTTGTAGTGCTTCTAAGTTCATATCCAAAGACATCAAAAACAATAACAGAGAAAAAGAACATATGCCAGTTTACAGCCCCCATTTATTCTAGTCTTAGAGGACACTTACGTGTGCTATGCTGCATCTCTCTCTAGTTTTCTGGATGAACTATTATGCTCACTGTGGAAGTATATGCACATTTAGAATGTCTACATCGATATTTCCCTTATGGTGTGATTTAACTGAGATTTGTGGAACGCTTTGCAAACTCAAAATGAACTTCACATAATGAGGTAGAAATAGTAAGCATGTCACCCACCATTCAGAGACAGCACTTTTGTTGACACAGTGCTTGCTTTTGATACAATGATGTCAATGTTAAAAGCTTCCCTGTAACTCAAAAGTGCCAAAATAAAGATCCGGGTCCAAAATAAATAAAGCAGTTTTGCTATTCTATAGAAGGAGTTTTGCTATAGACTTCAGTGAGATGAGGATTTCACTCAGTCATTTGATTTTTGCTCATTAATTCATATTACACAATCTTATTTAATAAGATTATTTAATGGAGTAACTTCAAGTATATGTCTCTGAGTGTCATGCATGCTTAACAGATAGGGGCCAAAGAGTACAGCATCTGCATAAGGCTGTTTTCGAGTCTTAGACAAATAGCATCATTTTGGAATCTTCTGGATGAAACAGTAACTTTCCCAGATATATACATATTAGAAGCTTTTAGAAAGGAATAGGATTTTGCCAGGACTGAACAGCAACAGGGGACAAAGGGTGTGAAACAGCAGCAGCCAAGGCCAGAATATGATTTAGAGGGCCCGAAGGTCATCCAAAACGAAAGGGAAAAAACCCGCTCTTTTTTTTTGTTATTTTTCTAACACATCTTTCAAACTGTTCAGCCACATGACTGAAATTTTGAAAAAACATATCAATTTAGGCTGTGTGGCAAATAATGCAATTTAAAAAAGAAATACAGGGATGCTCTCAGCTAATTAAGTGTATCTTTTCTTTGGTCTCTGCTTTTCTGCACATCCTTAGGTGGGCAGTCAGCACTACCTCCTGGAAAATAAACACTTACGGAAATAATAGAGGACAGATCAGCACAACACCCCCAGGTTCACACTGTGTTGGGCTGTAAGTGAACACAGAGCTATGGAGAAGGCCAACCAAAGAACTTCTGAATAGTCTCTGCTATATACTTGTTTCAACAAAGAAATGACCTCAAATTTCAGAGGGGTGAAGTCAAGGTAAGAGCAGGAAAGACAATCCTGTTTATCAAGGGTTTTGGCTTCCATATGGCTGAAAGGCATTGTAAGAAATGTTGTCATCTTGTAAAGGTGAAAACAAACCAGATTGGTCAAAACTATACCAGTGAAAGCAGACCATATAAACTGACTTGACAAGACCTTTGCTGACGTATAGAAAAATCTGTGAGTTACAGAGACATCGTATGCTAAAGGTATAACTTAAAAGATATATTCATTCCACACCAACATCCTCCACATCCTTACAGACTGAGTGAAAATCTGGTCATCCTTTTCCAGCATTGGATGCTCTGCTTTTGCAGGCTGGCCTGCTTGCACAGTCACTGAGAGACAAAGACAGAGGAGACAAAGAGACAGGAATACCCCCGTCCATGCAACAAGGCAGATTTTGTATTTGAAGAGAATGCTTGTGCATATTTTGATGTACTCTAATCAGAAGCAGCAGGAAATTTGCACAGACCCCGTGAGCCATCACTTAGAGAAATACGTTGATTAGAACATGGCAACTCACAGAGACACTACTTCTTGAAGCTCAAGTATTTTATAACATCAGTTTAGGATCTGGCAAAGGTTGAGCTAAGGAGGCAGGTGCTGTGTGAGGTTGCATGGGTGCATACATCCAGCCCACACCACAGGAGACCACAGGTTGAACACATTCTCTGGCTCAGTGGAGCTTCTCTGCAGCCCTGTATCTTTATAAATATTTTAATAGTCTAAATGTAGCCGGGATGGACTTTCCAGTGGTATTTGCCTCTGATTTATTGAAGTTAAGAGTTTTAATTAAGGTAGTCATCAAACAGTAACTGCTTAGAAAAGTCACTAATTGTTTCTTCGCATTCGCCCTTAACGTGGTGCCTATGGGGACCATTTACAAC
This sequence comes from Charadrius vociferus, assembly GCF_000708025.1. Classification (NCBI taxonomy): domain Eukaryota; kingdom Metazoa; phylum Chordata; class Aves; order Charadriiformes; family Charadriidae; genus Charadrius; species Charadrius vociferus. The sequence continues at coordinate 2,844,362 of NW_009648539.1, forward strand.
AGTCATTGTGCACCACAGCCACCAGCAGCTATCAAACTCAAACCCAGTGAATCAAAAACACTGAATTCCTCCCATCATCAAAAATGAGGAGGTTCTGCAAAGCCGTTAGGACCAGCCACAGAGCATACATTGGGTATTGCATCCCCACACACAAGGTGGTGCCCAGGGAGTTACGGTTTGGCTTTCTCAGTCCCCTTTCCCTAGAATCAAAATAGAAATGAACAAATAACCTTTTCCTTTCTTACCCCTCTGCCCCCAGTAAAGACACCAAAGTGGGATCAGTGCAAAACTAAGCAATAAACAAAATGGAATATTTTGGGGGGATCAGGTGTTCCGCATCTAGATCATCTTTAAAACCTCAACAGGGAGAGTTACAGGCAGGCTGCAAAAGCTGAAGAATGGCCAGATCACAGGATTTGTAATTAGAGTGAGTACATGGTGCTTCCTCGCTGAAAAAAAAAAAAGAAAGATGAGCAGCTGTCTCAGCAATATTAGAGTCAGCGAGGACTCCCAATGAAATCAGATACTCGTCTGCAGAGAAAGTGAGTACCGTACATCCATCAGGCGGGCATGTGTCACAGCTAGTTGAAGAGAAATGGCTTCTAGAAAGTTAAGCTTCCTCTGAAACCTCAGCACATCTATTAATAAGGGAGAATGAAAAGAAGGCTAGAAAATAAACTAGAAATACAAGCAGTAGTCACCTGAGGCTGCACATGATTAACTTCACTAAAGCACATTACATGCCTCTACAAGGAGAAAAATTCAAAGAAATACTTTATTGCATTAGATAAAGGTAAAAATAAACTGGCATGGCTCACCTACCCACGTGTAACAATTTCAAGACTCAGACAATTATTTGGGACCTGATTCTGGTTTTACACCAGTTCTGTGTTGGTATAACTGCATTTATATTGGGATAAGTTTCAATGGAGTAATTGCACACATCCATCAATTTAAACAGACACAGATGCTCCCAAGCTTTTGTCTAAGCTCTGAAAAAATACTAGGGCTTGTCTGAAGAACTGAGAGTTCCAAATTTTATCCTGTACCGTGCAAATATTATTTTACTCTTGCAAAGCAATATCTTCAAGACGGTCAGTAAAGGAGCCTGGGAGCCAGAATAATAAGCAACACAGTTTTCAATAGATGCTGACCCGAGAGGTCTCAGAGACGGGGAAATTCACACAACCGTCTCTTTTCTCTCCCTGCTCTGCTGCTAGCACTGTGCCTCATATCTATTCTGCATGGCAGACCAGCTTCGCTCTCACTCCAGGACCCCATCTGCCAGACGTAGCTGGTCACTGCCGTATCGGCAGCTATCCCTTGGAGACAGGAGGGACAACATGTACCTTCCCCTGGCGCATCCCAGCTGAGACCTGCTGTTATCACCGCCCAGCAAACACCGCGGCAGCGAGAGGCACAGACCTCCCTTCATGCCTCACACGCTCTTTCTCTTCACGTGCACAAAAGTCGCAGCACCGTTTCAAGCTGTGCCTCAGAGGTCTCCTTTGCTGCCACCTAAGTGGGTCCCGTAACGTGCCGACAACTGCGTGCACCTCGTGGATGTCAGTGTGGGCGCAAGGGGCAGAGGTGCTAAGAGGTACTCGGGGCCGACGTGCTGGGTTTCCTCCAAAGCCACGCGAAGGGGCCAGTGGTGAGCAGCAAAGATGGAAACATCAACCCTCTTTTTTTTTTTTTTTAACCCCTGAGAACTTTTATTGTGTCTGTGTTTCCATAATGTTTCTAAACAATATTATGACCTGAAAGTGAAACAGAATTAAGTTGAATCTAATTTAAAGTGCTTTAAAAACAGGTAATTGGCAAAGCAGACTAACAAAATTACGTGCCTGCAGGACGAGGTGCTTTTATTTCTCCTCAGTGGGGAAACAGACTTCCATGGGGTACTGTGCCTCTTTTTTCCTCTTGCAGACAGGAGAACAAGAGAAGTAATAGCATCAGGCAAATGTTATTCTTCTTTTGCCTTGAAACACACACCGCTTCCCAGGCAAGTGAAATCAGTACTGTTCTGCGACAGTCAGATAGCAATTAATCCGTACTCCTGCCACAGCTAGATCCAATGGGGCTTCCATCTGTCCACCCTAAAATGCACAGTGGGCTGGGATCCACGAGGAGATAAGCCGTTCTCGCTGTTCCTTGTTCCTTCTTGTGCAGACGGCATCGCTGCGGAGCCTCGTGCAGCAAAGGGGCTGAATGGGCCATTGTCACCCGGCCCTGCCCGTCTCAGTCCTGGGAAAGAAGGACTTTGTCAGCGGGACTATGCCAAAGGGCTTGGCACGCTCTCCCTTTCGGTTGCATAAAGCAACTGTTTAGAAACTGGTGCAGGGACATAAGCTGGGCCCAAAGGCAGAAAACTGCCCAGAGCTATGACCGGCACAGACAGCACGTGTCCTGCGTGCAAACTCTTCCACCTGAAACACAGATGACAACAGACTAAAACACCAATACACAAACGTACAAAAAACCCCTCACTGACAATTTATATCCTTCCTGAGGATGTCCAAGACCTGAAATTAAAGATTCACAACCTAATAAAACTACTGTACCTCCGGAAGAGAGAGTCAGCATGGCAGTCTTGGGTCCAAGGACAGGTAACTCTTCCTGCAGGTTAGCCGTGGGAAAGCTCGGCGTTTTACCACAGCCAGCAGCCTGGGCCTCCTCTGCAGCTGCCGAGGACCAAGTAGCAGCACTGTGGGGTCACCCGTCTCATGTGGACCACTTCTCCGAGGGTTGGGTGAGCCACCCTTCTAGAGGTGACCTTCTCTCACTTGCCATTGACCAGTTCATATTCTGGTTCAGATCAGATATCTGATTTTCCATGGCTCAGACCAGGGCAGATGGATCCTTCCTCTTCTTCCGCTTGAATCCAAGCTTCTACAGTGAACTTTCTTTCCTTTCACTGCTAGTTTTTGACCATATCAGCAATTTTGGTCTCAATTTGATACGCTGACATGGCTTGGTACCAGAATTTTTGCAGAGCTTTTATTAGTAGTTCTTGTAAATGGTATGAATTAATTATACAGTATGAATTTACACTGCATGTCACAAATTTTAGCTTATGTGTTTCCAGAAGAGCAAACATTCTGAATTTGCCAGGCAGACAGCTGTCTTCTCACTCACAGGTCCACCCATGCAGTCCACCCAGCGCCGGTAGCAGGTGTAGCGTGCCCTCTGTTACAACACCCCAAAGCAGCAGAATTTTTCTCTTAACACAATGCAACAACTTCATTCCTAATGATCTCGTAATGCTGTGCTCTAATTGAATTTTTAATTTCTTTTATAGTATTCAATCCTGCAAACTGCTAAGCTATACACTTAAAGAAGCTGCAAGATGAGCTTATAAAGTTTTCTACATTTGCCTGTTTTGTTTATAAAAAGAGTGTATAATGACATATGTTCTTTGAACCAGCTCTTAGCAATTAAAGTTGTTTGCTAATAAAAGTTTGTTGATTTCATAATACAGACAGAAATGTGTGACTGGGCTATGCAAGCAAACTTATACTTCAGGCTGATTGTTTGTCTTCCTCACTTCATTTGTAATACACTGCAGAATATTTTACAAAAACTACTTTACACATACGAAGCTACAAAAGAATGCTATTAATATTTAACTAATAACTAGAAGACTCATTACACAGTCCCAGATTTTGTAAATTCAACTGTATAAAATGTTATAAAGATACCACATAGGCAAGTAAGCACATCTATGTTGATAGGCTTGCTCACAGGAACAATTTTTGACCATAAAAGAACTTATCGCAGTGCTGACTTTATGAGCGTGGTTCTCTTGCAAAATAAATCGGACCTCGAGGATGCTGAATTTTAACCTACAGGACAAAGCCAGGCTGAGAAAACAGTGTCAAATGAGAAGTTTGTAAAGAAAATCCAGTTGAAAGAAAAGGCTTTTAGTGAGACATTGCAGTGAATGGAAACACCTACCTATATCAGCCAAGTGGGGATTTGTTTCTTTGTCCAATAAAAAGAGGTCATATTCCAAAACCACTCTGTATAATCAGCTGAAGGAAATGCACTAGTTTGTTTTCCGCTTGATGAATAATTAACGTGCAGTTAATTAAGAGGAAAAATGTATGCTAATGCATTCAATAGTGAAGTTTTCAGCTACTCCTATATATGTTTAGCAATTGAATGTGTGCAAAATAACTTATTTTGCAGGAAAAGTGTATTAGTTGAAAACATCAGCTGTGCTTAAATACAATGCCCATTATATGTTATCATTTCATGCCTAGAGAGAGCTTGTAGTTGCAAAAAGTATACTACAAAAACTCTGTATCTTCCTGCACCAAATTACATGAAATCGAGCAGAATCCGATTGAAATTCAATTAAAAATGAGATAAAGCAGAAGCATAGACCTCGCTTATATATGGGACTTCCTCCAGCTTCATCCTTTGCATTGTCAAAACTCAAACAGACGGAGCAGAAGGAGTGCATTCAGTTCTGAAACTGAAGCCAGAACAACAAGCAGAAGATCCAGGCAATCTGCTGTGTTCCTCACAAGGAGAATTTACAAATAGTGGGAATGTTTTTAATTGTCCGTCTCTCACAAAAAAAGAAAGGAAAATAGCTTAATGGCAACACAAACTTTTAAAGTCAGACACATCTAGGAGCATTGTTAGTACTCTGCATACAAACAACAGGTGTAAACATTCAAGCACCAAAACCCAACATAGTGTAAAATCGGGGTGGGGGGTGGGGGGTGGGAAGGGAAAATCAAACAGAGAGAAATATTGGGGCACATCTACTTCTGTAAGTAGCCATAGATCCATTGAGTGATACGATACAAAATGTTTTCTTAGGAGTTAACTGCAGCTAAGTGCAGCAGCCCTTCTTGTTCACCTTTTTTCCCTACCCACTCCAAGGCAGACCCTACCACACATTCACTCGTGGTGTGTGCAAATATTGTCCACATGATATGTGTTGTTTATAGACATACGAATTACAAGTTGTGTGCATCACGTATTTCAACAAGCAACTATGAACCTCACTATCTTTCTAAATAGGTGGGCCAGGCCCTGAAACTTTATAAAATAAAGTGGATATCTAAAATCCGATTCAATAGCCTGCGGTGCCTACAAAATGTCCTCTCTCCCCTGCCAGTGATCAGTGCAATTTCCCTTCTTCTTACTAGGTATAACCCAGTTATCCCAATGCAACTTTGCAGGGAGAGGATAGGTTTCTACCATTTGCAAATATGTTGGGTTTTGCAGCTCTGCTCAGAACAATCCTCCATGTAGTAAGCAGGCTCCAAGGCGGTCCACAGCATCAGAAACGGTAGGTAGTGGCTAAATTTTGGTACAACTGTGGCACTTACCAAGGAATGGCGAAACAAACTTGTCCCCCGACCCTATTCTGGACATTTATTTTGTCACAACTGTGTTCACATACAATCCACATGATTCGTGTATATGCTGTGGCACAAGGCAAAGCATATGCAGCTCGTACACAGGCGACCTTTTGTGCCCAGGCAAATGCATATTGAAAAGGGAGCAACTATAAAACCTATATATTTAAATGTGAATATTATAATATCATCTTCATAATTATCATTCCCCTTGCTAGTTTCCAAGATGCTCCGGGAGGATCAAAACACAGCTGCTTCCCTACTGAGAATTTTCACACTTATAGCAGCCCCAGGTTTGTTTCCGTCCCGGCCAACAGACGGCACGGAGCTGCTGGTCCCCGGGCATGGCAGAGCTCTGACTGTTGACTGTTACTTTCGAAAGAAGGCTAAAAACTGACAGGCTGTTTGAATACAACTAAGGAGGAAAAAGGAAAAGGACTTCACTCAATCCAAATGATGGTCTTGCAAATCTTGACTGTTTTCCTTTAAGCTGACTCCAACTAGCAATTTTTTGCCTCGTTTCTACAAGAACATCAGCATTTGAAACACCAGTGCGGGCTTAAGGAGAAAATGGATTTTCACCATATGAACTGTATGCATAATTTCCAGATAGGAAATGGCACGTTACTTTATTCACATACATTCACATTCATTTATTCACATGAAAAAGAGTTCATATTCTCAGCTATGATTGACATAAGGTACGAAGAGGATTTCTTCTGTAAAAAAAAGCAAACAAATTACGAGTAGTGGGAAGCAATAAGGTTGTTTATTAACACTCTTCTATCTTCACCCTCCTGCCCACCCCATCACCCATGAAATGGCATTCCAAATCCTTGACACAAAATGATAATACATAATATCAACCATACGTTCTCTGCCATTCCCATCTGAACCTCCAGCACTGCAAATGTAGTCATCTTCTTTCCACAGCGGGAAATAGCAAACATTCATACTTGTGCATTACCTTTATTTGGCACTCACACCCCTGTGAAGTAGAAATTTTGCCATTTAACACAATCCCAGGCTCACAAAATACAGCCTTTCTAAGGATAAAGAAAAGCTTACAGTGTCTGAACAGATTCAAGACACACTACTGGCATTCTTGCTAGGCTCTCGTTTGATTTGCATGATTATTCTGGTGATATAGGTTAACTACCCTGAGCAATGGGAGGAAATCAAACTATGATCTTGCATGCACAAATATGCATAGATTGAGTTTTTTAATTCATTTCCTGGAAGATTATTGGCAATGCCTACAGTAACGGCTATTTTGTTAATTTTAGCTTTTATTACAACCATCTCCAGGAAACAGCAATGTTCCCAGAGATATTCCTTGAGCAGAAAAGAAACTGCGTTCACGGAATACATTTCTTGTTGCAAATTATTTACCTGAGGCAAAAACGTTTATCAGCCTTTCTAATTTGGTGGCACAGTACAAGCTCCTGTAACACGGTGAGTTCAACAATTAAGTGGTTGCACTGTTTCATGTTTAAAAAAAAAAGGATGAGACAAGCGGTGCTGAATGCAAGGGTAGTTTTCAGCCGTTTACATCAAGGGACAACGTTACGCTCGTATGACTTGTGCAAGTTCTGGCACTGAACAAAACAAGACTGATTTTTTTCCCACGGTTTGGGTCAGAGATCTGGAAAAGGAGTTTAATGAAAAATTTAGTCCCAGTAAAATTCAGCTGTATGTTACAAAGATCTCAAATTTTGTAAGGAACTGCTGGTGACTTCAAAGATTATCGGATAGCTGTGCTGGACTCCAAAGGTGTAAATGCCCTATCACAGCAAGGCACAGGGAGGAGCAGCGATATCTGATTCTCCGAGGTTCAGTAAACGTGGAGCGATCGTAATTAATCTTAAGTGACTTGTGACGCAGTATCGCTGTAGCAGAGGATAGATGACAGGGAGGTGTTCCCGGGAGAGAGAAGTGAGTAATTTGGTGCCTCGTGGAAAGTGCTCAGAGACATAAGAGAGAAGTCTGACTTAGCAAATGTCATGGTGGGCATAGAATGACCAGAGGTGAGCCAATGTCCTGCTGGTGACACCGAGGACAGGATTCCCTCCTGCCTGTTACTAGTGATAGATACAAAGCACTTTCCACTAGTTAGGGAAAATTCTTCCCCTACTGGCATTATCCCCTCCCTCTTTGTTTTATAGATTTTAAAATAAACATGTCAAGGGAGCAAAGAAGTGTTCGCATGTTTCCAGAGCTTGCAAGAAAGCTCGCAAGGGTCTGTGCCAGCTGGGTCATTTCCATATAGATGCTTATGGCATAGAGGACTTGCATGGTAAGTCCTCAAGGACAAAACTTCCCAAAAGCATGCAGAGAACAAAGACGGGATGAAGGGAGTGCTGTGCCCTCCTGAGCTGCCTGCAACAGGCAGTCCGCATACAGACGACCCACAGGGAAGGCCATTGGGAAGCAATCTGTGAGTGCCATCAGTGCGGGCTGCACATCTCAGCACCTTGTGGATGCAGCCTGAGGTTGAAACGGCAGTTAGAGGGTATTGTCCTGCACGGTGAGAAACTGGGGATTAGGTTCTGGCAGGGATTTGGTGATTCATTTCCCCAATAGATTTTCATTCAAGACGAACAGAATTATTTTTTTTTCAGAGGTAAATGTGTGAAGCTTGGTAGAACTTAATTAATTAATGTTGGCCAGAAGCCAGACCATCTTGGTCTGTGATTGTTTCTGCTTTTGTTAGCGGAGGAACATTAGACCGGTTCAATACTTCCACTGGGAGCGCTGACACACATGGCAGGTGCTCAGGGAGGTGCCGTTTGCAAAAGGACTCTTCCCCGGTGAGTCCGAAATGGAGGATGAAAAGACTGAGCAGTGTGGGGAATCGCTGAGCCACTGGGCCTATCCCCTTTAGGAAGAAATGCTATCTATTATTTACAGGCCTCATAGGCATGTTTAACTGCGTGGATGAGGGAAACCTGATCCTGCCTTTGGACAGCTTTGAAAGTGAATTTTGATACGATATGATATGATATGATATGATATGATATGATAGCAAGACAGACAGAATGGGTTTAGGGAAGAAGGGCAGGGAGATATCAACAAGATGCTCTGTCGTTCATGATAAATACATATATATGTAATTGTATATAAATATGTATGTCTACACATAATTTATACAGAGAGATACGTTATTTAGCTGCTTAACTTTCACTTCCTTTCCCAGAAGCTCTGTGTGTGTGTCTTTGCTAGCTCAGAGAGCAGCGTTCTGCTTCTGAAGTCAGTGTCCTTAAGTTCAGGGCCTGCTCATGGTGATCTCTCACCCAGAAGTTTTAGGTTACTGATATCACCTCTCATGCGCTTGTGGCAGCTGTCACAATCAGCCACAGAAGTACCTGTATGCCAGCAACATCAGAAGTGATTTAAGTCAAATCATCAAGACCAATTAAAACAAATAACTAAGCATACAGAAGAATGCACTCAGCCTAAGATGCTCTGGTAGACCAAAGCATCTGTGCACCCAGCTGTTTGGTGTATGAAGCAGATGTGACAAGATGTTTGGATCTGGTGTTGTTTATGTATCAGGAGATTTGGGCTGGATGGATTCACAGGCTATAACAAATGTCCTCATTTATCCTTGCTTGTTCCTATGCTATAGCCTATTCCAGGGGACAGACACGTGGCATCCAGAGAACCCCATATATCAGGGACACTGGCATCCAGTATATTTGCTGACAGGTCTCTATAAAAGCCAGCTCAAAGAATAAAAGCTCTTTGTGAAGCTTCTAATTCGTGAAAATTAATTTTTTAACTCTTATTGAGAGCGTGTTCAGTAACATGGAATGTAACAAAATTATGCTTGGAGTCTTTACGCAATTCTTATTCAACAAAACTCCCACAAGCTTATATGGCAACGTGTTCTGACTCATGGGATTTTATTGTGTGGATCTCCTAATATTTGGAATTTCGATTCAAGTGCTACTTTTGGAGACAAATGCTTTGCGACAATCTCATTCTGCCCTCAACCTCTTACCCCCAGAGTTGCTACCTCTTCTGGATGCAGAGAAAAGCCTGAAAACATAACCCATATTAAGTCTCAAACACCAGACGGCAACCAGAAATACACAACATTTATTTATTTTATTTTTTTTTAATCTCCTGATTTTTAACACTTAAGAGTTGGCAATATTGCAACTGGAATTTGGTTTGAATGAAGACTGAGGGCTGAATGCCAGCTTGCTTGCTCTCAATCTGAAGAAAAGCAATGCCTGGAAATGCCTGGAAACGAAGGGCCTGATTCACAACTTCCTTCCAGGCAGCTCAGGCTGCCTTACCCTGCCTATAAGCCTAGATCCAAATATTCATGCATATTCCAAACTAGGTCCAAACCCAAACCGTACAAATAGTCTCTTTAGAACATGCTAACCTCAGGTCCAAAACGCTTTCATTTCTGTCATATGTGAAATCTGTATCTGTTTTAAATAAGCTCTTTTCTACTTAAAAACCATCTCTAAGACCTCTGAAAAAGAGTATGCAGAATAATCTGAGGATATCTATTTAAAAATAATGGTTTTCCCCTGTTGTGTCTCCTGCAAGTGTTGCCACAAGTAATATTGTGCAGCAACAACAGAAAAAGCGCTGCTTATTCTCTCTGAATGAAATGGCTTCTGAATTCACATACCAGGAGTGCAGTACTTCATCAAAGCCACCAAACACTGGAATTCAATAGGAAAAGAAAAGCTAGTTCTACTACATTCAAAATTTCCAGTAATTTTGGTGAATGTAGATATATCTAGCAAAAATTTCCAGTCTGTTGGTGTGTCTACCAATAATTTCGTGTCCTCTTTTTGCATAAAAGAATTTAATTTGTCGATTTCTTTTTAGAAAGAGATTATATGGGCGGGGGGAAAAGCCTTACGTCTCCCACACACCACCCCAAATCCTCTTTGTATCCAGATATACCAGAGCACCAAGGCTGAATTGTGTGTATGCATTTTCCTGTACTATGAGTAACGTTCCTTATGCTGCTCAGAGAGCACAGGCTTACAATTTACAAAAGGTATTTAGCATCTCTCTGCTGTCAGGTCTATAGCTCGGTTTTGGGGCTCTGGGCCTCAGCGTGCTCTGTTCAGCCATCACGAATATTTTGAACAGTACAAACTATTGTAGAAATCATTTCCCATTAAGAGTTAACATGAAGCGCTCTTTTTACAACAAAGGCTGTTGTTGGCAAGGTGACAAGTTTGATCGGTCACATGAAATGGAACTTGTGCTACAGGTTTTGAGTATCGTCTCCTGACAACTCATGCATTAAGCCACAATATACCCATATATAGATTTAGTGCATTCAAGAATCGATGGGAAGAGAAGAAAGGCAATACAACATCTACTCTGAAGGCTCAAATTTGATTGTAGTGATCCATAAGCATTGTCCTGGTGCTGATCTCTGAAATTAATAACATAACAATGTCTGGGACTGCTCATCGTGCTTCAGAAAGGCTCTTCATTGTGGCGATAGGTAAATAATGCCAATTTGTCCTGATCTGGTGCATTTGCCAGTGCAATCCCCTTCGCCACTCCTGCAGCACGCTCTCGTACACAAGCACGGCATGAGGAGGGACAGAAGCTGGCCACCGCTGTTCCCAGAACTGTCTCACCCATTGACTTTCACTGGCAAGCACAAGGTTTCGGCAGCAGAGGCGTATTACCTCAGCTGCTAGTGTCTTGTGTCACTGAAATACTTTCCATCAAAGGGAAACCTCTGCGAAGCAGCAGAGCACAAGGGCCGGCTGTCAGCTTAAACTTTTGTAATACTTAACCCTTTTCCTCTCCTCCACAGTAGCTTTTCAGCTGAAAAAGATTCTTTTCGCTTTTGGTAGATCTCCTCCTGCCACAGTCTAGTACAAATATTTGATACTGTAGAAAATCAGATATATTGGCAGGAGGCTGCATAGGCTTTCTTATGACTCTATTTTATCTTTTAGTAGCCTGCCTGCCATTTGTGGCTACAGAGTAAGTCTAGTACTACTATAAATTACAACATTTGTTGCTGTTTGCTGGAAAGAGATAGAAAATTGTATCTGACCAAGGAGTGCGAGGATGTTACCAAAGCTTCTTGAACCCTAAAGATTCCATCATGCCCACCCTTCCCCTTGTGGAGAACTGACATGAAAAAAAACATTCATATGTGCATAAACATATCATATCTTTGCATACACTGCAAAAACACACCTGGACACTGCAGTAAAAACAGTAGAGAAAATACCTTTGTAAGAGATGGCTGAAAATGACGCCAGTGCAGCCGAAGCACAGTTATTGCTACTTGTAACTTGTGACAGCAAACAAACATGGCTCTGCTAATAAGCCAAGATTTTGATATACTCGTTCCTTATCAGTATAAGGTAACAGACAGATTTACCTTGAAAATATAGATGAGCTCACCTCTGCTCCTGATACGTACGACTATTGGCTGTGTGTCATTTGTGAGCCATGTGCATATCACATGCTCGTGGCATGACAAAGGGAAGACGGGTTCTGCCTCCAAAAGGATGTTTATATATGTTCTTTCTTGTACAATTTTAGCTATCACATGGCAGTGGATATCAGAGATGTTACACACGGGACAGAGCGTTTGCAGTTACGCTCTTATCAAAGGACCAGAAGTTATAACAAAAAAATTAAATTGTGATTACTCAGCTTGATAAGTGGCACCGGTAATTAGCTTTGCTACTGTGCCCCATCAGCATGAACCATACCCTGAGCAAGAGAGTCACACATACACTACACACTGGTCTGGCCTGGGGTGACCCTTCGGTCCTGAATGCATTTTAGACTCTAATGGTAAATATATGGTCTCGCAGGAACTGAGGGCGACTGGAAAAGCCAAGCTTTTTACAAGACAGTTTATAATCAAAGGTACACAGTTATGGGTTTTTTTCAGACACGCTTCCCTTTCCCTAGCTTTTAGTTTCAGTTTGTAGTTTCTAAACCACCAAAAAATATACATCAGCTAATGGTAGAAACGTGATTTCACATGGAAAGAATCCCACATAGGCTAATAACATCAGGACGACATGTTTTTAAATAAAAGCATCTAAAGACAGGCAGGTAGATTCATTCATGTTTAGTCACCTAACTAAATGGATTAACCTATAGAGCATTAAGCATGTGCTGTTCTCACTGACTCTCTCAACACCTGTCCATGACTTAGTGGAGATTTCGCTGCCCAGCGTTGGAAGCATATATGTGAAAACAGCAGTTTTGATTTTGAAAACCCAGACCTCACTTTACAGAAAATTAAGGCATTTACTGCAGCGGAGAAAGAAAGAGCACCGGAAAAATTAGTAACAGGAAAATGTAAAAGACTTGATTCTGTTGCGATCAGCGTATAGAAATTTTGACTTGTGTGAAGCTTATTTGGTCTCACTCCTGTTGAAATCAGTCTGAAAAGGGAATTAGCGTTAAGAGTAGGAAGTACAGAGGGAGATTAAAAAAAAACCCTGTAAGCTTTCCAAAACATTTCAAACTTAAACAAAATCCACTTCTAGTAGGTTCCATTTCAGCTTTCCTCCCCTAACTTAGCTTCCTGCTAAAACTTTCCAGTTAAGGATGCTGGCAGCAAAGCATTAAATGATTGCTCCCTAACTTCACTCCATTCTAGGAATTCATTCTCTGGTGCAAATAAAGATGTTGCTATGTGTGCAGAGAATAACCTATTCCCTACAAAAGCATGTGGGTATCTCAAAATCCTGGGCATATGATGATGGCAATATCTAATGAATCAGGCGTCCTGAGTCAGCACACTGGATGAAGTGTTTCTAACCTCTGTAAAGGGCAATTCCCTTAGGTCAAGTTGAGGTCACTAGAGCAATGCAGGGAAACCTATACAGAAAAGGCTATGTACGGGCCCCAACTTACAGACGTGATTTATGGCTGCAGCACAGTATTTTCCAGCATTTTCAGGGGACTCTTACACTGAAAAAACGAACTAATTATCTGAAAATAACATCTGTTGCATTCAAGTTCCAAAGCATGCACCTATTAGCAGGAAGGATCAGAAAAGCACTGATTATTTACACACCATCTATTTTAACTAGCTGGTAGCAGTACTGGAATCACAATAATTTCCTGATCCCTGCACCCCTCATCGCACAACAAGAACTCATGGCTCGTCCAGGAGACACCAGAATAATTAACGTACCTCTGAAACATCTTCACCTTTAACAAATGCAGTGGGACTAAGAACACAGTTTTGTGACTAGACCACGAGATAAAAAGATGCCAGCCATTAAAAAGCAGGTTTGCCAAATCTACCGCTGAGCTGCTTTTTCTTTGCTTATCTGTGTATCTGCTGTTGTACAAAAGAGCTTTCAAGAACTGGCCTGAAGAAGCATTCTCATTCTTTTCTTCCCATAAAAAAGCAGACCTGGCACAGGCGCAGTAAATAAAAATAACAAGCATATGATGCCCAAGATGCATGTGAACATTAAGTGACGTTGGCAGCCCCCGCAAATAGAACTCCGGTTAAAAATAGCCTTTGTCTAAATGTGGAAAGTGAGTAAATATAGTAGCAGTTTCAGCTTACTATAGAGGCTTACAGGCTCCAAGTAACAGAGCTTATTATAGAGCATGTGCGTCAGCGAAGGGGAGAAAAGGGAGAAAAGAAAGACGACGCATTCTGCAATTAGTATCTACAATGAGACATAAATTAACTTTTCCCCTCGTTATTTTTCTTGTTGTTTAAAAAATGGACAAAGGAAGGAGCACTTTTGAATTGTAACAGTGCTAAAGAGAAAAAGAGCTGGGAGCGAGGAGAAAGCTGAAACTAGCACCAAAGAGCAGCACAGGGAGCTTTCTGCACAAAGAATGGTTGCACAGAAAAGGAGACGTATAAAGAGAAGACAGACCAGATTTTGATCTCAGTCACTCTGAGACAAATACGGAATACAGTGACCTGGCCGGAGGGAGCTCTCCTGGGTTTGCATGCGCTCATTTGACTGAACATAAGACAGTAAGCTGACTTTTGAGCTGACCGAAAAGCAAGGGACATCAGTGCTTTTCCCTGCCTCCGTGCACTCCTGACTTTCAAGGAAATCTCCCGAGTTTCCAGTGATCGCAGAACTTCTATCTGCTTTACCTTGTGTTTCACGTCATAAACTATTTGCAATGTAGTGGAGGCTGGGAAAGCCCACAAACAAAACCCGTGGGATATTTTGCACCAACGAAGGGTACCTGCTGTGGAACGCAGGTCTACATTAAGTAACATCCTCGGGATGTTATCTCCAAGCGTGACACTGCAGGCAGGGGATCCTTCAATATTTTTAACATTCCCTTTTCGTTAAATTGACAAAGAGGAGAGAACCAATCCCTGGTTTGTGTCTCTGATCTTCTTAAATCAGAGGTGAGGGTGTGAAAGATCTTTCTTATTTCTTTCAACACTCAATTTAATTATGGCAAAACTTCCCAAAACTCCAAGTCCTCCCCTCATTCACACAGAAAAGGACACTTTTCACAGGGTTCTGTGTGCTTCTGCTTCTGTACGGGGTTTCTTATCTTCTTACTTTGCATTGAGAAGAATGGGGTGACAGTACATAACAGAAAAATAAATGTTTGGGAGTGTCAGATGAGATGCAGCATGATATAAAAGTTGTGACCAGCTAAGAGTTGTCAGCAAAGTTGCCTTATTCGAATGGCATGGTAAATAAATGCTATAAATTCCTAAGTAGAGCCTAAATTAGCTTTTGGCATACTGCATCACTGTAACAAGTTAATTTTGCAGCTCCAAGGAATAGCCTTATATGGTTCACTTAAGTAATCATGCTAAACGAATGTTTAAGTGAGAACCATTTGCCAAATGCAAAGCAAGAACCATATATAACCTCTTACACAACTACATAACACAGCAATGCTGGCTGATTTCCAAAATTCTGGTTTCTGTACAAATTATATCTTCTAACTCCTCCCAGCACCTGAGCCAAAAAGGAGCTACCTGGAAAATACTAGCATGACTGTTTAGGATTAATAATTTAGCATTTGTCCCGGTCTATTTTCCTCACAGCCGTGCAAAATGAACCTTTTATTTTTCTTTTTTTTTCTTTTCCCTTTTTTTTTTTCCTCATTTCCAATATGGCAAAGAATAGTTTTGGCAATCTCCTTTACTTTCATTGTTTTGCCAAGAAAGAAATAAGAAAGGAAGGAAAAGAGAAAACGGATATGCCAAAAGCTTCATTAGTTATCTCAGAAGAAATTCAACCTCCTTCTAGTCTAGTGCATCATTGTTCCAGTATTTGTGCTGTTTCTCTGGTATTCTTGTCTTACAGCCATCAGGGGCCGCACAAAATGTATTCAGGAAAGGCAATTACAACATAAGCTGTGTAAGCTTAATACTGATTGCTTCTCCCTCCCTCCCCCCCCTCCTCGCATCCTCCACCACCTATAAATATGGCAAGTTAAACTATTAGGGATAACTGAAAAAGTTCAGACAGACGTGCCTATGTCTATTAGTCATCATTTCACGCATTGTAGCAAAATAACCTGCTATAGATGCCGTCTTGTTTCTTGCTAGAGAGTGCTGTTGAGCTCTCGCATTCACAATAAATCTGTTTGGAAGACTGCCCTTAAAGAGTTGCCATGGTGATTATTTTGGTATCACAAAGTAGAAGAAGCTAAAGTACTTACTAGCTGTATCCAAAATCTTGTCTTTTGGGGGAGAAAAAAAGAAATCAGCAGATGGCATTTGTCAGAAATTCAACATTCTGATTATTACCAGAGTTGTATTTTTGGAGGAATTCTGGGGTTTGAGGTTTTCTGGCCAGAAAAGGGAGAATGAATGGGGTGAGGGTAAGAGAACAGAAATAAAGAAAGTCACTATATGTGAAATCCCTTTAGCTTGCACTGTTGCAACAATTTAGGAATAGTCCTTAAAACAATAGGTGTTAAGTAATGAAAATCTTCGGAAAAGTCTCCTTCCAGACTATTTACTAAATACTTAACATACTGTAATGTGAACAAGGGGAAATTGTTATCTCCTTGTGAAAACATTGCAGACTTCCAAATGGTTAATTGTAGCTCCTTTTTGCACCTTTCTTATGATGGAATCGTAATGGGAATGTGAGAAATGTCCCAAAGAAATCCAGATATCAGGTCTTTCTACTCTGTATGGTACAAGTGCAGGAATATGGGTCTTCAAATTAGGCTGTATATTTGGTGTGACTGTAACCCAAAAGGTGAATTTAGGCTGATTTAACTAAACTAGTGCACCATCCCTCTTCTGTACAAAAGAAAGCAAAAAACCATCAGTTTAGCTGTTCAAATGCCTGTTTGCTGAATTCTCCAGTCAGTCTAGTGCCTGTATATGGATTTCACACAGATTTAAATTTTAAAGTACGGCATCAAATTGGGAAAGGTATGTGTGCTAGCATGCACTAAGACATGATGTTAGGTATCTGTAGGGCATTAATGAGCAGCGGCTGGTCCCACCAGCACAGTACAGTACTGTACAGATACTAGCTTTGTGTCCTAGAAGCAGCACAGCTACATTAGGCACGGGCTATGTGGCTCAGGCAGAGTGCCATGCTGACAGGGCTATAATGCTGCTCAGATTTGGAGTTAGCTCAGGTATTGCTGCAAGGGGCTGCCTTGCATGATTTAGGGCAGTCGCAATGTGTCATACAGCTTTTTTCATTCACAAGCCTCTTCTTTTGCTCCTTTTAGCTGTCAGTTTTCCTCTGAGGCAATAGCAGCTTCCACTTCTTCACATACAAAGAATCCAGAGTTTTGGTGAAAAACAGCTTTGTTTACTTTAAACTTTATTTACTTAAAACTGTAAAATTGGCCCCTTTCTGCTGAAAGGTGCCAGATGAGCAGCTCCAGGAACTGAAACCCTTTATTCACTCTGGAGCTCATTTGCAGCCCATCGGAGTCAATGACAAGCCTCTAATTGACCAGTTTTCTGGCTCCTGGGTCAGGCCTTCACAGGACCGGCAGCAGCTGTGCAAACTCCCTCACACTCCCTCCCCAGTGCACCTCTGAGGGAGAGCTCAGGTTGGAGCATGGAGGCCGGTTCAGCCTGAAATCCCACTCAGAAACCGCAGCTGCTGAACAACAAGGGGTCTTCACCAAGCTGGTGATTAGCGTTTCTTTTTCCAAAGAGTTCCAATGGACTTTTTGCTGCCTCTGGCACCTCTGGCATGTGTTGCCCACCTCTGCCCTGTGTCAGGCACAGGAACAGATGCTCTTGTGCACAGACCGCAGGTACGATGCCAACAAGGCAAGTAGAAGAACAGGCAGCACCTCATCTCACCTCGAGATGAGCCATGTTCAGCTGCCACTCAGGACAGCTTGGTCACTACTGTCCTTTGGGATTGTGCTTTTTTTCCCAAACAGTTTCCCATCTCTGTACTTAGGGTTGGGAATCTTTTTTTTTTTTGCAATTTTACTGCTGAAAACTGGAACCTGGCTCATGTCGGGAAAAGCAAAAGGCAGTAAAAGAACATCCGTATGACAAATTCTCACCCCTCCTTCAATTAAGGCACTTTGGTGGGGAGGCAGTGGTTTGTTGACAAATTTCCAAGAAAGCTTTCACAGGACATGCTCTATTAAGAAAACAACAACAATAAAAAAAAAAAAGCACGAAAACAAACCAGCAGCAAACCCCCCCCCCCCCAAAACATAACCAAAACCAACTTTGCTATCTTTAGTTTCCATTTATGTATGCCTGCCAAGAAGATTTAAGAAATTACTTTTGATCACTTTTGACCAAGTAAATTTGGCTTTGGGTTAGTGACTGGTCACAAAACCTCTCTGCACCATAAGCCTCTAAACTATCCCGACCCCGTTAGCATCTTCCCTCTCTGCAGAGCTGAAGAGTGACCCAAGAGCCTTCAGCAAAACTGGTGACAACTCTTCACAGGCAAAGGATAGAAAAAGTGAAGGTCTATGATCAGAAAGGGCAGAGATGAAGAGTATTGCCATGCAATAGGAAACTTGAAAGGCCAGCTGAAGATTGTATTGCAAAAGTGAATCTGAAGATAATTCAAATAAATTGCACAGAGGCTCAACAAAGTAGGCAAAGATATAGTCCTGAGAGGAACACAAAAATTGTTTCACGCGGGCGGTTTCTTCTCTTAATGGGCAGAGAGATCGCAAAGAGGTAGCATGTGCTGGTAATTTATTTTTATTGTTCAAAACTTTTGTTCAGCACCGCATCATCTGTGGCCATAAAAAAAAGGCCTATCTGGATGCACTGTTTACATGGTTAAAGTTTACTGCTCTAATAAGAATGCTTTGCCTTAAAGTTTAGCTTCACCATAACTCTCAAAATATTTACCGACCTGTAAACAATACCTCTCTGCCTCTTATATTATTACCACCAAGGTTTCCCTGAGGAAAATATTTGTTTAATAATTGACTTATAGCAGATGTTAGAATGAAAATTAGAATATTAACCAGGACAATTTTTTGAGGGAAAGTCTGAAATGGTACACTAGAAGTTCCAGCAAGTAGTATACTCAGAGCTCAAAAAAGTAACTGAAGAGAGGGAGAGTCAGCTCCGCATTAGAATTAGTGTACTCCATGGGCATCTTCATTTGAGGCAGAGTGTCAGTGTGAGTGACTTGAAGCCCAGTTTTAGAGACAGCTCAAGTCATAGGAATTACTCTGTCGACTTGGCTGGGAGAACATGTCAAATGGTCGTTCTAGAGGTCTCATGTATTACCCTTCATTTAGGATGGGGTACCATTGAACAGGGTTTGACAAAAAGGTGGAGAAGATCAAGGCCTGGGGAGGAAGCTGCTGAACAAAAAGCTGAGCTAGACAGCAACAGTTTGCTATTTTGACCTCTTTTTCTTCATTGGACAGACTAACAAAAGAGAGCCTGGGTCTGCTGATTCTCTCTTAGGTGTTTCTCCTCTCAGAAAGCCGGTTCTTGTCATCCTGTTTGTTCGCATATTGCTAAATTATCCGTGTGTTCATTTTTATCTCTGTCAGTCTTATTTCCTTATTTCTTGATGTAATGAGTTGTCTAATTACTGCGACATCAATTCCTTAAGGAACTTCAAATAATTACATCTGTGTATTTCAATGACATCCTGAAGAGTTTGGGGGAGGTTTGCTTCAGGCTCAATAGCATCAGGTGCCTCCTGATACATACACTTTCTGCCAAGATCTCCCTTCTACCCTACTTGCTGAAACATCTAGAAACAAATATATGTCAGTCCTAATTAGAACAATCACCCAAGTACTGGATCTGACTCAGGGATTGTCATTGTAATTGTAAGAGCTGCTTTCTCTGCACAGTTGTACAAAGTGTCTCATTTTATTTGGAATCTTCATGTTTCAGTGAAAGCATGTCTCAGTTTTTCCCTCCTTTCACTTTCAAAAAGGGTCAAATTATACAGTTGCTCTTGCTGTAGTTATGTATACTCAAAGGAGAAATAGAAATAACAATGAGCTAGGAAAGTTTGCTTTGTTTTGTTACAGGATTGGTATCTTCCGCGATGTGTTTTCTCTTTCTTAATGCTCGAGCAGAACTGCAGTCCTGTTTGCCTTTCACTGAGCTGAGGACGG
Organism: Charadrius vociferus; assembly: GCF_000708025.1. Classification (NCBI taxonomy): domain Eukaryota; kingdom Metazoa; phylum Chordata; class Aves; order Charadriiformes; family Charadriidae; genus Charadrius; species Charadrius vociferus. Next base: position 2,864,275 of record NW_009648539.1, read on the forward strand.
GGCAGGGGGAGCTGTGTAGAAACTGTAGTGGAAGAGGGGCACCACACTGGTCTCTAAGTAAGACCAGCCCTTGAAACACCATGCCTTTCAGTATCGGTGTCATCTGAGACACCCAGAACACAGGACACTGTTCCCGTATCCTGTACTACCCCTTTGCGTTAGCAGAGAAACAACACAGTAACACAGCAGACATGCAGACACCCACCCCCCAAAATGAGCAGTCACGAGCCATCTGCACAACATGTTGGGATTCACCCTTCCTAGCTTCACACATCCATACCTGTGCCAGACACCTAAGCTTTAAAGCAAAAGAGGCATTTCTGGGGTGGGTTCATCTCATCCTAATGCAGCTATGTAAACTAATCCAGGTAAATTATACCACAGAAACCCCCTCTTCCTCTTCCTAGACTATAAAGGGAGTCAAGAATAAAAGCTGAAGTGTTGTGAGGTACATCTTACATCTGTTAAGGGCATTTGGGGAAGAGTTTGCACTCTTGATAGAGAGGACACTTGGGGGAAGAACGAAGGGAAGAAGGTCAGGGGTGTAATTGTACCTAACTGCACAGTCAGAAGAGTACACTTAGTATAACCTTGGGCCCTTCTAACTAGAACATTGTACATGGATGGGGGTGGAGGCTTATTTAAACATTAATGCTCCCTGGCATATGTTCTAAATAAATGAGCGGAATGAAAGAGCATGGAAAAATATTTTGTACTGGGATTATTAATCTCTGTGGTATTCAGCCACTTCTTAGCAACAAACATTCCCCTGAGGAATTATTTCAATCAGAACTCACTTATTCCGAGTCCTTTCGGGCATATTTGAACTACATGTGGTGCATGAAATATATTTTGGGGCATAACCACAGGGCAGTTTGGAAAGACCTTGGGGATAGTTTTGTACATACACTGTGAGCAGATAAATTGCATTTAAAATCATCCAGTTGGAATTCCAGTGCTCTGGAGGAAGACACTGCTTGGGATCAGCATGAAACATCTCCCAGCTGAACACTGCTGCATACCAACAAACGGCATCGTACCCTCAGAAGCAAGGTCCAGCTGAAACACAGTTCTCTGTGTCACATGCAAACATGTCTTATCAGATGCATGGTATCTGTTTTTAATCACATTAAAATCAGTGATTAGAAAATCTAGGGAGCAGCTTAATGATTG
>NW_009648539.1:2865489-2877849 GCF_000708025.1 Charadrius vociferus
AAGCAATAGTATATTTTTCTTCTTTAAAGCGTGTCACCAGCTTGAGAAGGTACTTCGTCCTGCAGAGGGTTATACAAAAGGCTGCACTGAAGATAAGGAGAGATTTTATAAACAGATTTTAACTACAAATTTGGATAGTAAGTTGGAAATTGCATATTTTGGTGGTCACTCCGATGGTCACTTATCAGAAAACTACCATGACTTTGTGGCTATTCAGCACATTGTGGGATAATACTGCATAGAAAGGTCACAGTAGATGATGTAGGGAATGAGTCCTAGCAAAGCCCTCAAGTCTCACACTTCTCTTCTGGCCTTTGAGAACAAAACCTATGCGAACAATGGAGATGGGTTTCTTGCCATCATCTCTACTTCTGTTCCATTTCTGTGGGAGGGACCTTGGAGTTGTAATAATTTTATCAGCAACATAATATAGGTATTACATGTAATACCTACATTATATGTAGGTATAGGGAAAAAGTGACCTCTGGAAGGTCAAATGTAGCCAAGTGGAAGTGTTGCTATAAGCCTATTCTGCCTTTTGCTGCTGCCAGGCTCAGTTCCTGCACTGAGCTTTCCACAGCGGGATCAAAGAGACCAAGCATGAATACTTTTCCCCTTAGAGCAACATCATGCCAAATCTTTGACACACAGCCAGAATGGTGTGTGTATTCAGAAGTTCATAGTGGTCACAACCTATAGAGATTGTAAATGGGCCCCTGATCTCACCTAACTTGCAGGTATTTTTATATTGCAGACACATACACCTGAATGAGTCATTCAGGTTCTCCTTTTAGCCAGTGGAAAGAAATGGGCATTGCTATTGCACCATTTCTTTAGAATGAAATGAATTATGAGCTAAAATGCTGTGAGAGCCCAATGGGAATCTCAGTGTAGTCATCTAAGGTCAGGTGGGATTGGCTGGAGCCAGAGAGCCAACATGTAGACCCAGTCTCACCTGCTGGACCCAGAATTATCCTGTCTAACACCAGGCAGTTAACCAAAGCACCCGAGTTCAGAATCTACCCTTCTTCAGAACCCATCAAAGACTGATACCTTCAAAGACCAAGACATTATGATGGACTCAAGTATCCCCAGAAATTTCTCCCGATCACGCCCTACCGTCCAGCTGAGATTTGTAGACCAGAGGCCTCTCGTCATGAAAAATATGGTGCTGTTACTGCTGCTGCACCTTCTGCTGTATGCTCCTTCACCAAGCCCAGAGCTGCTGAGCCAAACTGCGTCTGCTGTTGCAAGCTGCCCAGCTCTCTGCAACTCTCAGAGTTACCTTTGTGTACTGGGCACCTCACCACTCACCCAGCTCACCCAGCACGAGATAAAGGCAGCACAGCACTCCATCTCAGCGCACCACTTAAGAGAAGAAGATCACATTTCCTGGATAATCACTATTGTTTTATCCATTTGGTAACTAATTTTCCTTGTGTATGCCAAGTTTCAGAGGCCAGTTAAACATTTGGCAACACTAAACAATTAGCAGATTTTCGTTTACGTAGCACTAGTCTTTTGGCAATCACACTGACTTACAGGAGAACACATCTTTGCAGTTTATTGATATTGCATATATTTCAGACATTTCCTAAAATAAATACTGATCGATTGCTAGAAAGATCATTATTAAGAATATTCAGTCGTTGCTTCTCAGAATCTATTTCCTGCACCTGAAAAGTCTCCGTTAGTCTGGTGTCAGTACTAACACCTATTTTACTTCACGGTGCCTGTCCTGGAATTAAATAAATAAATAACAGGGAGAAATGTCAATGAAGACATTAATTTTTGTGGTATCTTTTTTCATACTGTGGGGAGATAGGGATTATTGTTCAGTCACTCTTTCAGAACCAGCTCGCATTTTGGTCTCCTCTAAAAATAATAGAGGAATCTATTTTGATTTCGATGTCAGCTGAGCCAATAGGAGATTTTCTATAGCTGAGATATTAAAAAAATGCAAAAGTTAATATGTTAAATTCTGTTTGTCATTCAGTTTACAACCGTTAGAGCTGATAAGTTAAAAATTCTGATTCCTTTGTGGAAAACTCTGACCAAATAAAACATAGAAGGAGAGAAGAATGAAATGCAATTTTGTAAATATCCTTCTGTGGTTCTTTTGAGTTAGCTACCTGGAATTCAATTTAAAATATGTAAATATAGTAAAATGTAAGTTTGGTCATAATTATCAGTCACCAAGTCTGGGCTGCATAGCACAGCCAACCTGCCAAAGACCATTTTAAAGACAAAGTCGCTAGCACTTTTCTAATAGGTCTAATCCTTCATATTAGAGAAGGTGGAGGGGACTTGTTATTTTGTTGAGGAGCATTTTTTATCAGAAGCAGTTCACAATGGAAAGGAAGTCATACTTTCTTGCTTTCCCTGCATTTTTTCTTTGTTTTCTTTGTTTCCTTTACAATTAAACTCCAGTAAACTTAATTTTGAAATGAAACAAAACATTCCTCTAAAGAAAAATCTAAGTATAATTCAAAAGCTTTGAACTGAACTGTCATGTCTTTTTGCAAGAAAACAATATAATGAATTTTACACAGATGTTTCAATTAACTGAAACGGATATTTCTTAAAGGAAAAACATCCCTTCCACATTCTTCTGCAGAATTAGTCAGTTAGAAATGTGCTTTGCTTTCACTGAAAGGTGTTTGCTGTTCTTGGGACAGACAGGGATCTCTGCCTCGATCCTTGCCATCACCTGTGGCAAGAAGCTATGCAACTAGCCTTCTCCACTCCTAAATACCAGGTAATTATTGAGGGTGGCTGCCAGGTTGTATCCTTTTTTTTTTTTTTTTAATGCATTTGTGCAATACCTGGGCACAAAATAACCTTTTCCCCGCTTGTAACCCTTGTGCAAGCAGTGGACAGGGAGGGACTTTTTCAAACTAAGGATGTTGCTACCCACTGGGGTTGAGTATTTTTTTCTCATAGTGCAGGAATGGGAGGGTGACCACGGAGGGAAAATATCCAGTGAAGCTAGCAGGTGGTAGGTGTAAAGACAGCAAAAGAAATCACTTTTTCACACATGGGAGAATCATTATGGAATGTATTGCCATCAGATATTGGGGAGGCAGGAAGAGTAAAAATAATTCAAAGGGAGGTTAAAACAAGTTCACTGGCAGCCTACACAGATATCATATGCTAAAGTGTAGAGACAATACCTGGCTCAAGAAGCTTCCACATTCCTGGTTTCCCGGCAAACCACTGAAAAGTATCTCTCTGTAATTGCCTTGTTCTGCTTCTCTTTCTCTAAACATCTGCTGCAGGCCACTGTCAGAAAATGCGTGTTGGGCTGGCTGGACCTTCGATCTGACCCACTGTAGCAGTTCTTATGGCATACACTAAGGGGACGAGACTATCTCATCCTGCACACCAGCCACTGAAGCTGACAAGATGCGGAAAGGAGTGCAAACTGAACCCTAATTAATAGTGATGCAAGAGCAGCTCTGGAGGCACTGTGCCTCCCTAAGACATGACAACTCCCAGAACTGGCACGGGAGTGATAGGGGCTCTACACTATCCCTAGAGCATAGCTTGTTGCTTGATGCCGTAGTTTAGTACTAAGTATGCAAGTGCATTTTCAACATAGCTGGTGGCAGAAATTGCACTTCTAAGCTGTCTGGTGGATTTATATGCTTAAAGGATTATGAATTATTGCAAACCAGTACCATTTGCAATGTTTTGCTTTCTATCCTACAGATCCAATTACTTGAGGGCATATTTGATTGTGTATGTAGTTAGAATAGGGGTTTGCTCTGGTTATTTTACATTTTCATTACAATAAGTTAATACAGAGGCAGGCCTCAACCTAACAGACGTGTGCTAAACTTCAGCAGTATTACTTAACTGAGTAAAGCTACGTATCTGAGTAGGTAAAGAATTAAGCACAGACCTCAACAATCAGGCATCTCTAAGGATGGAACCACACCACAAATAAACAAAGGATATAAACCACACCTAATCCTGCTTGAATGGCAATAATTGTTTGCGCCTGAGCCACTCACACACAACCAGATTTGAATAAACAGTTTCTGGGATAGGAAGCAGAATCTATTGTATATAATACTGTCCAAGTAAATAAAAAAAGACTGCCAGCTTTGCTTGAATAGTACACCTGATCTCATCAGGAGTTCAAAAGCAGTGAAATCCATTTGCACAGAGCTGTTCCTCCTTGTACTAACCTGGGAGGTGCATGTAGCACGTGTCTTGCCGTGAATGTAAGAGAGAAGTGAACATACAATGTGAGCCAGGCCACAGAGAGAGACCAGAGATCTGGAAGAGTGCAGAGAGACCTCTATTCCACCTGCATTTCAGAGAGACTGAAACCTCAAATCTTATCTCAGGGATCAATTGTCCCATATCAGTACCAAACCTGTGTGAAACTTTATATCACAAAATCCCAGCAAGGAAGGACTTGCACTCATCTCTAGTTTTTGTATTAGAACTAGGACAGGGCATACCTGCGCAGGTGGAGTTAGCAGGATGCGTTGCACTATGTCCACCATGGTTTGAGAACGAATGCAGTGGACAGGCATAGCGCACGGGATTGAACTGCGATAACTTTCACTGAGAAAAACCCACCCCAAAACCACACAGAAGGGGAAGGAATCCTTTCAGCCTCCCAGTAGGACCTACAGGGATCATTAAGGACCAAGTTTTTCCAAGCTACCATCTACTACCTTTTGGAAAAACTATTATATGGCACAACTGAGACAGTTCTTGCACAACTGGCACAAGGGGAAATTTTCTTTAATTGTGAGCGAGCAGAACCATAAAGATGCATTTTGGTACCTGTATCACCTTTCTTTTTGTATTCCCAGGCAAGACCATTAATTCTTTGTCCAGCTACTCAGATCAGCTGTACCTCTTTCCTGGCCTGCAGAAGCCTCTGCTCGAGAGGTTCTGGTTTTGATTACTTCAACTTGACAGCTATTCAGAGTACCTGTCTTTCTTCACCAGCCACTCACACAGCTCTGTAAACAACTGCAGCATAAATAAGTAATGGGTGGTTACAGGGAAGACAGACTCTTTTTGGAGAGGCATAGTAACAGGGCAAAAGGCAATGGACATCAGTTGCAACAAGGGAAATTCCAATTAGATCTAAGGGAAAAATTTGCATGATCAGGGGGGTCAAACACTGGATCAAGTAGCCAGAGAGGATGTAGAACCTTGATCCTTGGAGATCTTCAAATACCCACTGGACAAGGCCCTAAACAACCTGCTGTAACTTTGGAGATGGTCCTGCTCTGAGTGGGATGTAGGACTAGAGACCTCCAGAGGATCTCTTTTCCCTAAATGATTCTGTAATGATAGTTAGTAAACCTGAACCAGGTAAGTGCACCTTTGTAACTAATTAACAAAGGAGACGTTTTGTTAGGAAAAAAAAAAAAAAAAGAACAAATGTATGTTCTTTGGAGTACAGAAAAGACCATACAATTAGAGTGAATGCCATTGCTAATGAGGAGGAGGCATCATATTAACACACAGCTGCAATTACAAAGCATAGTAGTATTCTTCTGAGAGCCCAGAGTAAGGCTGTGCTTGTAGTTGTTTAGCCCTGGAAGTATAATATAGGTGTGTACAACCAACGGTGCATGGAAATTGCACTGTACATGCAGTAAGGGTGTTGGATACTTTTATGAAAGTAGCCATTCTTTTGCATATGTTCCCATTCCAAACCTAATATCCATTTGCTGAAGATAGAGACTGTAGCCTCATGCTTTCCATCATTGAATTATCCAAAAGTCTGCCCATTAGGTAGACAAAGCACTTCAAACACAGTCTGTCTAGATTCATACTTTAAGAATGGAAAAACAGATAAAATAATAAAGCACCAAACCATAAGTTCGACTCTAATTTATTCTAGTTTTTATGAACCTTCAACATAATTCTCCTCAGTACAAGAATGATTTTGACAAACTGCCACAAGTTCAGTGAAGGACCACCAAGACAGATGGGGAGGAGTCCCCAGACTACAGATGAGGAATATGGGAAGAGCTTAAGCAGTGCCAGAACCCTCTTCCAGTTTCACATAGTTTGGTGCCCCCACACTGACAGACTGCGGGTCAAAGCCTGAGTACCTTTCTTAACTTCAGGGGTTTCCTCAGTCATGTTCGTATTTCCTTCACTGGTTATGTTTCAGCTAGAACTTGGTCATTGGCTCCATATCCATTGTGTCTCATCAAAACTGTTTTAGACCACCTCAAAAAACCACAATGACTAACTTATGCCTTTATGATCTCTAGGTGCTATGAGCATGGGGTTTGCCTTCATTCCCTCCCTCCCTCCTGCCCTGCCTGACACATCATCTTTATCTTTTATCTAAAAGGATTCAGCACAGAGTGACAATCACTGGTTCAAAACATTCCAGCCCAGGGAAGGAGCAGGGAAGGTTGCAGCTTCTATGCACAGTGTCTGTTCCCCAAAGCAAAATCAATAATATGGAGAGGAAGAAAGGCAAGGTTTCCCATTACTTAAAGAGGAATTTCTGGTCTGCTGGGATCAGTCCCTGTTGATTAGATATAAAAAGTAGATACTGAAAGACACTACTGTAAAACTCCAGGCGCTCTCAAGATATAGAGAGTGCCACAAAAAGCAAGAATAAAAATCAAGGGATTGTGCACAACTTACTTGCTAAATCTACAGCAAACTGGGAACACTGCCAGACCAAACTGCTCCAATGAAGAGAGGCATTTGCCACAACAAACATTCCACTCCACATCCTGGATCACACAGTTTTAAAAAGACATATTTGAGCAGCAAATAAAATTCAATGACAATATCAAATTCAACATCAGAGAGGAATCTTTTAGTATCTGCCAGTCCTTTGAGTGTCAAATACAGGGAAAAAAACAGAGAAGCTAAGGCTCTGCTTTTTGCCTTCCACTGTTTATGATGAAATGACTTATTCAGAGGACAGATACTGTGAATATGTGAGCTGTGCTATGACCAGCTGGCCTATTTTGGATTTCAGCCGCAATACACAGATGGAAAGTATGTTTCTAGATTGCATGATTTCTTTTTAAAATCTGCTTTTTTTTTTTTTTAAGCAGCAATTACTGAGGTTAAGGAGAAAGTGTTGCAGTTCCTTTGAAGCTTAAAGGGAGTCCAGAGATCATTCAAACACCATTTTATGATTTTTTTTCTAGAGACCTGCACATCTTCTGTAATCCTATTGCTGAAATCTCAACACAGGTGGCAGAAATTATATGTTGTTTCACAGCTTGCCCTATGGAAAAGGCATGAAAAAAGTCAAAAGATTTCACAGAGAAATATGAAAGCTACCATGTGTATTTTCTGTCTCTGTCAACATAAGCTACATTTAGTTTGGGCAGGAGTCTTTCATTATCAACACCTCAAGGAATATGAGGAACTGGAGAAAATAGAAAGTAGGACCGTTCTAGGTGCCTTGCAGCGTTGCTAGAGTCAAGTTGTCAAAAACAATCTCTCTCCATGTGCAAGATCAATTTGCATACAAACTGCACAGGCTGAATCAGTCCTCTCTTCTTACTTGGAATGTTGCGTGGCAGCATTTCTGGATTAACTTCCATTAATCATTCCTGGATCACAGCACTTTTCTTTCTTTTAAACCCACACAGAAAACCCTGCAAACTCACTCAGGTTGATGTCTTGTTTCAGATTGCAATTGCTATGCCAATGCCCTGTTTAGGACCAGTATATTTTACTTTGGTCTTTATAGGGACATATTATCAAGTAGGTTTAGCCCTTCCAAAAAATAGTGCTCACACACAACTAAACCAGGATGCTATATGAGATAATGGGAAAAGGCACAGTTCCAGGTGTACTCATATACCCAGCTGATTTCTATTCTTCCTCCCTCAAGAGACAGAAAATGAGGAAGCTTCCTAAAACCAGGCAGCCCAGAGCTTTAGCCATGTCTCTCCTACCAGCCCTCCACAAATCCCAAAAATTGACAGCTGCGCCATAATCTGCACATGGAAGAAACTGAAGCTCAAGATTCGATGTTTTCTCTACTCAGGGAAGTAGAAGATCCAGCTCAAGCCTCAGCAAATGAAGAGTAGACCTGGTTAGAGAATAGATAGATGTTTGCTTTTGGAACTGACCCCCACTTACATTCGATTCAGGCTTTGGTGCTCTGGTCAGGTAAGGCTGATTAAAGAAAGATTTTATTCCAACACCCGAAGATGTATTAAGTGCAGTCACTTGCTGGTGAAACAAGCACATAAATAACATGATTTTATTTTACAGGGGAAAAAAACCTAACAGCTCCCTGCCTTCCCCCGTTCTCCACCTCTCCACACATAAAGCACTCTAAAGCCACAGAATTTTCATTCACCCATAAGCAAATCAGCAGTTTATCTCTCTTCTTGTACTAACAGGAAATGGTCTTCTGTGACCTGGAAAACTCTGCAAGTTTCTGAACAGATACATCCACCTTTCTGGGTTGATTTTTTTTTATTTGTTCTTTAAGAGAAGCTTACAAACGTACTTGCTCAAAGACCTTGGCCCTTCCATAAAGAAAAAAAACACATTGTGGAAAGTATGTTTTGGCAATCTGCAAAATCATCTTTAGATAGCTTCATAATGAGCCATTTTTCTCTTCTTTTACAGATTTTCTTTAAGAGAGTGAAGATACCTTGTGTAAGTAAACCTGTGCTGTAATATTTCGCCATGCACCATGATCATGTACTTTCAGTAATCTAATATTGAGCAAGGGAAGCAACTGACCTAGAGAAAACAAAAAATGAGTTCCATATGATAGAAAACATCTTGTTTATATGCTCCATAAAAATGTGTTGCAATATTCCCAAAATGGCAGCTGTCCCTTTGGACAGACAGGCTCTCTAAAGAGGGGAAGACAGAGTATAGCCATAGCCACAAAAAAGAAATGTATTTGATCAAGTCATCTACCAAAGAGTACCTTTGTTGTTCAATCAGATTCAACTCTTTTTAAACAATATGACAGAATTTTTGCCTCATGTTGATGCAAATAGGCAGTGTTCCAGATATCTCCACTGAGAATATCATTTTAAAACCAGGCAAACAAACAAAAAGAAAAGCCTCTTGAATAGTTTTAATTTTGTAGAATTTGCCAAGGCTGCTTACTGCTAGGCTACTCTCCCTGCAGCACTGTTTTCTTGGAGACAGAGTCCCAGCCCCCTGTTTTCTTCAAGCCTTCTGCCTTGTAAGCGTTATGCCCACAGAATGGACAACAATATGCAATTATTTGAAACGTCAGAATGCAACAAAACAATCCACATTTTGAGTATCAGGTGTCAACTTCTCATAGCAAACCATTGGCAACCAACACTTACAACAGAAAGTTCAGAGAAAAATTATCTTTTAAAACTTAGGATTACAGGATTTTTTTTCAATTCATTCAGTTTTGCATAGGAGCTTCACATCATTTCAGAAGAGTTAATAGAGTTGTACTATGAAGAGGAACAGTTTCTCAAAAGAGTAAGTCCTCCATTAGATTCTTTTCCTCACACCATCTTATAGACATATCTGTTGATTTTTATGCTTAAAACTATTTTTAAACTTCTCAGCGGAAGTCTAATTAATACTTTTACTAGAGTTAAGCTAGTAACTCTAATACTTTGAGCAGTATTAGAGGTCCAGATAGATTGAAATGGGTTATATTTTCCACATGCATCTTCCGTGATACTGCTTTTAAGATTTGAGTCAACAATAAGCAAGACAACCCATTAATCAATAGGGACCTATTTCTGACTCCTCTTTAACCAGGTACAGACATGAGCACTTCAGTGTGTAAGAAAAAGCAATAGATTCTCCTAGTTTACAATATGTGTATTAGTAGGTATTCATGGTATCTCTTGTCATAGGACTGAAAGAAGGACTTGAGCCAGCATGTCACATTCATCCCGGGTCTACATTCTCCTATTGTCTTACATATGTGGTTAAATCAGAAACAGAGGGAATTAGAAGGAAAAAATAACGACCAAGAAATTGTCAAGAGTGCAAGACGTATATTTCATGCTGATGACAGAGCGACTTGTGTCTGCCCTCATCTCTGTATAAGCTGCTCCAGAGCTGTGGCAAGTCACAGGGAAAGCCTTCAACATCAACTTCACCAATTCTCCCTCCATTGAAAATGTGTCTATTAGTCCTGCTGTCACCATATTGTAAATTAACCCTAAACTGATTTGAACAGATTTACACATGTACTAATTTTTTCAAGATTTCCCCGTAGAACAAATTTTAAAATATTTGCTTTTCTGGAAGTTCTTTCATTACTGAGTGTTCCACAGCATAAACCTGACAACCAGCATTTGCACAACGTCTGAGTCTTAGCGCCCAGTAGAAGGGAAGTTAGAAAGGAACCTCACTGTGTTCTGCGTGCAATATAAGACAAGATACGTGCCGGACCATGCTCCTGAACTTTCCCTTTTTTATCCTCACGCCCAGATCCCTCCAGTCGCAGGCAGATGCGTGCTCACAGGGCCAATCCCACCACGTAAGCTCCTCTTTCCTTGCAGCAGTATTTTGCCTTCCGAGCTGGCTGTCGTGCGGCGCTGTTGGGAGCACCGATGCGGCTGTGTGCAGCCTGACGGAAGGTGGCACCATGGAGATACAATTGACAGCCATGTCTCTGGGCATCTGTGTTCCTCTTGCTCATGATTGGCACTGAAGCAAAACCTGAGTTAGACGTTATTTTTCCCATAGGATCACAAAACACTAATCCTGGCTGCTGATTGGATAAATTATAAGAATAACTGTCTGTCATAACAAAACAAAAGGAAGGAAAAAATGTTGTCGCTGCCTTCCAGGACTGGGTGGCCAAGATGGGTGACATTACACTTCATCTTGTTGAGAACAGAAGTTGTAGAGATTCATATTCTTGCCAGGAAAAAAGCATACAGATGGTAGAAACCAGGTCAAGTTTGTAAGAACAACCGCAAACAATAGTTTAAGTACATACAGATAAAATTAGAAATGCCTATGCGAGATACCTAATGAGGGACACGAGTAATGTCTTGTTATACTTTCTGCAACTATATCAGAGCTAAGGAGATGATCAGAAAAGTTTTGGTCTGGTTGTTGAAGAACAATTAATGGCATGGACAAATGAGACTGAGAACATCAGCATGTTTAATTTCCTTTTTTTCTTCACTCTTCACAGCTGCAAGGCAATGACTAATAGATTAGAGACAAAGTCTAAAACAGGTTACTAGAGCAGGTTACAGAATATATTTGGTTGTTTACAGATCAGCTATGCCAAAAAAGATTCACCATGGAATACTCTGTCAGACATTTGCTGCATTTGCTATTATTTTTGAGAACACACAGAAGATAGGGCGATGCCAGACAACTTGAAAAAGACAAATTCCTGGTTTAATTTGTGAAGGGAGAAAAAGGTTGGGGGAGAAATTACAGACTTATCTTTGCTCCTGTTTTCAGAAAAAAAAAAACAAAAAAAGAAAAAGAAGGAAATGCAGCATCTTAGTAGTTAATTTAGTAGGTATAATGATGAGATGTGCTGAGAACAGATCTGCAGTAACAGCTTTTGAACCTCTCAGTTTTCAATATTTTTATTAGAGACCTGGAAGATGGACTGGAGATCCTGCAAACTTAACAAGCACACAAGACAAAGCTGGGAATGACTGCAAGAATACAGAAATACAGGCTTAGAATACAAATGATCTCAACAAAATGGAGGAATGCCTAGAAAAAAAGACTGGGTGTAGTTCAGTCAGAGCAACTGCAAATATTTATACTTGGGTAGGAAAGAGAAAGCACACAAAAATGGAGGGAGAATAACTGGCTAAGCAGCAGTTTTGTGGAAATGGATCTAGGTATAGGAAATCAGAAGTTCAATTATATGTCAACAATGCAATGTCATCATGAAAACGGAAAATCATAAAAAGATAACTATGAGGAAAAATGAAAAGAATTGAGCCTTTTGAGAGAAGGGATGTATTTGACAATGGTAGAAAATGGATAGCAATGGGGGTCTTTCAATTGAGAATGTGTAAAAACAATGGAAAATAACAAGAGAAAATAAGAAAGAAAACAGACCAGAATGGGATAAATATATGATATCAATTGTTTTCTTAAGGGAAGTTAACTAGTTGCAATTTCACTCTTATGCTGTATATCAGAGGTTAATATCTGAGTAAAGATAGTTAAATTGGCTTTTTATTATTGAATTATAATCACTTGAGCAATTATAAGAACAGGTGTTGCTGATTGAAATCAATTATTCCTTCACCTGATCACTATACAGCTGATAAGAACTCAAGATTGCTACACAAGTACTCTCTCACTTGTACTGAAGCCTTCTTGAAAGGCATTTATTAAGCCAAGATGCTCTGGAAAGAAACTCCACTGAAGGACAAGGACAAA
>NW_009648539.1:2877897-2879565 GCF_000708025.1 Charadrius vociferus
ATCATTAAGTAGCCTTGATACTTAGTTGACTGCTGTAAAGAAGTGTTTTCAATATGTCTACGGGAATTTTCTCAGCCTCCTAAAAGTATCATTTAATCTTAAATCTTTCAGTCTATGATGTTTGCAAGAGTACAATGTAATAATATGTCTAATGGCTCAGCTAAACATAAGTTAAAGTAGTAGATAGTAGGTATCTGGTTTAGCCTTAGCAATAAGATGACTGGAAAAACACCAGGGGGTTCAGAGGCGGCAGAAATATTTTCCACAAGCAGCTGGAAAATAAGCTTGCCTGCAAACCCAGTGGATATAGCTGCTGCTCTAAATGGAATACCAGTACTTTGTATGAAGTAGCAGGCATTATCTTAAATACTTTAATGGGTTCCATGTAATTCTATATTGGTGATAATAAGGAAAATGTCTACTCTGAGGTGGTTTATCTGCCATGTAATGGATGTTCGTTCTGATATTCCCTTCTCCAGAATCTTCCCTGGACTTTTTTCTAAACTGGGGTAAATTAAGTGGGACTTCTTTTCTTAATAAGTTGGCTACACATTAGGGTCCATTAGTGCCCATTAAAATTTTAATGTGGATTCTTAATAATTTTTTCTTGTTGATCATCTATCCAATACAAATGTTCACATATTTGTTTCACCATCGTAAATGACGTTATACCTCATGTTTGGCATCATCTACTCAGAGGCTGTGTATTCTGAGTAAACTTATTTTTATATACTGCTGTGAAAGTCCAGTTTCTTTATTAATGTGGAAATCCAGTGCCTTTGGTTGCCCAAACATGCATGGAAGTCAGCAGTTCGATTACTTCTGTTGTGAAGCAGAGATAAATACAACATTTTGAAGTACTTAGATTCTTCAGCCTCTAAAATGTAAGTCTAGTTTTCACTCTGGCAAAATCTTACATATTTAATGATCTCTTCCTTCCTATTTGATCCAATTATTTTGTAGATGGAGCAGCAATTACTTCAAATGCAAACTGTCCCAGCTTTGTCACATAGAGTATTTATAATAAGGTATCTAGAAGGTTTTACAGGGAATCAAATGCAGAGTTAAAACGCTGGGACTTTTACTGCACTGCTACGTTCTGCCTTTGCTCACTTTTGTTGGAGTAGTATGACCTAAACGTTTGCTCCAACGAAAGCTGTCACGGAGACAGTGCTAAGTTAGAACTTAACAAGCAGTCTTAACACGGCCTGTCTGTCCAGCTGCTTTGGCTTTTGAGTAAGGCAACACTGACAGAAAACTTTCTCAACAGGCTACTGTAAATTCCTCACTCGGTTGATGATCTATGTTGCGCAAAGAAGATTAATGCTTTTGGTACAAGCCAAAATAGCCACTGCCAGAAGTAAAAGAATGAAATAGCTCTTATCAAAATAATATTTCCTATGTTGGGAAGAACTGCTTTTGGAGCCATAGCTCATGAAGAGACCTTCCTAGTGCCTTTCTGAACTTCAGCTAACCCCATCTATGCAAATAGGCTCCCAGGAAGATGTAGACAGCTGGACACAGGTTACAGCAGCCTCCTCAAGAATCTTTTTCAAGTCCTCAAATCAGCAGTGGAATCATTAGTGGTAAGTATTTCTAGATTTATAAAGAATAAACCTACTAAAAGCAAAATTGGCTGATCTTGTGGAGAGAAGCAGAAAACTTTTA
>NW_009648539.1:2879578-2884913 GCF_000708025.1 Charadrius vociferus
AAAACAATTGATGCTGTTTCATAAGAACTTTATATCAAAAACTGGAACTGCAGCACCGTCATGCAGAATGAAAATTCTTTCAGAAAATCCAAGAAAGTGCCTTTATAGGCTTTGAATTCAACTAGTGAAAACTATGGTTTAGATAGGTCTTTTTTTAAACACCAGTAAATCATTCATAGCATCAGACAAATCATTCATAGCTTGTACAATTTAGAATGGTCTCCATAAGTGGTTAAGTACAATAATTAACAAGTGCAGTCAATACCTTAGATATCTCAGAAAGGTTAAGATTTTTTCAAAGGCACTGACTTCTACAGGTCATTTCTGGAAATAACTGTTGGTATGTATACTGTGTGTGCACTATTTTTGATAGTAAAAATTTTAGCTACTCTGGATGCATGGATGAAAGGGTATATATTTCTCTGTGATATTTGATTTAACATATATCATCAAATAATGTTTTCAGGGTAAAATGACTTTATTGAATTCCGATGAAGTATTTCCATAAATATTCTTTAGTATTTCTGTAACATTTGTGAATACTTCATCCAGTGAATTGCCTAGTGAAAACAAAACAACACAAATCTGAATAACATTTTCATTGAAATATTTTGATTATTCAACAATTTCAATCATATATTTTGAAGGCTGAAAAAACATGTCTGTCTTATTTGTGTGATAGTAGGAAAACCTGTCTTAACATTTTAGAAAGGAAGAACGTGGCATTTCTAATCTAATCTAGTTAAAAATGTGAAAAGCAGTGTAACAAAAGATGTTTTGAGCCTGCAGAGAAATACAGTAGTTCCCATGCCTCAGTCTTTGAACCACCAGCTGTCTATGAGGCTTTGGAAGTGGCCTGCTCAAACCAGCTTTGCGGTTGGCATTTATTGCTACAGCTTGCCAACAGTTACCTTTGATTTAATAAGTCACAGTTTCAGGCAGATTCTATGGCCACCAAACATTACCTGAGAGTGTGCTAGTGTATGGGGTCCCAGCAGATGGCATATATCACCATGGTTCCACCTTGCTATGAGACCCAAAGCATCTGACAACCTCCACTTTGGGACTGACTCTTTGTCAGGTTCTGCTGCTTTACAGTAGTTCACAAAGAAAAATTGCTTGGGCATCAATGGCTAGAAAATTCAGAAGGACTTTTCTAGCTGAAGCTGATATTTTATTTTGTGATTGCTATTTTTATGTACAAAAATATTCAGTGGTGAAGTATTAAACTAAAAAAAGTTGAATAGTCACAGTAAAATCTTTGGTTAAAGCAAATTTTGATCATTCAGGATGTGTAACACACCATGTGAATTCTAATTTCTCATTGACCTCTGTTCAGTCTCACACCTTGGGGGGAAAAAAGAGCAAACTGCCACCATATCAGAGACCTAGATGTCTAATTCCAAAAGTGCGCAAGAGCATCAAGAACACTAAATAGGTCCATGTTGAAAACGTACATTAACATTTTACCAGGTGGCTTGTCTTTAAAAATCTTGCTTGAAGCAGAAGAAGCTTGAAGCTTTTTTACTTTCTAACTTGAATATAGAGTTTTGGAACAAAATCCCATCATATTAAAATTCACACTTTGTTTGGTGTCCATATAGGGAAATTCAACTTTATAAGCACAATTTTAAAAATATGGAAAGCAAAATTCCCCAAACCAACTGTTTTCATAACTTACTGATGCTTATATAGTATTATAATCATTATCAAACAGCAATCATTCATAACAAATCATAGAATTTTTCTAATATTTAGAACAGCTCATCTGTCAGGGTTCTGAATGCACCAATAGGCCTTAAGAGCCCCGTCCAGCCTGGCACTGGAACCTCCAGCCACATCTTCTTCTCATGGGCCAAGGAACTCCATCTAAACTCAAGCCTTGGCCTTCATTCTTTCCTTGACCTGTGCTGGAAGAGGAGGGAAGGGGAGGGGAGAGCAGGGAAGAAAGGAAGGGACCTACAATGATCATCTACTCCAACTGCCTGTGTTCAGACACGGCTGGCTCTGGCTTCTTGATAGACCCTGGACGATGCTGCAGCTTTGTATCTGGCTGTGTCTCCTGAACTGACCTGGTTCGTGGTTTTGCATTGTCTGCAATTATCTATGGACCTGTTATCAGTGCTCTGCTCACCCAGCTCAGGTCTTGTGGGACTGCACCCTGGTTAATAATGGTGACAGTCATCACCCTTGGTTTCCGTCTTGTCCTTCTTTGTGGTGCAGCCTTGTGGTGGTTGCTCCTTTAAATTAATAATCTTCAAAAAGAAGACAATTTGAAACGCTCTTTCTCTAAAGACAATCCAAATTTAAAAATATGTCAAGAGATTCATTGTGGAATAAAAATACTTCTTAAAAAAATCAAGCAAGTTAAAGAAACATTCTTTGGATTGAGCCTGAAAGAAAACTTAACAGTAAGAATTGCATACTCTTCAGACACTTCAGTCCATTCTCAAAACATGCCCTTTCTCTTTCTAATATCTGGTGAATTTAAAGGAAATTTGATGAGGGCCTCAACCTCATCCTTTCAGGCTTTAGATCCAAGAGGCAATAGCTAAAAATGGACAGATTTTAATGGTCAGCTCCATAACTCCTCTCCTCTTTTCAGCAGAGTTCATAGCTTTGATTTGGCTTCCTGAGTAGTGCCCAGGGAAAACAAGGACATTTTAGGAAAAAATCTACAATCAATAATTGGGGGTAAGAGGAAGACAAGTAGTATCCTAGACCAGCTGACAAGTAATCCAGCCAAAAGGTGTATGTTATAGATCTTCCTTCTTCATAAAAGCGTTCTTACATGTTTCAGCCCTAAAACCTCCTCCAGACTCAGACATCTAAGTGTTTTCCTTTATAAAACAGAAGCCATTCTAATGATAGGCCCATGTTACTGAAAAATGCAATGGCTGATGCCCTCAGGATGTGAGAGGCCCAGGTTAATTTCCTTCTTCATCCTAAAGAGCTTTGTGAGTTTCAGAGTTTTGAGGTGCACCTGGAACTTTTTCCTCGTAGTAACTTCACCAAAGCCCCCCAAAAGTTGGCTATTTTAGAATATGAATTGTAACAACTAATTTTTTTGTGTGAATTCAAAGTCACTAGATAAGACAGACTGGAAATAAGAAGCCCTTGCAGATGGGTCTGCTTCTAGGGTGGGTGTCAGACAAGCTCCACGACATTCAGAATTGCAGCAAACACTGTTGCTGTCTGATCCGTAGGAATTCTTTAATTTCCATTGCCTCTGATACCTACATGTCTATCCCTTTTTCTTCTTACCAGTTCCTGTTGTTTTGGGGGCTCTTAATGCCTCCATGGATCTCTCTCCCTAGAGCAAAGCTCAATTATTCCCAAGCCAATAACTATGTTCCCTCTTCAGAGGGGACCATCTGACCCATTCATTTTCTTCTGGGAAGAGCAGGTAACCCATCTGAGACCAAACTCATAAAACAGAAACAACCTTCCAAAGAATCCAACTCTGAAACCATTACTCTAGAATCACTAGCCACAGAAGACACTTTTTAGTTCTCCCTTTCACAGTGCACCCGCTGTGCAGAAAAAAGCAAGTCACACCCTGAATAAGAGGACAGTTCATGTTGGAAAGGACCTCAGGCAGTTACTAGTCCAACATCCTGCTCAAAAAAAAAGGTTTATTCATGAGCTCAGGCTGGATAGCTCAGGGCTTCATCCAGCCAGGCATCAAAAACCTCCAATACAACTGAACAGCCTCTCTGGGCACCTGTTGCAATGCTTGACTATCTTCATGGTGAAAACATTTGTCCCTATATGCAGTCTTAGCACCTCTGAGCATCAGTTTAGGCCCATTGCTTCTTGTCTTCCTGCCATGTACCACTCTGAAGAGCCTGGATCCACCTCCTCAGTAACATCCTTCTCAGTATTGGAAGATTGCTGTTAAGCCCTCTTTTCCTCTTAAGAGCCCTTGGTTCCCCACTCCTCACAAGCCAAGCATTCCAGCCTGCAGCTACCTTGGTGGTCCTTTGCTGAACTTGCTCCAGTTTATCCATGTCTTTCTTGTGTTGGGGGTCCCAAAACTGGATGCAATATTCTAGACATGATCTAATGAGTGCTGAATAAGGGAGGATAATCACTTCCCTCAGTCTACTGGCTATACTGTTACTAATGTAGACCCGGATGCTTTTAGCCTTCTTTGCTGCCAGGGCATGCTGCTGGCTTGTGTTCATCTTTCTGACCACCAGGACCCCCAGGCCACTTTCAGCAGAGGTGCCCCCCCAGCTGGTCAGTCCCCAGCCTGCTTGCATTGTGCATGGCCAATAAAAACATCATCAACTTCTTGTGTGGTGCAGGGCCTGACCCTACGGGCACTCATCCATACTTAGTTCAGCCTCTCAGTGACAACTCTCCATGTCCCACGGGCACATAAGATGAGGGACCAGTGCCAGAGACTGGAGTGCCTGTCTCCTAGTCTGCCACAGCAATGCCTACGCCTGATGATGGACCTCACTCATTCAGACCCCGACCCACAGACTGGCCCTGGCCTGGCCTTGAGCCTGCCCTGCTGGTGACCAGCACCAGGCTGGATCCCAGCTTGTTGCTTTGTGTTCCCCACTGGACCTCAGGCCATCCCCTCTGGTGATCTGGACACCGGGTGCCAGCTCTGGGCCTGCCCTGCTCAAACTGCCTGGGGCCTACTGGCTGCATGTGCCCTCACCATTCCCCGGGGGAACTCAGGCAGGGGCTGAAGACCCCAGGCAGGTCTTGGAGTGCCAGGGCTGAGGGGCAGTAGTGCGCTGGGGGCCTTCGAGGGCCTGATCTCCTCATGATGCACCAAGAGCCCTAACAACATGTGCCTCCATGACAGCTATTTTGGCAGCCTGTCACGGTTTCAGAGGGGATAGAGTTGACTTTTTTACAAGCAGCTTGTGTAGTGTTGTGTTTTGGATTTGGGGTGAGAAATAGTGTTAGCGCACTAGTGTTTTCAGTTGTTGCTAGGCAGTCGAGGTCTATTCTGCTCCTCACACCACCCCACCAGCGAGCAGGCTGGTTGGGCACAAGAAGTTGGGAGGAGACACAGCTGGAACAGCTGACCCCAACTGACCAAAGGGATATTCCATACCATGTGACATCGTGCTCAGTAGATAAAGCTGGGAGAAGAAGAAAGGGGGGAAGTTTGGAGCTACGGTGTTTGTCTTCCCAAGTAACTGTTATGCCTGATGGAGCCCTGCTTTCCTGGAGATGGCTGAACATCTGCCTGCCCATGGGAAGCAGAGAATGAACTCCTTGTTTTGCTCTGCTTGTGTACACGGCTTTTGCTCTACCATTAAGCTGTCTTTATGTCAACCTATGAGTTTTTTCTCACTGTTACTCTTCC
>NW_009648539.1:2884936-2905634 GCF_000708025.1 Charadrius vociferus
TCTCCCCCATTGCAAACGGGGTCGGGGCGGGGAGTGAGCGAGGAGCTGTGTGGTTCTAGCTGTCAGCTGGGGTTAAACCATGACATACCCATGCAGGACAACTTCAGCTACCCAAAGCCTGCTGCAGATGGAAATGTGAGAAGCTAGGACTTTTTTTTCTCAGCCATGGGCACCAGTGACAGCTCTATTAAGAGGCATACCTGTGTCCTGCCTTGTAGGTTCCCCTGGCCAGTTTTCTATTTTCCATTGTTGTCTGTTAGTATGTAACAACATGATGGAGACCAAGACACTAAGGGGGAAAAGTAACCAAACTGTTCATTTTTGATACTGTCCTCTGCGGCTCCTGTTAATCAGACAGTGGAAGAAGACCAGGATAATTTGTGCTGATGGACTGCAGATACAGGAAGAGGGCATTTTCAGGATAGATACATTGTTTTTCTGCTGTGTTTTATTGCCAGGCTTCTTCAATAGAAAGCCAAACTTAGCTGTCACTATCAGAATTAGTGATGATGATGCAATTTGAAATGTAAAGAAATTGTAAATCTGATTGATCAATAATTATATTTAATGTTCATTTAAGAGAGCCCTTGTAAGAAAGAAATGCCCTGTGGGAGTTTTTGTTTTCCAAAAATATTTTAAATTCATCTAGCAGCTCTATATTCTCTAGAATAGAAAGTTTTCAGCTTTTTCTTTAGGAAAGTATTTGAATTACCAATAGTTTTATTTGTAATTTTATAATATTTACAATAAATAATACAATTACAAATGCAAAGTTTAAATCTTTTGCCAAGATTCAGTTACGTCCAAATTCATGTATTTCTTTCCACCAAGGGACCCACCTCTCCATTGCTGTTGGAAAGTGTCAACATCCAGAAGCTTCACCAAACATGCTGTAACTCTAAACTCTGAGCTAGTTATTAGCTTCAGATTTTTTCCCTCACATCTTTATCAACACAGTACAGTACACACCATGATGACTTATGATTGCTGAGGGCTAATTAAAAGGCACTGATATTTCTAATGAGTCTTAGACTAGATTATGTTCTCTTTTTCCTATCAATAGATTGTTTTTCCAACAGGCAGGAATATGACCATGATAGGTAGATATAGTACACCTACTTGTTCAAAATCAGTGTTCTTCTTACTTATTTCTCAGCCAAGGATTTTTCAGTAAAAAGCCCATCATTTGCAAAATAGTGAGCAACGCATTTCATTTACCGCACAGGGAGAAAAGGTGCAGAGCTATTTATTCTGCTGATCTGAGTCATATTATAACTAAGTATGATAGGGCTGGGCCCATTTTTGAGCACAGAGCAATAGATTAGGGGCTTGCTTAGCTATTCTTCAGTCATTAACACTATACTTGTCGAATTCTCTGTGCTTAACAAAATCCGATAATTGCAGATAGAATTAGTTCTGCATCTTTGGAGAATGGCCAGCACAGATTCTAATGAAATAAGCCGACCATGCAACGAGGGATTTAGGAAGTACTGCTATGCTGCCTACAACGACATTTTATTACTTATTAAATAATCTCTGAATCTGGCTATTCTGCAGTATTTTGCAACCTTACAGTAGCTAGATTCAAACACTTTATGAAAATAAGAACAATGTGATTCTCAGAGGGTCTAATCTTTTGAAAATGGAGTCAAGTTTTTCAAAACCAGAAGCTCATTAGCTAGCTCATTGCAAATTGTATTAAGGCTGAATCCAAGCTGTATATGCAGTGTCTTTGAAAGCATATAAAGTAAATACATTTGGGCATACGCATTTTGAAAATTAGTACATTAATTCAGTAATACGAACTGTGTTTCACATTCATACTTCAGAGTCTCTGCAGATTTTTTTTAAAGGTTTCTAATTGGAGTTTTAGGCTGGGGTCCTGGCTATGTGAAAGACTATTCTGCCCCACAAGCCTCACTTCTGTTATACCTCTGAAACACTACAGCAACCCCAATATTTCCTCTCTTGTCCAAAATTTCACAGTTTGTATAGTCAGATCAGGCAGCCCTCCACCTTACAACAGAAGGATGCCACAGTCGGAACCTTTTCTGTGAAACAACCCAGAGTGTGGCACTGTTCTGCAGAGCCCATAGCATGTTGCTATCCGTCTGTCTCACAGAGCTTCTCTTTCAGATAGGATGGGCCCCAGCATTACAGTGCATCAGGGATAGCGACTTCTGTTATTTATGTAACTTAATTTAATTTGATTTGATTTGATTTAATTTAATTTAATTTAATTAATGCACAGACTTTCTCGATGTGATTGCTTATACAGCAATTCACCTGGACTGAATTTCTCTTGAAATGCATATGTCTTAGAAGACCTCAAACAAGCACCAAGAGCTGCTGCAGAGGCCTCCTTTCAAGAAATGCAGTTCTATAAATAAGTAGTAAGAAAAGAACTGAAGGAAAATATAAGATCTCAGCATCACTGAATAAATTAACCAACCATCAGTTTAAAAATTAGTCTTGTTATCATATGAACTCATGCACCAGGAAGTATCAGGTATTTTCAGCAGCATAGATCTCGAGGGCAACAAAATATATTTTACTCCAGGGGAAATACAGTCCATGGTATTAGTGTTACATGTCAATTTACTAAAGGTTCCTTTGGATACCAAGAGACGTGTCATTCCCAAAGTGTCTGTTTAAGAGCAGGAACTGTGTTGAAAGACTTGGTGTGTGCATTGGAGAAAATGTTTGGAGATTCCTGCAAATAAACTGGCACAGGACTTCGTAAGACATATTCTTTGCCTCTTTTTTTTAATCAAATTTTAAATATACTTTAATATTACACTGTCTTAGGGATGCAATGACAGTGTTTGAGTTTTGGTGACCCTGAATGATTTGCAAATCTTGATGCGTATGTAATGCAATCTATCCTCAAGAAAGACAGTATTATTTAAAACATTTGGGAGGAATTTTACTGTATTCATTATATAGACTCCTTCTTAACCATAACTACAACTTTCTGGGACTTCTTGTCATATTTATGGTTCTTACCAGGAGTGAATATGGTTTGTATTTAACAGTTATGATGAATAGCTTTTATGCACCACAGCAAAACTTGATATTTTAAATTTATAGTTGCTTTGAATTTGAATCATGAAATATTCATTACATTTTCACAACAAAAAGTTCTTCTAACAAATCATTCACTCAGTTCATTTTGTATACTGATTTCATGTAGGTCTCGAATACAAATTCTGTGCAGAAGTAGGAGCATTACCACAACAGGCAGCTGGTTACCAAACATTTGGAATCTGAGTATTTGAAGAAATAATGTGACTTTAATTATTTTTGTCTCATAGGCTGGGGTGGAGTCATAAATTCTTTGTTTGGGGAACACTGCTCAGACTCTATAAGTTAATGTTATTTTTGTAAGCACAAAATCAAGACAACTTGCTCTGCTTTGCATCACTGTCTGTATCCATTAAAAGCTGATATGAGCTCCCATAACAAGTTTTAACTGACAATCTTTTGGCATGTTCATCAGCTTCAGACCTATTTAAGATATGTATGTGCTTTGTTTTCCCTGGGCATCTCTGGTTTAACTTTTCTGCAGATCTCTTTTCACAGCAA
Source organism: Charadrius vociferus (assembly GCF_000708025.1). Lineage (NCBI taxonomy): Eukaryota > Metazoa > Chordata > Aves > Charadriiformes > Charadriidae > Charadrius > Charadrius vociferus. The sequence goes on from NW_009648539.1 coordinate 2,888,522, forward strand.
GATGAATCACCGTAGAATATAGTCTTATATGAAAATATGGACTAAACTGTTTACGTGGTGCTTTACCAACCTCTGAAAATATAGGTCAGGCTTGAACGTTGTACTGCTCGGATTAGTCTTCAGCAGATCATGAGAAGCTGCTGATTTGTTTCCTATCTATCCAGCCAGGGTTGGCAATGCTGGAGTGTGGAGGGAATATTATACTGCCCTGTTTCAGATTTTCACCACTGGTGGCAGCCAGACTAGACACAAACAAACAAACAACAAAGTGTCATCCACTTTCCCAACAGTTGGCCGCTGCTTTAGTTTAGCCATTGATTTCAGTGGTTGGAGAGGAAACATAGAAGGTCTATGCTAAGTCTGTCACATTTTAATCACCACATTTCCGTTGTAATTAAACATCATGATAGTTAAAGCAACAGGCACTGATAATGCATATTTTTATTAATGGGATTGATTTAGGAAGGTTAAACTTTGAAACTTGGATCAAGGTTCTTTCCCAGAAACATGCATAGATCAGTGACTGATCTACCAAAATTGATACTATTCTGGAAGTTGGTTAAACTAGGAATTTTAAGATGCATATTTGACAATAGGCATAGTTCCCAGTTATCATTCAGCAAGAGGACTAGAGTTGTGTATGAATTACAATTTCTATATTTGATTAAATATTATTAATAACAATTTTTCTATATTTTGTCTGAGAGTGAAAGATAAAATAATCTGTTTAAATTCCAAATGAACCCCATGACTGTTTTCCTACCAAAGCAAACAAAAAAAGGTTTCATTTTGTGGGTTTTCATTTTACTTTTAAAGAATTATACAAATTAACTTTAGGCAAATATTATGATGAAATTACTTTTCATTAAAACCCTAAATTTTCTATAAAAGGATCAGAAGCAAAACAATCTATTTCCACTTTTCCTTCAGACTTTTGCTTGGAATGGTTCAGAGATTCTAAATGGGCAAGTTGTTCCAATCATCTTGAATTTTTAAATGTTGTCACAAATTTTGAAAATACACTTGTGAAAAAATTCTGTACCATGATTAGTAGCTTGAAATACATTTTTCTTAATTTTTAATTATGTGTTCTCTCTTTTTAAAATCAATACAAATAAGAAGTTCGCAAATTTTTCAGTACATGACTCCATCTTTCTTCCAAAGTCCTTATACTTCTGACTGTTCTGTGGGTACCTAATGAATGTAACCAAAGTTAAAAAAAGAAAAAAAGAAAAGAAGTAAAAAGTAAACCAGAATACATTCATTTAATTTCTGTGATGCAAATGTTTTTAAATCTGAATCGTGATTTCAACACTTTAATGTGATTGTGCAAAAATCAGTTTGATAGATTTGCTGAAGACAGAGCCTGACCAATATCCCTTTAAGCAAATCTTTAAATGATCAACATTAGTATCAGATCCAGACAAAGAAATTATTCCAGACACAGGATACCAGAAGAAAAGAGAACGGAGAATTACCACTGTAGACTGAAAAGGCAAAGCAAGTGCTGAGAAAAGTAAATACAAGGTTGTTAATTAAGCCAGTAAAATAAGAGGGAGGGGTTACATAGAAGAAATTAAACTAATTCTGAAGTATAAACGTAAAAATAAAACTGGAAATTCCATCATTAGACAATAGAGTATGCAAGAACACAACCCTTAATCTCTGCCGTTTCTTCAGTATAAACAAATCTGCTGGTTGCTAGCATTATTGCTGAAAAAAGCTCTTATCAAATTGTACACAGAGAATAAGTTTCATCTTTTGGAAATAAAGCCATTACTTCCATTATACCTCTTTGTCCAGGAAACCTACATTTACGTCCAGATTGAAAACAGTCAAAGACACAGTTTCTTATTAAGTAGTCAACAACCTGAAGGCACTGCTTTCTCTAAAGCCTTAAATAAAAAAAAGTAAATAGGGAAAGGGGTCCAGAAGGCAGGATCTAATGTAATTTAAAACTGGAATTACATCAGCAGTTTCAAACAGATGGCAGAATGTAGAGATAAATGTGTTAGCTCCTTTAGCTTGTTTGGTCTCTCCATTGTTTGCATCATTAAAAACAGGAATAGTTCGCAATTTAAAAATATACTGTGTATTATACATTGGAAAAATGGACATGCACCTACTGAGTGGAAGGAGGTAGGATTAAATTAATTTGCCATACTTTAATGTACAGTAACTGGGATGCTTTAGGCAAGTCTGCAAATAGGTTTCCTAGGAAATGAGATGAACAAAAATATAATGACGTTGAAATTATACCCCCAAATGTCCCAAGTATTTAGCAACCTGGCTCAGAAGTGGTAATTACATAAAAAATACAAAAGATCCTTAATTGCTTCAGTTACAGTGTATCTAGGCAGGTCAGTTACTGTACACAGCTGCAAAAAAATGGTACGTGATTAATAGGGGGTTGCTTATGATAGCGCTAACTAGCTAGTGCATAGTGCAAAACACTCATTTCTTTTCCAATTAAAGAAAAAAAATCTGGTTTTGATTAGGCTCTTCAGAAGGTCTAAGTCTGTAGCAGCAAAATACTCCACTCTCACGTTGTTAAATGTCTTAGTCAAGGACCAAACAGCACATATTCATGAAAAACAGAAAGGTTGAAATAAAATATGGGGGTGAAAATGCTGCAAATATCCAAATATCAGACCATTCTAGCTATTCTAGTTGGCTGTAAAACTAAAGGGTAAATCAGATCAAGTAAGTAAGACTGATAGAGGTGCGTCTCCAGAGCTGGAACCAGACACCAACTTTTCCTATGATTTGTTAAACTGCAATTAATCCTTCTTTCCATGTAGCTCTAAACTCATCCCAGCAAAGTTTGAAGCAGGAAGCATTAAAAAATCGTATAAGAGAACTTGCAATACTTCAACATAGTATTACAGTTCCAAGAGATCCGGGAGAAGCACTGAACTGTATGTAGAGCTCTCCAGATTTGTGAACTTCTTGTGGTTCACCCATCAACAGGATGGGAAAAATGTGCAGTCATGATCTTTGGAGCATTGCCTGAAAAACATGCCCCGCAGATGAGTTGCTAAAATGGACCCTGCTCAGATCAGAATGTGCACGTATTGAAAGTATGACTTGGTCCACTGTGATTTTAGAGCTTGTCTATCTTCTAGGCATACTCTCAGTACTTCCATGGGCTCTGCTGATTTCTAGGCACAACTCCATCTAGGTTTGCAGAGGGGAAGGCACAATGGTAACCACTGGTGGGGCTAAAATCCAGAAAAATTGTGGGTTTCCTCTTGTCATTTCTCAGGACATTCACGAAACTTAGTCTTCATTCGACAAAGTTCGGTCATTCCTGGGTGTAACATTCAACACTTCACAGAGGTGGAGAGAGCAGCTTGCTCAGGTGTTCATTAAGAATTCTCCTTGCAGATCTCCCCATATCCTGGAAAACTTGGTTCATGCGTCTGAGGTCACCACAGCAGCTAAACAGGGATAATTTTTTAGCATAGCAGAAGCCGAGAGTCTAGGAAATGAAACAAGACCTTCAAATAAATATTTGTCACAAATGGGCTTTTGAAACTGTTCCCCAGATCTCGTTCACGCCCACAGCTTTGTCTCCACTTGAGAAAAAAAAACTTAACATCTATTTTTCTAGTTTCCGGTGTACATGTGTGTGTGTATTCACACTCATTGAATTTAAATACCGCCTGATTTATAGTTTTCAGAGAAAGTAACAGTTTTTAAAGCCCTTAAAATGATCACATTATTCCCTGGCAGAGGAGTAGATTCAAACACAAAACAGAATTATTTTGCACTATAATTTGCCCATTAATGTTATCCTGTACATTGAGTGTCATCAGAAAGTATAGCATTAGATCAAGCACTGAGAAAAGAGGTCTTGGAAGAGATTTTCAGAAATATAGACCTGCATTCTGCTTTGCTTATCACTGGGATCACGGCAAGTGATAAAGGGAGACTCATGATGCAGAAAAGGAATGCAACTTCGGGAGGTCCTGGGAAAAATCTGGAATTATCTTACCAGGGAATCCCTCTTGAAGTCTCACTGAAGCCATCTGTGGCAAATTCTCTCCACCGCCCTTAAAAAGGCACAGTTTGCCAAGCTCTATGGCCACTTGGCTTTGCTGTAGGTTCATTGTGTGCCCACATCTTTTTCCTGCCCAAGTCTCCTGGTGCCTTAGAGAAGAGAACAAGCTAAACTCTCCAGCAGATTTTGATATCTATGCAAGGACTAGCCAAAATCTCATTCAGGGAAAGCAGAATTTCCTGCAATTCAGGCAAAAGTCACACCAAATGGTCTAATTTCCTTAAAGAGTTTGATTTCACATGTTCAAATTCTGTGTGGATAATGATTTGCAAGTGACGTCTTTCCTATATTCCCTTTTCCTACTATAGATCGCTACTCACCAGATCAAACATAAAATTTTCATTTTTTAGAATCGAAATGCAGAACAGAGAGGGTATCCCCCCAAGAGAAATCTGCACAAAACAATATTAACTGCAAGGCAGGTCAAATGTTCACTGACACATCTTGACAATGCCCCTTTTCTTTACATTGACTCTATTTGATTAAACTGATTGAAATGCATTTCATACTTGTGCTTTGTCAGTCTATATTTTGGGCTTCATGAACAAAATGATACTAGATTGACTTACCCAGATACTTCACAAAGCTTGTCATGTTGAATTAATTAATGTTGCTTGTACAGCGTGAGAATATGGAGATTCATCTTTTCGTTTCTGTATTTGCTTGATAGCCAAAAAAAGGGATGATAAAACATTACATTGATAGTTAATAGGCATTTTAAATGTCTTCATTTCTTTAGAAATGTATGATCTAAATATTGCAGCAATTGTCGCACACATTATGCAACATTAGTTACATAAAAACAGAAATACTACAGGAGTAACCAAGAGTAGCAACAAATAAAATGAACTGTGCTTTCTTTTGCTTCTTTTTGGTTAATGGATAGTGTAGAAACTGGTCATATATTCAATTACTCTTTAGAAACCTGAGCATAGAAAATTTTACTAAATCTCCAAAGTTTTGGGAAGAGATTTTGTGATAAAGTCTTGCGACTTTGATAGTGAAGTCGGTAGAATTTTATCAACTTCATTTAAAACACAGTAGTGCTTCCCCCATCTCACTCAGATATAATATCCATATGGCTTTTTGGAGGTTTTTTATGATATCCAACCCCCTTGTACTTAAACACTATGCCGTAATAGTGCTGAAGTCCACTTTAGTGCATTTCTTTTTGTACTAAGTAAAACAAGCAAGCAGTGTGAAACATGAAAGACGTCAATTAGTTTTACAAATGCAATTGGGAGCAATGATGTGAATGCATTGTATTTTTAGGTGAGAAACTGAACTGTCAAATATAATTGTCATTCAAACAGATGTAAGATGGCCAAATAAAATATTCTGTCCAGAAGCTGTCATTGTTTGATTTTGTCAAAAGCCCCTTTTAACTTTTGCTCCTTAGTCATGAGATCCATGAAACAGTCGTTAAGTTACTTTTATACTGGATCACTGTACACACATTGCTTTATTTCAGCAGCAATGGAGTCAGAAGTCCAGATGGGTGCTATAGAAGCTCCCATTGCCAAAAGTTTGTTCACGGTATTTATAGCTTACATACTACGAAAATACATTAATATGTCTGAGCGCCCGAGGAAGTATGCACATACCCTCGTACACCAAATTATCGCTCTGAACTCCATGGCTCACTTCCCCCTTCTTCTTCTCTTTGTGGCATAGAGGCTATGAAAACTACTCCTGCTCCTGCTACTGGTAACTGAAATAGAGTCTGCCTTTGCAGGGAGGAAAGTTGGAGACCATAACATCATGCTGGTGGGAAGGAGGGCAGTAGGTATAGCAAACATCTGCTGACAGAGTGAAGCCAAAGATTTGCAGTGGTGCGTAGTCTGCTGAAAGAGGACTACACCAGACTACACCAGTTCTGCACCAGACTGCACTTAAGCCACCAGGGAACTCTGTGCACATGGTTTAAGCAGCCAAACAGACACAGACATGCAGAGAAGTGAATCCAAGGCCTTGTACCAAAGGTTGCTTCCACCTGACCCGGTCATTTGAAGTGGAAGGAGGAGTCAGCCTGGGTGCCATCAGCTATAGAAACAGTCATGCCATAATTACATAGTCTGGCTGGGCCACCTAGGTTTGAATGTAGCTTTTCTACCTTTCCGTAATTCAAGCCCATACCTGCTTCCCTGTAATTTGAATATAATTTATTTTTACTTCCAAAACACAGAGAATATGACAGTGCTTTCAACATATCTTTTCTCTTCTGGCTTTCTTACAAATTTAAACTAAATAACAACTCTGCCTTTTGCTTTTCATTACATATATTTTTCTTAGGAATGGAAAAAAGTAGGGACAACTACACTCTTGCTTTAATTTCTGCTAATGGCAAAAGGCCTTGGGGGGTGAGAGGGAGAGAAGGCAGAGAGGAAGGGAGGAAGGGAGGGAAGGGTGGGGAAAGAAAAGGGAGAAGGACGGAAGAAAGGAAGAAAGGAACGAAGGAAGAAGGAAAGGAGGGAGGAAAGAGAGGAAAGGGAGAAGGAAAAGGCAGGGGGGAAGGAAGAAGAGAAGATGGGAGAGAAGACAGGAAGAGAGGAAGGAGGGAAGGGAGTAAAGGAGGAAAACAGGAAGGGAAGGAGAAAGGGAAGGGAAGGAGAAAGGGAAGGGAAAAGAAAGGAAGTCAAGGGAGGGAAAGAAGGAAAAGAGAGAAAGGACGGAAATATCAAAGGAAATGGGCATAGGTAATAGACTGTAGAAGGAATGAAGTTTTCAACTCAGCAGCCAGAACTGACAAGATGATTTATTTCAGGCAAATATGAAAATTAGGCTACAGGTTGAAGCCAATAAGTCCAAGGAAGAATATGACAAATAAAGTACAGCTGCACATCATATTTGTAATAATGCAGCATAATTAGAAAGTGATTAGAAAGCATAATGCTTATCCAATGATACTTATGCCAGAGATGCATTGCAACTCATCTGCAAGTGCTATGAGACCCGTGCTTCTTCACAGAAACTTAGATGAGATTCCTCTGTTACAGGCAAGCTGCCAGTTATTGTTCCTTATTGTGGTAAATGCTCAGAAACTCAGTATTGATAACTTCCTTTCTGTTGAGTTCATAAAATTATTCTGCTTTTATATATAGCATTATATAAATCTGTTTGCTTTGGTCCGTGACTAATATTTTCACTTAATTGATTTTCAAGTAAGTGATTTGAAACACTTTCCTCTTCCGTAACTGGGTCTTTGAGCTTACATGATTGGTGACCTATTTGGTCCAACAGCTGAAAACACTCGCAAATGCATAATTCCTGACTGAGATGGAATACAACTTTTGTAAGATATCCAGTAATGGCTTACATATTTCAAGGGACAGGAGCAAGGTTCGTGCCTAGGTAGGTAGTTTCCAGGGATCAACTAACCACACCAAGAAGTAGGCACATCATTTCTGGCTTGATTTATCTACAGTTACTTTCCAGAAATCTCATTTCTGCCATTTTCTTTAGTGTTCAACAGCTCGTGTACCATAAATGAGTTTTCTTTTAAGGTTTTTTTTTAATAGAAACCAAAAAGCATATTGCATCAGTCACACTTACATAGGTTTTACAGACTTGCAATCTTTTCTGAACTCTTTCCTAATGCCAGGCTGTTTGGTGTGTAGAGACTGGATAGGATTTTAGTGGCAGTTTCCTCAAGGCAGTACCACCTTCTATTGCTACTTGACAGCCCTGCTTTTTACAGAGCATGCTCGAGCACTCTTAGCCAGGGACTACAGAAGTTCACATGCAGCTGTTTACCCATTTTACATGTGAGCCTCTTTCAGAGTCACCACTTTCCAGATTATCCTTTGTGCAAACAAGAGGTTACTCTGTTTCTGCATATATCGTGAGCAGACCCAACCCAGACATCAGTATTGTTATAATAACTGATCAGTCCTTGCCCCTATTATTATTTTCTAATCTGTATCTGCAAAATGGACTAACACCACACTCACATTTTTGTCCAGATGAATGCATTGGAACTACTCAAGACAGCTCCCAACGGTTCACTGTTATGTGTGCCCCCTGATGATTTTGCTTACCCATTGACAGTATTAGGATGAAAATAGAACAGCAGTGATGCATGTCTGTGCCAATTTTGGGAGGCTGTTACTCCACTCTGAAATAAACTATATTTGCCGTAGTCCAGAGGGTCCTTTACAGGACCACTTGTGCCCGTCTATTCTTCTGGTGGCTGCTAAGTGGCACTCACACAGGTTACATGTAATTTCTTAGGTGGACAAAAGCGTTTGTTCACAAACAGGATAACTTCTTATTTCTCAAGTCTTTTTCATTCATTATTTAATATTTTCCTCCATTAAAATCTTTATCCTGGTTTAAATTTTTTGTATAACAGTCACATAAAAAAGCAGGCTACAAATGATTCGCCGACAGTCAGAGCAAATGTATCATGAGTAGCTCCCATGTGTTCACATCAACTAGCCATCAGACAGCAACCTGCGGCAAACAAACAGTTCAACATATCATGAACAATATTCATTTATAAGCTGCAGATGAATGATCATGATTGATTCTCAAATAGCAGAACAGGAGTGAGTTTTGTGCAAATGAATAATTGAACCAACCTTGCTATCTTCAGTACAGACTTACTTTAGACCGACCACATTCAACTGAAATAACAGTACTTAATGGTACGTAGTTCATGCTGCATAGTTTGCTCAGCCAAAATTGTCTTCTGCTTGAATTGGCCAGTGTGTATACCTCAGAGAAGCAATGCCAATTAACTCCTGGTGGAATCTTTAGAAAGGTTTTGGAAGATCTGAGGATGCACACAAATTACAGTGAAAGCAAAGTAACCATGAAGTCATTCCTGCAGTTTAAATACTGCATAGCTTTTATGATACATTTTTGAATTTTCCAAAGCATAAAGGAAATTCCAGATTAAAACCCTGTAGACAGTGTGCCTGCCTGTGAGAGGGCGTCAGAGGTACTATTGGGTTTTTGACTTTCCACTGTCCGTTATAGCAAAGTATAAGAACAGGAAACATAAAATTATATACTCTAGTAACTGGAGGCACCAGAAGGATGTAGCACAACAAAACCACCGAAGAGCCGTCAGGTGAACACAGGGGAGTCACATGGGTGTGGCTGGACCTCCCCCACCTTGTTGCTCTTTTCTAGTCCTATCAAGATTTCATCCTCCCCTGACCATGACCAAGAACCACCAGGAAAAATGCTTGGTGTCAAAACTTTTAGCAACTGAATATAGTAGAACTGGGTATTCAATATCAGATGTGAATTAGTTGGATCATATTGTAAAAAAAACTTGGGAAGGTTGCAGATTTGGTCTGTCTTCACTGTATAACATGAACAAAAGCTCATACATTGTGAGCAACTCACCAGCCTACTTGCCTAGAGTTCCATGCAGCAGTTAAACAATCAGTTTGGCATTTCCAAAGGAACTTAGCTGGTTGCCATGCCTCTTCAATGTATCTATATTAAAAATATACTTATCTATATTTGTAATGTGTTAAATACTTCCATATTTCGTGTTACATTTAGGCCTTCTTTCTGTGATATTGCCAATGTCAGAGAAGGATGGATTTCAGTAAACTGTCTGCTGCTCCTGAATGTAGATGTAATATATGTAACTGAAAATTAAATTTCAAATTTGTTTCACAAAGACTAAATATATTTCAGTTTTAGATCTTGATGTTAATGTTATAGCCAAAATGGATGATTTTTTCTCCTAAGTCATGAAAGACCAGTTAATAAATTGGTCAGTCTCCTTGCTCTGTTAATATAGCAGAGAGAGGCATTCTTTAGAAACATTGATACAATGTGAACTGGAGTTTGCATGCGAGTGGAGTCTGCATTTTTAAAAAGAGACATATTTTACTCTCTAGAAAACTGTATTTTACTGCAGAAAACAACAGTTGGTTTTTGTGCAGTTTCCTTGAGACCTGTTTAGTTCCCATTGTCTTTAATGGAGATGAATATGCATATCTGAGGACATATTTTGGCCCTGAGAGAAAGAAAGAAGGGGAATAGAAGTGTTTGGTTTTAAGTGTCTGCATAACTCCAACTTATTTTCTTAGTGTAGCTGAATCTACTGGTGAGTCTTGGAAGAAACTAGCTTTTGTTGCACTAAATACACAGCCCCAAAGAAACTTTTGTCTGGTGGTTGGTGGATGACTGAAGTGATGGAATACAGAGACTTTGTTCTGTGGGACATAGTCTGGTAGGTGGAAGGGTGGAAGAGAGCCACTTTATCAGAACTATGTGTTTATCTTGTTTTGCTGTATTTCCTGAGCTAACAAGCTCTTTTCTGGCTGTGTGTGTCTCTGCCTCTTCAGAGGGCTATGAGAGATGTTAAATTTTCCAGTCTTTTACAGCAGGAAAGAGGAAAGAGAGAAATAAGTTATTTCTCAAGAAAGACCTCTCAAGTGTTTTGTGTTGATATGACACACTCAGCAGAAGATTCCCAATAGTGAAATGCTACCTGCTTTGCCCCTGTCGATCTTTCCAGTTAAAGAAATACCTCATCTAAAATCCTACTTCGCTTCTCAGCTAAACCATGGCAGACCTGCATCTCTATATCAGCAATAAGTGTATTAAAAAGAACAGGCAAATGTGTTGACTCTTTTCTCTTTGACATTACTTTTTTCAAACCTCTTTTGATAGTTTCCTCCCAGAAAGAGAGTCAGGAGTGTGTGCAAACACTTGTTCTCCACATCAAGCCTGACTGAACAATTTCTCTGCTATTCTGAGCTTCTGGTGAACTGAAAATTACCAGCTGTACTGAATTGTGACAAACAGAGAGTGTGTGTGTGTGTGTGTGTGTGTGTGTGTACATGTGCATGTGCACTCTGGGGAAGAGGGAACAAAGAGATAAACAGAAACTATCATATCTGATGACAGTGAATTTGTTTTCACATTTATGACCCAATCTAGCATTTCAATTCAGTAAAATACAAATGCATCCTTACCTTCTGACTAAAGATTATTTCTTGGAGACCTCATACAAGCATATATTGAGCATACACACAACAAGGAATTCTCTAATGCATTTCCTGGCTGAGACATAGTTAACGAATAGGGCAGCAAATGTGTGAGTGCAGTCATCATTGTACGAGTTTGAAAAAGAAAATGAGATTGGTCTAAGGAAGAAGCCAGGTATTTTAAAGTCACGTAGCTTCGACTTCATACTTAAGGATGGCTGATCCACATCCAGATATGCTCAAAGCTGATCTGTGACAAGCTAATTTTGTTATCTTCTATAAAGAAGATTACAAGCAATCAGGTTATCCGATCTTGACTAGCTAACACTCCTCAGCTGATTTGCAATGACAAACAGTAACTCATTAAGCTGCAGTAACATATTTGTCACCCTTTGATATCTATACTCCTGGTATTAAAGAGGTACCATAATAAGCTTTTTTAAAATCAGTGTGCCACGTCACTCCTTCCATGTCAAAGTAAACCGCAGTCACTATAAAAAATGTGTGGTAACAACCCAGCTAGCTAAATCCTTGCCAAAAATTGACTTCAATAGCTGTCTACAGAGTCTGCCAGAATACTGTCGGCCAACTCATACCATGTGTGCCTTGTAGGGTCATGGCTTTAAAAGGACAACAGATTTGCCAAAATCTATCCATCTTTTCAGCTGAAATCCTCTCCATCACTCATGAAATATAGTCACATCTAACAGGAAGGAAATAGACAACAGCCATCAGCACAGAGCACACCTAGGAGAAAGTAAAAAATGTTTTTAGGCCCTGAATGGGAGCACTTTGTGTTGGCAGAATGGGACAACCCAGGCTGAGATGCATAATTGCATCCTGGAATGCATAACTGCATCTTTTTAAAACACTTTCTAGGAATAGCACCTGCAGAATCATAGAATCGTTTTGGTTAAAATAGACCTTTAAGATCAAGTCCAACTATTAACATAGCACTGCCAAGTTACCACTAAAACATGTCCCTTATCTGAGACCCTGGGAGCCAAATACCGTTTCTGGTAGTTCAGACAGCTAACTGAAACCCATACCTGATTTTCTCAAAGGACATTTATAAACCCACTGTAAAAACTGCCTCCTTTCTGAACACCACTGTCCAGACAATCTGTTCCCCCAACAGGACTGCTCTGGCAGAAAACCTGTCCCTGGAGACTTTATAATCTAATATGGTCCATCTTCCACCAAAGGTTTGCTGTTCTGGGCAGGGACACGGGCAAGAACAGCAGACTTTGAAAGTCAAAGACCTGACAGTAATTTCTTTGTAATCATGATCAGATAAGCACTAAATGCGTGCAGAAAAGCTCTGTACTGTAAGTGCAGCAAGCCCACTACATCTGGGACAGGTGATCTGTACTGTACAGGCACAGCTGACTTGCAGTAAGTGTGTGGGAGACAAGAACACTCCTACTTTTAGATCTGGAATTTGGTGGCCTTCATGTTACTTAATAGAGTTGCAGGAACACAGACCAGCAGTATGCATACAGGCCCAGCAGGTAGCATGAGAGATGGCTTGCCGCAGAATCCACACTGGTGGACTTAGCGAATAGAGTTCTGCTGTCTCTTCCATGAACTCAGAATCACGGGATGATGGGCTGCGAGGTCACTGATGAACTGAAAAATGAGACAAACTCTGATTGATTGTCCCTGCTGCCACTGCTTTTTGTACTGCTCTGAGTATTTGCCAAGTCTGAGGTTGTATGGAGATTTGCATGCAATATCTATGTGTCCAGGATTACCCTTATTCAGATGACATAAAGGGATGGTGCTTTACTTCGCTGAGATGAGGAAGGAGCAATGGAGACCTGCATTCTGGGCAGAGTGGCTTAAATGAGACAAACTGAAAGGGATATAAGAAGAGGAGGGGAAAAAAGATGCAGAGGGAGCAGAAAGAAAAGGAAGAATAAGAGAGATTCTGTGGGCAGAGAAATGAAGGATCGGGGTGGACAAACAGGAATAGCTGAAAAGGAAGTAAAGGCACATGAAAGCAGCTTGGCAGCCCAGAAGCCATGAAACATTATGGTTTTGCAAATCAGACTTCTAACTTCTATAAAGGATCAAACTAATCTTTGTAACTGAATTTGCCAGGTAGAATACCCAGATCCAAAGACCTGGGCTGAGGCTGGGTGTGAGCTCAGTTCTCAGTACAGCCCTAACAGCAGGGAAAACTGTGTACCCATGGGTACGCTGGCGACAGCGCTGTTGGTGATGGCACTACATTTACTTACCATTTGAGAGGTGGAGGCTGGCATGAGAGGGGTAGGGGGTGTTGAAAAAAGCTTCAGCAGAACACTTCCAAGAGAAGAGAAAATGAAAGAAGAGAAGAGAATTTCACCCTTCTCCCTTTGTCACCCATGATGATTTATGAACCTCTCTGCAGCTCTGTCCTGGTCTTTTCAGTGAAAGAATCCAGCTAGCTTTCTCATAATGGCAGAAGTAATTAAAAAGGGGATCAACTTCAGAGGAACATAAAACATACACCAAAAGCCTGCCTTTTTAATGATATCCCCTACATACTTTACTGGCAGGGATTCTGCTAATCTAATACCTGTTAATTTTCTTTCTAATTAGGGCTATAGCTCACCAGAGGCTGTTTTATACTTAATTTGTTGGGGTTTTATTATATGGCTCAACAGTCAGCCAACCACTGTATGCATCATGTGATCCTGGTTGAGATCTTTCAGGCATTACTGCACACTGAGGCCCTTGGAGAGAACGTGCCACTACAATTTGTGAGTCACCCGTTCTTGCTCTGCCTAGGTCTTGTCATGTGTGTGCTTGTCAGGATTCATCTCCATCTCCATTACCCCTGGGGCAGAAGTCATAGTTTGTTTCTGCTCACTTGTCTGATTTTTAGCAGATCACATTCCCATCTTCAGAACCTTAAGCAAGTGCCATCTTTGGAGAATTTAAGGTGGAATTCTAAGTGCCAATTTAATTCAACTCAAATAAATCTTTTAATTGGCAAGAAATATCACCAGTTCAACCATTTTTCAGGGTTAAGGTAGACTTCTATACAAAGGAAGAAAATTAAATGTAAAGCATTCTTTACTGTTACCAAAAAGAAAATGGATTTAACTGTTTTCTGCGTCTTTCTGTCATTTTTTAAAAATGTTTACTTTCAAGACTTTAAAATGTATTTGAGGTCTGAGGCAAATTTTATTTGTTTGAAACACACCTGAGATCTTCATTAGTTCTATTTTTGCCAGAAAGGTTTGCAACCAAATCATGCACCAGTTAAACAATTAGCTCGGAAATTATCAGGAGAAAAATGAGAGAGTAGATCACAGATAAGCAAAATCCATGGTGCTTTAGTGATCAGAACATAATATATGCCAATGAAAGAACATTTTATAAAGCCACTATAAGCCAGCCCAGGGGACTAACGAATCTTTGTTTTTCCACCAGGATGCCAGCTTCCAGGTAAACAAGGGTATTAGAACATCATTGACTACAAATTGGTGAGCAAAGAAGGTCACCAATAGCTGTTAAATAGTAAACCTCCATCTCTGTGGATGCCAGGAAAGATGCTGTGTAAAAGTTGTTCAGCCACACACTGAAAATAATAGGAGCACTTGTTATGTCATCCTAAAACAACACATGAATTCTGGAGAACCACCAAGCTGCTTATCTGAATCCACAAAGGGCTTAATTTTCATCCAAGCAATTCCCATGACTTTGTTATTGCAGGTCTTACAAAAACAGGATAATGGAAACTCTTACCTGTCTCTGCAGCAGAAATATACCTCAGAAAATTCCTACTTTCTCCACTGTTGTCTGGTAGGATTTTACTGAAAGAGATGGAGAGTGCAAGGTCAAGATAATGGTGGTGGTTGTTGCTGCAAACCTTCAGAAATAATACATTAAATAAAAATAATCAGTAAAATAATAAAAATAATAAATACAAACTCATTCATATAGCCAAATAATCTCATCAGCACATCTAGCCACACATCTAGTAGCTTTCAATACGTGACCTAGCTCCAGTTAGCTGAAAAGAAGAGCAATTGGTCTGGATCTGGTTTTGTCTACAGAAGCATGGCAAGTCAGGCAATCTTCAGTGGTATTTGGATGGGAAAACTACAGGAATTAGAGTTCCTAGATTGGGAAGTTCATGGCAAAGTAAAGCAAGGAAGCTGGGCTTTTACCTACTGCTTATAGATGTACAAGATGCAGTGGACAATTCAGAGGTGCAGTTGAGTTATCCTCCATGAGCCATGAAAGACTATGTGCTCCAGGAATAAATAAACTAGGGCACAAGGTAATGTGTTGTTTCTTTTTCACCCAGCAAAAGAAATCATCCTCAACTGAAACAACACGTATCAAATAAAAAGGTTCTACCTTACTGTGCCATGGAAGAACATAAAAGCACGCAAAACAGACAAGCTAGACTCTACCAGCAAAAACTCACAGAACTGAAGGATCTTCAAGTGGTGAGAGCAGTTTTACTGGAGATGTGATATAACCATATTTTTCTGAACATGCCCTTGCAGGCTTAGGTAGATGTGTAGAAGGGAAGTCCTTGCACCAAAAAAAAAAAAAAAAAAATAGAGAGGGTAGGCTTGCACAATACACATTGAAATTATGTATCTCAGCATCACCCACTGCTAGGTAGGCCTAACAAACTTGTCTGAAAGACAGTGAACGTATGCATGAAGGTCATTGTGAGTCTTCAGGTAGAAGAGCTCAGATTCTTGACCAGGAAGTGTCTAACCCAGAGAATGCTGGAGATATGGAGGAAGGCTGTGACAAGGAGGAGTCACTCCAGAAATTGTCAGCTCCTCCATTCTTCCGCAGACACTTGCTGTTGGCTTCTATCAGGGAAAAGATGCAGGGTTGGATCGAACTTCTCCATGCAGAAAGCAGCTCTTCTGCTCTCTACGCACCTGTCACTGGTATCCCCTCCTGCTTTCAGTGCCATTTCCATGCAGTCCCTGGCCTCCTTAAGAGGGACTGCAAGCATCAAGGGACATTATTGCTGATGCGATCATCAATGACTGCTGCTGGAAATCCATGCAGAAATATGTGCTGTGCACAGGGAAGCAGACAGCAACAATACCCAGCTCTCCTTCCCTCTCTGCCTTCCTCCACCTGTAATTGAAATTCAAGGTATTTAAGTCCCACTATCTCCCATAAGAAGGATATTTCCATTCCTTGGGCAAGGGGATGGCAAGGCCAAGCCATGCCTTAGCAGCACCCCTCCCATGATTGTGCCCATACCACGTGTGTAAATACCAATATGTGCATGTAAGCACCTGATTTTAGCCAGGACCTTTTGGATATGCAAGAATGAGGGACAAGGGCCAATTCACATACACAGGCTGCTCAAAATTACAATGTTTTGCTCCATCTGGCTAATTTTCCTCACAGAAGGGACTAAGGGAAAGTCAGATAGTAGAAGTACCTCTACCCTTCTAAGACAAACTACAGCCTTGTACCTCTGAGGCGTGAGGCCTCCTGTAGTCCTGAGCAGTTTGTGGTGACAAGGGAGGTTCAAGGTCAAGCCTGACATGCAAATCGTCAAGTCAGGGTCAGGCCAAGTCATCAAGTCAGGGTCAGGCCAAGTCTGGCAGTGGTAGCCAGAGTCATACACATTCTCATGATCACCAGGCAAGTCCGTGGTGACAAGGCAGGTCCAATGTCAAGCTGGGAGCAGACTCCACAGGTCAGGATCCAGCCAGGTCAACAGGGAACACGGCCAGGCATGACTGCAACACAGCTGGAGCTAGAGACGGGCACACACAGCATAACTGGGGCTGGGAATGAGCTGCAATGGAGCCCCTGAGCAGAGGGAATGAGTGGAGGCCCCAGGTGAGGTTGGTCAAAGGAACTGAGGCCCATTAATGCACTCAGGATCCTGACACGGTTTTTCTAGGAGCTGTACAACAGGAGAGGTGAAAAAGTGCCAAGAAACTTTGGCCTGAGCCAAGGAATACCCAGCAAAATAACGAGCCCCAGCTGTTCCACCAGGGCTCATGCTGCAGGAGTGTCAGACAGGCTCAGACATTTCCTTTCCCATTGTTTGGCCCCAGAACATTTGAAAAAACAAACAAATAATGGTTAGAGCCAATCTGCAGTG
>NW_009648539.1:2905680-2909912 GCF_000708025.1 Charadrius vociferus
GCATTGCAATGGATTTTAAAGCAATCGTTGTAAAATTTAGCACAAAGTACTATCATATTAGAGTGTTTTCATAATGCATCGTTTATGAGGACAAAGCCCTGCCTGTGGATTTCTCAGCTTTTTCTGTTTTCAAATTCACCCTTAGGATTCTGATCATGACTTTTTTTTCTTGAATTTCTCGACAAGAAAACAAGTATCTGGGTGAGCACATGAACTAATGCGGCCTAATTTTGAATGGCTTTTGGGGTTGTGATAACTGACTTTTCATGTTCTTAACCCCATTATTAACAACCAGAGAATGAGAGTCTATGCAGGAATGAAAACTTCACTGCAGAGTAAATCCCCTGTTGTTTGCAGCCATAGACTCCAAATACAGCATTTCCTGTGGCTGGCTGTTTGTAATAACTCTTTTCCAAGAGTATCTCTGACAGATAACACAAGCAGCATTCCCCCCCCCAACCTACTTGTGCCCCCCCAATGATTAAGAAAATCACCCTTTTCTACCCTGTGCCTAATTTCACAAAACATCTAGGAAGAGAGTACGTTCAAAATCTCTGGTCCTGTATCAAATCTCACTGAAACTGGCCGCTGCATACAAGACACGCACGCACATGCAAAGAAAGGGAAAGAAAAAGAAAGCGGGACTGCATGAGTCACATTCCTTAGGAAAGCAAGCTAAAAGGAAAAAATATCAATCACATGATAATCATTCTTTAATTGATTTTCACAGACAAGTTGTAAAAGCTCTGTAAAAACAGAAAAGTAGGGTTTTTTTTTGAGGGGATATATAAAAATAAAGATACTAATATCTTATATTTTGTACAAATACATAGCTCAAACTGTCTGCAGACATTGAATAACTTATGCCTTCTCTGTTATGCATTTATAAAATGGACTATTACAGAAGTTTTGAGTCTCATGCAAGATTAGAGAGAGAGTCCATTTCAGGGTTGACAACAATACCTGATCTTTAATGCCTAAAACTACTACAGAGTGAAAATTATATATGAAAATTGCACACCTGAGGAATAGTTCTCCTGCCTCCCTTTGGAGTTCTCTTGTTGAGGCTTGGCTTGGTTTAACCCCAGCCAACAACTAAGAACCACGCAGTCACTCATTCACTCCCTACCCCGTTGCAATGGGGGAGAGAATCAAGAGTAAAAGTGAGAAAAAACTCATGGGTTGAGATTAAGACAGTTTAATAGGTAGAGCAAAAGCCACTCATGCAAGCAAAGCAAAACAAGGAATTCATTCTCTGCTTCCCATGGGCAGGCAGGTGTTCAGCCATCTCCAGGAAAGCAGGGCTCCATCACACATAATTTTTACTTGGGAGGACAAACACCGTAACTCTGAACATCCACCCCCTTCCTTCTTCTTCCCCCAGCTTTATCTACTGAGCATGACGTCACATGGTATGAAATATCCCTTTGGTCAGCTGGGGTCAGCTGTCCCAGCTGTGTCTCCTCCCACCTTTTTGTGCCCCCCCCCACTTGCTGGCAGGACAGCGTGAGGAGCAGAAAAGGCCTTAATTACTTAGCAACAACCAAAACTATCAGCATTTTACCAATGCTACTTTCATCCCAAATCCAAAACATAGCCCCACACCAGCTGCTAGCAAGAAAGTTAACTCCATCCCAGTTGAAACCATGACAAGGCTAAACAAACCTAATTTTACTTTTTTTTTCTTCTTGCTGATCACAGTCTCCAGTTAGTTATTTTAATCTCTGCAGCGTACCTCCATTTGGTCCACATCTTTTCTGAAGTACAGTGCCCAAAACAGTATGGAGTACTCCAACTGGGACTTCTCCATCATCTATTCAGCCACAGTTTGGATGTCTTCTTTTGGTTTGATTTAGTCTTGTGCTAGCTCTGGCAGTGTGTGAGGACGCACATATTTGAAAAAAAAAAAAAAATCACCAAATTAAAAACTGAAAGGTTAAAAAGTAATATGAGAGTTTGTGAGACACAAACTGTTAGAAGTGAATAGAATTACAGTGACAGAAGGGCTTATTACTGGGCATAATTAGAAGTTCAGAAAGCAAACATATAAATTTATTTCCTCCTGATTGGTGCCCCACATTACTGCAAGCATTATAGATGGCCATAAGCTCCTTTAGAATTCAAAGATTTTCCAGGCATCCTCTCACTGCACACAGACCCTCACAGAAGCCAACCTCAGTGCAATAATGCTTGCAAATTTCCTTCAAGTGCAAGTTCTCCAGGTGGATCCCTGAAGTTTCTTCCTCATGCTCTGCAAACCAGTCCACTGTGACCTTTTAAGGAGCAGAACAACTGTGAAAGCCCTATATACTAATTTCAGCTGGATCAAGCTATAGATATTGTATAGTAAAGAACTGTGTCTGCCAATAAGAGGATGAAGACTGAACACCCTGATAGTTTTTTTCAAAATGCTATTTCAGTAAGTCTCTGAAAAACTGTAGGAAATTATTATTTCTTGACAAGACAGTAATCTGTTCTCCTTCAATACAAGTTTGGGATGTTCTAGATGGTATGTGTTCCACAGAACAGCCATGGTTCCTGAAACTCTAGTGTACATAACTCTTCAACCTAATGGAACATTATTGCTCATAAAGAATTGCAGACAAGGATTCTGACCGGCTACATGAAGTGAAGCTAAAAATAGAGGATTTCCTGTTAGCAAGAAATTTTTGTAAGGCACATTAAGCCATATCAGTGCATCCTGGGATGACCTGGTTTTCAAAATAATCTTGGTACAGTCACCACTGAATACCACCACATACTAATCTTGTTCCAACATAAAATCTATGTTTGCAGGCCACTTTCTGTAGGCTCTGGGCAGCTTCTGTGTTTCACAGTTCTGTGACAACATCATTGTACAGAAAGTGCTCCAGCTACAGACCCTGGAAGCCTGCTCCAGGACTTCCAAAATCTAAATCTCAGTTCTGTGATGGGGAGCCTTGCAGCTTTCAGAGCCTCCTCCCTCCCAGAGCTTTCAGATTTACAGCTTTGGGAAGCCTCAGTCTCTGCACGTGCTTGGGAACCCAGAGTTTGGCATTATGCCTCTTGGATCTCCCTTGAAACTGAGTTATGAAATTACCTGCTTCACAAGGAATCCAGCTACTCAGACAGGAATTCTACAGGACACCTGTGCTATAAAAGTAATGAAAAATACCTGTAAAATAGTCAGGCTTAACAAAAATTTAATTGATCAAAACCAATTTCATTGAGAAATTTTGGTCTAACTTTTCAAGTGGAACTTTTTACCTAAAAAGAGGCAATATGTATACATATACAGTTCCTTTTCAGAGGTGGTCTTGCCCCAGCAGCCAGGTGTTCTCTTCGCCTCACTTCAGCACTGAAGGGACACCAGGGAAGGAGGATGATGCCAGATATTCATAATTCCATTCTGCTAACAGCATAGAGGCCCTAATATTCTGACTTTTCATAAGGCCTAGGACTTTTTACATCACATTGCGTAAAACATGGCTGTAATGAAAGTTAATACCTTTATGGCTCCATTGAGCTGTCTCCCTATAAAATCCCCTTCTACTCAAAGTAGTATAAGCTCCATACGTCTTCCATGGTGGTTCTGAGCCAAGATAAAATAAGCTATCGATCTTCCAGTGTCTTGTGTACCGTGTCTTCCACTCTCTTCTTCTAAAACCTCTTTCCATAGCTCCAGATTTTTTCTCTGACTGAGGATTAGGCCCCTTAACCATATCTATATGAAGTATAAAACAGCCTCTGGCGAGTTACAGCCCTAATTAGAAAGAAAATTAACAGGTATTAGATTAGCAGAATCCCTGCCAGTAAAGTATGTAGGGGATATCATTAAAAAGGCAGGCTTTTGGTGTATGTTTTATGTTCCTCTGAAGTTGATCCCCTTTTTAATTACTTCTGCCATTATGAGAAAGCTAGCTGGATTCTTTCACTGAAAAGACCAGGACAGAGCTGCAGAGAGGTTCATAAATCATCATGGGTGACAAAGGGAGAACAGGGAAATTCTCTGCCGATCACTTTCTCTTCTCTTCAAAGTGTTCTGCTGAAGCTGTTTGCATCCCATGCCGTGCCAGCCTCCGCCTCCCAAATGGTGAGTAAATGTAGTGCCATCACCAACAGCGCTGTCGCCAGCGTTCCCCTTACCCATGGGCACACAGTTTTCCCTGCTGTTAGGGCTGTACTTGGAACTGAGCTCACACCCAGCCTCAGCCTAGGTCTTTGGATCTGGGTATTTCTTTGTTCCTTTCCCT
>NW_009648539.1:2910004-2982910 GCF_000708025.1 Charadrius vociferus
CCCTACCTGGCAAATTCAGTTACAAAAATCAGTTTGATCCTTTATAGAAGTCTGATTTGCAAAACCATAATGTTTCATGGCTTCTGGACTCACAGACTTTCCCTTCCTTTCCTCTCAAATGATTCTTAAAGACCTTCAAGGTCCAAGTGGAGTGAGACACTGAACTCCACAGTTTGATTCCTGCAGACAGTAGATCCAGAAAGTTGGCTTTTTTTTTTTTTTTCTTTTTCTCTTCATCTGCGAAACAGAAGCCAGAAAAGATAGCAAGCTGCATTGGGCCATTCTTCTACAGGAGAAACAAGTCAGTCATCAGCAAATGAGAAGGTGGTTTCCTATACAATACTTCCCATAAAAGGCCTTTATACTCTTTTGACATTTTGCTATGCGAAACAGATCATCCAATTTGACTGCAATTTTATATGTACTCTCCAAAATACCAATTCAGAGCATCTTCTGATGCTGTTTTCACCAGTAATATAAAATAATATGTCCGTGTAGACATGATTTTCTAATCACGACTTCCTGTCAGAGAACCAGACTAAAAAGATGGTGGCAACAAAAGTCAGCACATCTAAATTGTTAAGTTAAGCAAATTGAAGTATACATCACCTGGGCCTACAGGTATGCATGTATTCCTCTTACAGCAACAGGTATGACAGAAGAAATTGTTTAGGGCAGCACAAAGAAGGAACAGTGGACTAATAGCTAATGCACAGAGAGAGAGGCAATGTTGTGAATTAGATGAGCTTTGATTCAGGCCCTTTATTTAGAGGCCAGTGGAAGGTAGCAGGATACTGTGTAAAGAAGCATTGCCAGCCCTGTAAAATACAGGATAGGGCTCTGAATACCACATTTTTCCCAATCAACACAGTGCCAATGCCAACGCATTCTCGTTTGGAAACATAAACCGTAGAATGAGGTAGAGAAAAATTAATTGTTCCAAACCTGAACAACTGCTCATTCTTTTTTTTCTCCCTCGCCTCCCAGTTATGTGACATTAAGGCAGTTAGGATTAGATAATACTTCCGCAAAACATCTTAGTCTGTTAGTTTCTTTGTAACCCAATTTTTTATTGAAAATTATAATCCCCTCCATTTATTCCCATATCTGTGCCAGAAAGCACCAGTAGGCTCCAGAGCCTAGCTGACCCAAGATGGTGTCTCAGTAGCTCAATACTCAATGGAAGCTGCTACGAAGGAACAGCTATTGTCAAAAAATGACTGAAATGTTCTGCTAGATATCTACTGATTCAGTGTTCAGTAATCTGTAATAAATATAGCTTAGACTGTCAGACAGTAAAGAAATTGAGGCCAATCAGCCGAATTTTTAAACGCATCTTAGCAATGTCATCTACTAATAGAGAACAAATATTTACAGATTCACCATTCCCTTCCTTGCATGCTATTGCCAAGAAATTGCAAACCAAGCCAAAAAATCCAATGGACACCATGGTGTGGATTCACCTTCATGCATGCTACAGCTCTCACTTCAGAAGAAGCAGTGTTTGTTGAGATCCAACATTCATACCAAAAGTGATCTCCCTTCACCTCCCGAGGGAGACAGTGCAGAACATTGTTCATTTCTGTTCATTTCTGTGTTTTGCTATCCAATAGTTAAATCCTTGACCCAGTGAAGTCATTGCAACCTTTATCATTGATTTCAATCTTGCCCTATATTAAGTATCTCCTTATAACTAAGGAAAGCTTACTTATGCAAGGACAGAGAGTTCTCAAAGTACCATCTAAAGCTAAAATAATTCTCTGAGGAACTGAGAATTATCACAAATCTCATTACCTTCTTGTACAGGGCTCTTTAAGTTTGCTTTCAGTAACATGAACGGCAACCTGTATTTTAAAAACAAAACATATTTGAACATAATAAGCATTAAGGCAGCCTTAGTAAAGCCAATGGTAGTACCAGGTAGTGCTACAGCAAAACTCTTCATTCAAAATTGAAAAAAACAATCATTGCTTCTGTTGAAAAAGAGGTCAAACTCTATTTTGGAAAAGCTTTTCATCTTAAATAAGCTACATCTAGCAGCGACTTTACAGTTGACAAAGACTTTGAAGCGGCAAAACCCTGCTCCATGTGACAAGATGTGGGACAAAATGGTGATGCGAAAATAGAAGGATAAATATAACTAAATGTGCCACTCGGAACACAGAAAGCTGAGGCAGGTGTTGTCATAGCTGTCAGCTTTCAGGTTCCTTCTTTCTTCAAATTTTCCAAATCACATCTCAATTCTTCCTTAAAAACCACGGAAAAGCAAAATAAGGACCAGATATGAGACTTTTGATTTTAAATCTATAATACCAAGTGTTTTGAAAAGCAGTCTAAAACTGCTTCATATTGGTTTAAAAAAAACCAAACAAACAACCACAATTGTCTTGATTTTCTTTTCTAGACCTCAGAGCTTTGCTTCTGAGAGATTAGGAAAGACAAGAGTTTCTGGAGAACAAAATAATAGTCTTAAAATATTAAAGCCTCAGATAAAACACATAAAAATACAATTAAATATTTTATAGAAATTAATTTAAAACACTTCCCACTTGTAAACATGTAATATAGAAGAAATTTTATCAAGAAAACACAGAGTTTGGACTTCTTAATGAAGTCTCAGAGGTAAAAGTATCCTAAGTTGTGTCATTTCTGCCAGGACTGAAATGAGAAAATCCCCATCGTGGTGAGACTGTGAGAAAAATAGCCAGCACTGGCAAAGGAGCATCAACTGACCCCAGTAAATGAGGAAGATACTGGCAAGCGTAAACCTTGACCTCTAGCAGCAATATTCTCATTTCAAGACTTAGAGATCTACACACATAACCACCTATTTCTGTCAGAGTCTACGTTTGCTGCAGTCCATCCCTGGGCACTCAGCCAGTGCAAAATCCCTCCAACACAGAAGCCCCACTTAAGCCATGGGTTTAACAGGAACATAAATGAAGGGAGTGGTTGAAAATAACCTGCCCTTACAAGGCAATCGCGTTTCGGGATTCCCAGGCTATAGAGAAAAGCCATCCGTAAACTGCCTTTCCACATCGTTTTTTCTCCATGGAAAAGGAAACCTTCAGCAGTATCTGTGAAAGGAACAGTCACAATGTGGGGAAGAGAACTTTTAGTGGGCTTGCTTTGCCTTAAACTCCCCCTCTATGGCTACTAACAGTAGCTGAGCAGTGCAGCACACTTTTCCCCGGTTCTGTACAATGCAAATGCAGAGGGATGTGTGCTCCTGGAACCTCTTTGCAGATGGTGAGTTTTTTCTTTATGCCTTTGTCTTTTCCGCTAGCTCATAATCTACCCCCTAGCTTCCCTGGGGCCAAGGAGAAGAGGATGATCTTTATATAGCTCTCCTCAGGGACTGGGTGAATCACAGAGTAACATCTAATCCCTCTTGCGCTCCACAACTGCATAACATCCCAGCTGAATATCAAGCCACAGAAAATAAGTTGCAGTTTTAAATACAAAAATCGGGCAGGAAGAACAAGCACAGTAAAAGCATTTATCAGCTTCCATCATAAAACTCAAACTGAAAAAATAAACAAAGTAAAGGTAAGAAAAGAAAACAACCAAAGACCAGGGAGGGTGCAGAAACCACCTAGAAACGCCAAAATACCACGGTCTGTATTTTGGCACTTAAGTTTTTGAAAAATTATATTAATTAGTCATTGGGTGAATCTATTGCATGATTTTTTTTTTTTTTTTTTTATTGGAGAGGGCAAGGAGCCATGTTTTTTTAAATGGTTGGCCACCATGTTTGGTATCTGAGCTGTATCTCATGCACTGTTTGTCATTTCACACCACTTAGACCAAATCCCAGCTGGCTGGGATCCTGGTCCTGTGGACTGTGAGTCATGGATATTAAATGACCATCATGTGAGCTCCTGCATGCTGCTGTGGTTAGTGTATGACACTGTAACGCTGTACAGTATCTTATCACAGAAGATCATCAATGTGAATACACAGTTTGAGCAGGAGCACTTTCATAACACCACCAAATAAATTACTTGTTTTAGCAAGCAGTAAGTAAGGGATAGGGATGTGTGAAGCTGAAGCAAAGTTACCGCGTTTCCATGTTTTTCAGGGGACCAGTAAGCCACAGAAAATCAGCTGGTGGTTTTGTAATAGCAGAACTGGGGCAAGAATGGAAAAGATACTGTCTGTAATGGAAGGGTTTGCAAGAAACCTTACATGTCCTCAAGGCAATCCCGCAGTAGTCTTGTTGATGAGTAATTGTAACCTAGTCCAGCCTTACTGAAGTATCCTACCAGGATAAGGAACTGAACACAAACATTTAAGAGTCTGGCTCTCAGGAATCAGAATAAATTTTGGGATTGACTAAAATACCAGTTCCAATTCAGGATTTTAAAACAAGTGATGAGATATTTTTCACTGACACAATATGGACAATCCTTGAAGTGGATGGTTTTAGTCTAGCAGAAGCCCAAATTAGAAGACTTACTGAGCAAGCCATTTCATGCTAATCAATGTCATGCAGGAAATTTGTACTACAAATCAGATTGGAAGAAACTTGGGGCAAGGAGGAAACGTTATTTTCAAAGAACAACATTTCATACCTGGATTGTGTGGTTTTATTCCGTCCTAGTTATGAGCTGGGTAAGTTCCTGCCATCGGTGATAAAATGAAAATCCATTCTAGACAACATACAGGAAAAGCCTATAAGAATTAGATGTGAAAGCCTGTTTCCATCTTCGATAGCATGGGTAGGTTATTCAGGCTAGAAATTGTTGTTATCCAGTCTGAACTGTTATCCAGTTATCTTCTGCAGGTTACTATGAAATCACATGCTGCTGTCAAAGGTTCTTATGAGTCTATAATGTTTCAGTCTTCAGTCTCGGCTCCAACAAAATGACTTCTGTAGCTGTCAGTTCCAGCATAGATCTGTTTTTCTGTGTTGCATGTGTTTTTCTTCCTCGTAACAGCTACCAGCTCCTTCCCACTATCCCAGCAGTTTCCCCTGCCTTTGCTTATGTTTCTACCACATCACAGCAGTGTAGTTAGCTCTCCTTAGGTCAGCAGAGCCAGGCATTCATAGCTTGCGCTTTCTAACACTTTTCAAGCACTGAGGGATTTAAAATGTATTATATTTCCTGAGTTAATCATCAAAAACTTTGCATCTGAAGTCTGTTCATGGGCCAAAAGAGACAGTTAAAACTCACTACTGTTTCTTTGTATAGCAGTCCAGGGATTGAAAGAGATAAATATGACTTGAATCAGTTGGGAAAATCTATTCAAATCGATCCAGACTTAATCAAAATCACCATTATAAAGACACCAGCCAGTCATATTAGAGGAAGATTAAAGCTGTTAATGAACTGTATTCAACTTACTGTGACCATCAGAGAAAAGTCAAACACTATGTTGGGTAGTATTAATAAAAACAGCATGTTAAAAATGCAACTATGTCACTACAGATAGCTCCAATCTTACATTTTATTTTTTTAAATATAGGGGCAAATTTTAAAAATGCTGTAGAATTTGAAAGAGTTTAAGAGAGAACAACTTCAACTACAGAGAAGATTTCATGCAAAGAAAACACCAAGGGAAAGCAGAGTCATTCATGGACATATGAATGGATATTAGATAAGAGATAAATGAGTCCCATTAACCAATTTGGAAGACCAGGAAGTAATAAACCAAAGCATTAACATGAAAAAATGCAGATTAAAAATCAGGGAAATTTTCATAACTATGTGAGGGCAGAATAAAGGCAGCTGCGAATGCAGAAACATGGTGCCAGGAAAAGCTATAAAATTAACTTCACTGAGGATTTTCAAGACACCAGTCTGTGGGGAGTCACTTCAGCATAGTAAAGTCAGAGCTTCCAAGTTGCAAAGACATGAACTGGGGTATCTGCTCACTACTTTCTGACCCAAATAATCAGAAATGGCTTTGGTTAGCTAAATGTTACGCTGTCACCAGTTGTCTTCATCTATTCAAACCCAGTTTTCTTGAAATACGTGGAACAGACCAACAAGTAGGCTGACAGTGGCCTCATAACCTGAATGTGACAGCAAGACCAGACAGATATACTCGGATATCTGACTAAAAGTCATTGCTATTTTCCCAGGTCAAATGATTCTTTCTAATTTATTCTGCTTTAGTGAAAGCATTTAAAAACTGTTTCTTGAAAACATAGTGAGAGAAATTCTCAAAGGGATTTTTATGAATAGATGTGCTTTGTTTCTAGCAAAGATAAATGCTTTTGCATAAGGGTTGGAATGCAGTTGTACAGTCGAAGGAAAACAGAAGTCACCACTGATCCCTCAGAGAGAGCGCAGGCCTGTCAGTCTGATTTCGGTGTTTGGAAATAGAAATATTTTCTTCTTTTCTTTCCACAACTGTGATAACAATCTGCATGCCAATGTACAACTAAAGTGTCTCCAGAAATTACACTGCTTGCAAGAAATGCATTTTAAAATGATTATAATAGTGTACTACAGAGCTTGAAATTTCCATGCCCACAGGGCAATATAGCACTACATTTGTGATTTGATGTCACAAGCATGTAGACTTCTTCAGTTTTATAAATACTCTTCAAGGAAATATTTAATTTTTTTCTCCAAGGAAAACATTAAACCCTACCTCAGAAAACTCTACAGAAGAAAGGAAATTGGGTTTGAGATGGCCATGTTTTGGCTTCCAATCACCAAAATCAAATCCCCTCCCCATATGTATTCCCCCTTTATGTTCATAGCCCTCCTGCTCTGAATTGAAATAATAAGCCCAGGACCTATTATACCCTTTATATTATATACCCACCTGTAACATCCCTGGGAGTTTTTCTTGTTTTCCAGGATTCTGGAGATCCATGATTACTTTGGGTTTCTAAGGAAATGAGCTTTAAATGATCATACAGTCTGTCCACCCGTACATTTCTCTTTTCTCCTCTCTTTTGAAACAACAGAGTAATTTTATTCACATTTGGCATATGGATGAAGATGTCCAAGATAAACCACGTCTACAATTTTTGTGTCTGGGTAAAGGAAAGAGAACTGAGCTGGTGCTGCCAAAGGCATCCAGCCACTGTGCGTGGCCAGAGATGGCAGCCGGGTGGCCAGTCAGCATGTGTGTATTGGCAGGGCAACCAGTACCTCACGTAGTTCTGCCCCTGCCACACCACGTGCTGCTG
Source organism: Charadrius vociferus (assembly GCF_000708025.1). Classification (NCBI taxonomy): domain Eukaryota; kingdom Metazoa; phylum Chordata; class Aves; order Charadriiformes; family Charadriidae; genus Charadrius; species Charadrius vociferus. Next base: position 2,917,155 of record NW_009648539.1, read on the forward strand.
CTCACCCAGCCGGTCAGGTAAAACTCCCATAACAAAGCCAAGACATCAGAAATGATCCGCAGAAAACCTGCTTCTCTCTTTGTAGAGGTGCGTGGATTCCAGCCTGTAGAAGCACACGGCAGCACTAGATAAAACAGATCCCAGCACTGCCAAAGCCATGTAAGTGACGAGCCCTCAGGATTGCCAAAACAGAGGCAGATATCTGTAATTACCTAATATCCAGCATCACGGAGGTTCTGCAACAAACACTCACTCACCCAGAGCACGTGCAGGCGTACTGCTTCAGATCTCTCTTTCTGTGCCAGAATTCATCCTGGCGTGCTCGGCAAGGCACTGTTCAGCCTGGCCTGCAAGCTAAAGGTATTAGTACCCACAGAAGCATCCTGCCCAGTGCTGGAAACTTTAGCACAGTTGGAAACCCACCTAGCATACTGGGTAGCGGCGGTGACATACAGTCCGAAGGGCGGCTTTGCTGCCATAGCTGCCATACTTTGTTTAAAGGTAGTTCAGTTGTGAACTCCATCTGCTTCGAAGGCATCTGGGTCATCATATGAATCACTGCCTATAAAGAAATTATTTGTACCTCTTTCTGATCAGCCGTCTTGCTGGAGGGGTGAAGGACGGTCTTTAAGGAATTAGGATCCAGAAAGCTTGAAACTAGTTGAGCAAACATGAATTGGAGAGAGGATTTACAGAACAGAATGTCAGAAAGCTCGAAAGTGCTATCTAGCCAACAGTTTAGTTATAATAACATGGTATTTATCCTCATATCTTCCCCGTCAGGCTACAAACCACTGCAATTCTCATGTTTTACACACACGGCACTGAAACACTGTCTGCAGTGTAGACAGCCACGCATAAACCCCTCACCTATGCACCCTTCAAAGTCAGAAGAGGAAAGCAGACGCTTTGAGGGCAAGAGCGACCGGAGCAATTGTAGCAGTTCTGCTGTATGATGGGATCAGCTCCTTTCTGGGAAACTGGCAGCACATTAACACCATGCGGTGGGTCCGGAGCTGGCTCTGGCACCCAGCGTGTGGGCATAGCCTTGGTCACAGGGCTGAGAGGAGAGGGAGAGCTGAGACTGACAGCTGTGTTACAGGGAGCCGAAATGAGAAAGGCTAAGGGTGAGGGTGAAATTGCTGCAGGAGTCAAGTGCCACGGTGTCTGGTTTCAACCAAGAGCCAGAAATTATCTACCTGCGCTTAACTCCCTTATGCATTTGTATCCAGTATGTTTGCTAATGCCGATTTTTATAAGAGGTGAAGTCCATATAGCGATGCTTCACATGGAAACATGCCTAAAAATCACCAAAGTAAGAGGATGGCAATGGATTTTGTCTTTCATTCAGCAGAGTTGTGCAGGAGATCACCCTTAGCTTAGCAGAGAGTGATTTGCAGATCCTGAGGAAGAGAAAAAGTATTTAATTTAACTAAGAAGAATGACAAGGACAAAATCTGGAACGGGTTTTGGGGTGAAAGAAAAAATTTAATGAAGACCTCTCCAAGAAACTTGCTCTAAAAGCTATCACGCTCCACTAAGGTAGAGACTATATGAAGGATTGAGTGGGATAGCCCTTTTAGTGGGAACAGTGAGTTAAATGGGCAAGAGGAAGAAAGAGGGAGAAAGAGCAACATTTCTGATGCAATTTTTAATGGAATAAGCCTGAGTTTTCTTCCGTACATCTTTTAAAAGCTATTATAAGTGAATTATTTAGCTTGCATGTATAAATGTATACCTTATGTAAACCTAACCTGACTTGAGATTAGTGACTTATGATCTTATATGGATATCACTGGTACATTCCTGACCAAGAATCCCAAAGCAGGGCCCCAAGGCACCTTATTGTGCACACTCATTGCCCAACACACCTTCCAGGTTATACAAAGAGCAGCAGAGTGGATCATGTCAGGAGATAGTTCAGATAGATAACCTAGGAGACAGACAAAAGTGTCTTCTGCTGGCTGGTGATAACCAGGAAAGCACTCTGACGTGCAGCAAGATGCTAGGGAGGCTCTGAAGAGCAACCAAGGCATCTGAGCATCCTTTCTCCCTCCATGCAGACTGCTGGAAGCGAGATGCTCTGACAAACTGACAGGCCAATCAAGGAATCTGGGCAGCGAAGAGTATTTACAAATTTCCCACCTTTGGGGTGCTCAGGAGCTTGAAGGAAAAAGTACCCTGAGGGGTCCAATTTAACACTGCAGCCTCAGTTACTACATGGGAGATGATGATAGACAGCCAAAATAAAATTGCCGGGTTTGTTCTGCAGAACCTAGCCCAGGAAAAAACAAACAAACAAACAAACAAGTATTGTCCCTAGTGAAGGCTGTTGATGTATAAACAGGATCCATCCATGAGGATCCATCCATCATCATTGGGCTTAAGCGCAAAGGCAGAAGAGGAGACGGAACTCAGAGAGATGCTGTACCTGGCATACCACATACCCATGAGGCCACCCTAGATTAATTAAAGATACTCCAGCTTGAGATGTTCAGCTGAATTTCAAATCTTATATCAAGACCAGTGAAAGGAGATCAAATGCACAGACGGCGAGAGAGCTTTCTGTGGCAGAGTTTGCATGCAGTAGGGTTGAAAACAACTAGGAATGAGGAGAAGGGAGGCCAACCACCATGAAAATAGTACCATAACACCTGCCTTACATGTGTTATAGAAAAGGTAATTCCATTCTTGTTCATGGCCCTTCTTAGTGGTCTAGAAGTGTGTAGGGGCTGCAGGTGCCCAGGCCAGGCTGGTTGTGGGGGGCTGCTGTGAGGAGCGGCCGGGGCTGCCCTATGCCGGACACAGCTGGTTCCAGCTGCTTTCAGCCAGTTCCAACCAGTTCTAGCTGGTTCCAACCAACCCACCACTGGGCACAGCCCAGCCCCGCAGCCAAGGTGGTGGTGCCTTGGGGAAAAAGTATTTAAGACAGGGCAAAACACTGTGCAGGAAGCCAGTAGAGACAAAAAAAAAAGTGTGAGAAAGAGCCCTGTGAGCAGAAAGTTCAGAGCAGAAGGAGGGGGAGGAGGTGGCCCAAGCAGAGATTTTCCCACAGCCCCTGGAGACACCATGGTGGAGCAGATGGCCACACCACAGCCCATGGAGAACATCATGCTGGAGCAGGTAGATGTTTCCTGAAGGAACTGCATCCCATGGAAAGCCCATGCTGGATCAGATTTATCCTGAAGGAATTGCATCCTGTGTGAAGGAGCCAGGCTGGAGCAGGGGGACAACATGAGGAGGAAGGAGCAGCAGAGAGGAGCTGTTATGGACTGTCCATAACCCTCTTTCCCAACCCGCTGCGCCCCTCAGGGCAGAAGGAGGCAGAATAGTCAGGAATGAAGGAGTGACATTGAGCTTGGGAAAGGGGGTGGTGGGAGGAAAGGTGTTGTTTTAATTTTTGTCTGTTTCTTACCATCCAATCCAAATTTTATTGGCCACTTTCCTGAAGTCAAGTCTATTTTGTCCGTGATGGTAATTGGTAAGTGATCTCCCTGTCTCTATCCCAACTCATGACCATCTTAGTCTTATTTTCTCCCCCTGCCTTGATGTGGAGGTGGAGTGAAAGAGGCTGGGTGGGGATCAAGCCGCCAACAAAGGTCAACACACCAGAAAATGATATTAACATTGATTCATAAGACTGGAAGGACTGTCAATAAACCGTAAAGATCGGCACCTGTTCTGTCAAATAGTGGTAATGTGCAAAAGCAGGAAACAAGGAATTTATTTCACCATGAACTTGTTCCATGATGTTTTATTAAACATAATGAATTTAAGTCTGCCAAGGCAAAAATGGTTCCATCCTGTCTGAAATGTAAGAATTGATCTAAGAACTGTAAAGTACATATTGGTGAAATTCAGATGTGTTTCATTCTGGACAGTTATTTCAGTTTCATATCAATATCATTTTGGTATTGAATTCTTTAATGCATAAGGACACTGACTTTATTGATAATGTTTCGTTAAAGTAGACTTACTTAAAACACTAAGGAATAAGAAGATCTGTAACAAAATCATGTAATTCACTTCAAATGAAGGCAGTGTATCAAAATGTGTTCACATATGAAAAAAACTATCTTGAAATCTGGACTTCTAGAATTTGAATAGGATCTGGACAAGTCAAAATGTAAGTTGCCAATTATCACTTTAGGTCTTAAAAATATATAAACACTAGCAAGTACTTTTTGTGTGACTAGTCTATAGAAATCCCCTTGAAATGTATAGCTCCTTCAAAAGAAATGGAGTGCAGTAAGCATCTGTTCTTATATTAGGGACTGACCTTGTAGTGTGACTGTAATATCAGTCGTGCACTATAGTAGCCTCTGTAGAAGAGAGAGAGAGAAGCATGTTGAAGTGCGAAAACTGGAGTCTTGTAAATCACTTTTGGCCACAAAAGTTCCTGTGCATCAGGAGAAAAAAAAAAGTGGTGCTGAGCATCCTAGCCAGGCAGGGAATTCATGTGAAAGCCATTTGTGACCATCTCTGTCTCAGTCACATGTTGAGTGCATACTGCAGTACAGAGGAGGGAACTCCAAGCGAGTTACTAGCAAAGTGCTAGAAACAAATCTAACCAGACAGCCCTCCCCAGAATATTTTACTTTGCTTTTCATAGACTTTATGTAGTCTCAGGGTCAAATTGAGTACCTTAATCTACCTAAGTTTCAAAGTCCCTTTCATAGTCAACTCGGATATTAATGTTTGTGGCTTGGTAAAAGAACACATGGAGCTAAGGATGCTTCTTAAGGTGAATTCAGTGGCTTTTTACATCTAAGTGCATGCGCATTTTAGAGAAAATTTGAGACTGAACTGCGTAAAAATATATGTGAGGCATAGGAAAACTTTCAGAACTGTAATGTATTTACTGCACTCCCATGAGAAGCAACACTTTAAAACAGACTAACCCATGGGAGAAAGTAGCACAACTGTGACGCATTTATACAGAGGTGGGCACCAAATACAGTTGGGCTGCCAGTAAAGCCCCAATTTATGAGTTAGAATCACTTCAGCAGGTATTGCCTGTGAGGCCCCCTGCCAAGCCAAACAACAGCGTGTGAAAGCCATTCTTTCCATACCGTGTGGGAAAGAAAGATGATCATCAAGAGGGAGGTTCCAAGGAGAATAGGAAGGAAATAAAATGGATTTGCAGTCATGAGCTGAAATGTCCTGATAGGAAGAATACTATATAAATAGTTGAACATTTGTGATTACTCTGTTGATTTGCTCCTCTGACTTCATGTATGTTTGGCACTGGTTATGTTGGGAATCCTGCCATGGCCTCAGGCTCCATGGTGGTAGGCTGGATTTAAGAAGTATGTCTGCTGGACACCATTAGAGGCAATAAATGTCTGCTGGTCTTTTACCAACGTAGCTGTTTCACTTAAAGGTGTGAATTTACCCAAACATGCTAAAATCAGTACTATCCCAGTAACATCAGTCATAAGATTACAACAGCTCTGCGTGACATCAGCTATTATATAAGTACATTTTACCAGAATACCTGTACTGACAGTAAGGATTTTGTTTAACTTCGCTTCTCTTGTTTTCTTATCTAATGAATTTAATGTAGCATAGAAATACACAAGGCTTAAATGAAGACGAATAGCACAAACATAGCAGGCAACTACACAAAGGGTCATAATAGGTATTGTAGAAGTAATGACATTGAGCTCACTCAAGGAGGTTCAGCTGACTTGGGAGGAAAGGGGGAGGCTCGGCAGTCACTCGGCATCAGGAATATGACAGCTTCCTTGTGCCTTCCACGTCCTGAGTTGCAACTGCTCTGCAACTCACACTACTGCAAAGCAGAATAAAAGCATTTCTAACTGGCCAGCCCAAAGCCATGGCTGCATCTGGAGTTAAGAGGTTTTCTGAGATTTCAGACTTAGGGATCAGGACATCTAACAAGGCTGGGAATGAAGAAAGCAGTTAAATGTCAGAGGATAAAGGAATTGAGGCAGAAAGAGACAGCTGTTTCTCTGGCACATGGCTAAACTGTCTGGTGGGAGACTTTGGCAAAAGCTCATAGTCTGCGTGTTCCTATTGCTGTTGAGAGGAACTGGGCTTTGTGTACAATTCTGTAAACAAACAAATGACCTCAAAACTATCCCAACTTTGAACCCATATTTCATCCAGATGTACCCACTGTCCTGCAAAGCCTCGGTATTCAGTTTGCCATGAAACCAAAAGGGCAATGAGGCTATCATCCCCTGGTTCACATACTGAAGTAGCCCAGCAACAAGCAGTGCAAAACTAAACTGCAGATCGCCCCATATATTAGTCTGTACTCTTCTTTTTCGCTTTTAACAGTGGTGAGCCACATGGAAAACAGAAAGTTGTTCTCATCAGATTTTGGACTAAGCCTTTCTTACTTTAATCACAAGAAAAGCTTGATTGGAATCAACAGGGTTTATGGTTTCAGATGATTTGGAAGATGCTTAAAATGACATTTCTTGCTATATTTTAGCAGTTCCTGGGCACAGCATAGAAGAATGCAAAATGAAAAGTAACAATAGTTGACTTAATATTTTGAACTGAAAGATGTAATTCATTAGGAACCTGAAAGAAGACAGGTCTGCACTGGCTTTATTTGAGCCATGTTTTATTTGACATATACTGGAAAGGGTGGGAAACTCAAGCAGATTAAAAAATCTTCTCCTAAATTCTGCAAAAGGCTGGGCTGCAGAAAAAGGTTTACATAGGCAAACACATTTTCTTGATTTATTTTCCATCCAATAGCGTTCTAAGACTGGAGTTAACGGCAGCAAAACAGAGTTACTTGCAAAAAAAACCACTTAATGGTCCTATAGGGTACGTGCTAACTACATAGCAGGAGCTTGCAGGAGCTGGCTGACAAAAAAATGCCATGCTCTGTTACGTTAATCTAATTAGAGCTCTTCCTTGAAGCTTCAATTGACAGTTTGGAAACCTGTAAACTTCTCTAAACATAGACAGCCTTCCATTTGCTGCAGTTCAAGAGAGGACCCTCTTCTTGCACTCTTCCCTTGAACTGTTTCCATGGAATGCTGTCCATATTCAGAAAAAATGTAAACGTTGCCAAACTGTCAACTAAAGCTATAATGAATGGCTCTAATTACATTCAAGTAGCAGAGAGCATTGCCATTTTAATCAAATCTGAGCCTTGTGAGATATTTGGCAGAAATACAAGAGAAAGCCTGAGGAAAACACTGCCAAAATGTTAGTAACCTTTTATTCTAAATTCTGCCTGTCGGAGAACTGAATACCAACTGCTTAGCAAAGGTTTTTGTTTTGTGGGGTTTTTTATTGTAGCCTATATGGTTTTATCATGAATTATTACCCCATTCTCTAAAAGAAAGCAAAACAAAACCGAAAAAACAGTCCCACAATTTCAAGACTAAAAATGATGATCAGCGATTTTGCTAATCAGTCAGCTACAGTCACGTTGCCAGTCACAGAGGAAAGGGGGACCTAATAGCATCCTTTCACTAAGAGTTTCTGCCAGCACTCAGCTTCATGTTGTGTACAGCAAGAGACGTACAAGCAAACTGCTTTGTCAGATACCCTGTCAGATGCTGCCCCAGCTTCTTTCCAAATGGCACAGCTTTATGTTCTGCAGAACTTTCTTACCCTAATAGTGTGAAAGGGTTATCCTTACCAGTGTCGGATGATCTAGGTATTCCATCTCTTTTTACAAATCAAAAATTTGGAACTAACCCCAAAATTATAGCTTTTTATTCATTTATTTACCACAACTTCAAGACCTTACAGCGATTCAAATGTGATGTATCAAAATTATTCAGAGACAGGAAAGAAAATATAAGAAGTTATCCAATTGTTCTGTTAAGTTTAATGGACAAGAAGAAAAACAAAATCTCCAGAATGTTACAAAATCTGTTCTGGAGGGTGAAGGAAAGCAACAAAGGAATTCTGGCCACCTGATTAAGGGGACCCTATTGATGAAATCTTCTTACTACAGATACAAGAGGCATCGTGCTCGCAGGTTTTCATCCCACTAGGGGACCTCAACCACCCTGACATCTGCTGGGAAAGTAGCACAGCGAGCTGTAGGCCATCCAGGAGACTCGTGGCGTGCATTGAGGATAACTTCTTAAAGTGGGTAATAGACAGCTCCACCAGAGCAGACACAATACTGGACCTATTTGTCACCAATGCAAGTAAGCTAATTGGTGACATCAAGGTTGGAGGCAGCCTGGGCTGCAGTGACCATGCATGGTGGTCAGTTCGCAGTCCTGAGGGATATGGAGCAGGCGAAGAGTAAAGTCAGGGCCCTGAATTTTAGGAAAGCAAACTTCCAGCTGTTCAAGGAATTAGTCAATAGGATCTAGGTCCTTAGATCTTTAAGGACACTTTTCACAGGGTGCAAGAGCTCTCGATCCCCAGGTATAAGAAATCAGGAAAGGAAGGCAAGAGACTGGCATGACTGAGTTGAGACCTGTTGGTCAAACTAAAAGGCAAGAAGGAAATGCACATGTAGTGGAAGCAGGGACAGGTATCCTGGGAAGTGCATAGGGACACTGCCCGGTTGTATAGGGATGGGGTCAGGAAGGCCAAGGCACAGCTGGAGCTGAACTTGGCAAGGGATGCAAAGAATAAGTAGGGCTTCTACAAGTATGTCAGCCAGGAAGGTAAAAGAAAGTGTACCCCACCCCCGATGAGCAAGACTGGCAAACTGGTAACAATGGATGAGGAGAAAGCTGAAGTACTCTACAACTTTTTTGCCTCAGTCTTCACTGGCAACCTCTCTCCCCACACCTGTCAATGAACCACAAGGCAGGGACTGGAGGAGCAAAGTCCCTCCCACTGTAAGAGAAGATCAGGTTCATGACCACCTGAGGAACTGGAACATACAGAAGTCTGCGGGACCTGATGAGATGCATCCCGGAGTCCTGAGGGAATTGGCTGATGTGGTTGCTAAGCCACTCTCCATGATATTTGAAAAGTGATGGCAGTCAGGTGAAGTCCCTAGTGACTGGAAAAAAGGGAAACATTGCACCCATTTTTAAAAGGGGAAGAAAAGGAGGACCCTGAGAACTACCGGCCTGTCAGCCTCACGTCTGCCTGGGAAGATCATGGAATAGATCCTCCTAGAAGCTATTCTAAGGCATATGGAGGACAGGGACATGGTTTGAGAGAGCCAGCATGGCTTCACCAAGGGCAAGTCCTGCCTGACCAACCTAGTGGCCTTCTATAATGGAGTGACTACACCAGTGGACAAGGCAAGAGATATGGATGTTGTCTATCCAGACTTCTGTAAGGTCTTTGACACAGTCCACACCAACATCTTTCTCTCTAAATTGGAGGGATACGGATTTGATGGGTGGGCTGTTCAGTGGGTGAGGTTAGATAGTCGCATCCAGAGGGTAGAGGTCAATGGCTCAATGTCCAGATGGAGATCAGTGACAAGTGATGTCCCTCAGGGGTCTGTGTTGCAATCAGTACAGTTTAATATCTTCATCAGTGACATAGAGTGTGGGATTGAGTGCACCCTCAGCAAGTTTGCGGATGACACCAAGCTGAGTGGTGCAGTTGACACGCTTGAGAGGTGGGATGCCCTCCAGAGGGTCCTGGATAACCTCAAGAACCTCAATAATCTGTTCTAGTTGAAGATGTGCCAACCCAAACTATTCTATGATTCTATTCCTCCTTCTTCCAGAGGAATTCATTTGATAACGTAACGTTTTCAATGCCATTTCAGTCCCCTTTCATGAAAGCATCTGCACCAAGAGCATTCTAGGTGAAACAGATGAAAGAGGAAGGATTCATATCTCAGATATTTTGGGTGCAGCACAAGAGATCTCCATCCACCACTTCTCTTCATTTTCAGGAGATGGCTTTCATTTATTTCACTAGGCATTGTGCTAGTCTTATCCTGCCAGCTGTCACACAGAAATCATGCTGCTTCGTGTCCCAGCAGAAGGCCAAACGCCAACTAAGTCTCACTGCTGACTATTGCATTGATGGAGAGCTCTTGCTCCAGCTCCATTCCCAGCAACAAAGGCCCTCAGAAGAAGTCTTCTTCTGAAATTCCAAAAAGCTTCCTTATCCATATTTTTTTTCAATTACATGCTCTATGTTCACTCGACATGGTTTTAAGTTGTACAAAACCTAAAAGAGGGGCAAATCCAGGCCCTTTGCAACCATCTAATAGCTAATTTTGAAGTAGCCTCCACTACATCATTAGTCAGCTCCCTGAACAGGGGTCGCAGAGAGGCATTGCCTAGCTATAGACAGCCCTACCGTGGTCTCCCTCAGTGACGAAGCTTAGCAGCCCTCAGGAAACAGCCTCTTGATTTCTAATCCTAATCACTTTTCCTCACACAGAACTGAATGATTAGAATAGCAGTCTAAACCATTGCATTTTCTTTCCTTTTTGGTGAGGTTGTTTCTAAAGAAGCTTTCTCTGTTTTTCTTGAAGCTTTTTTTTTTTTTTTTTACTTGAAAAGGACTTTTGGGAGACTACTTGTTTAGGTTTTGGACAAAAGATAGTTTTGCTGTTATCTTTTTCTGGAAACTGCATGTTTTGAAGCTGCTGGTGAATTACGTTTCTGGTACACTGATGATCAGCATGGGATATGTCACCGGCGACTTCATTGTTGATGCAACTAAAATATCAGATTAACTAATATATGGAGAAAAAGGGTTGTTTTTTTAATGCTGGTTGCCTTCTCCATTCCTTAAATGTATTCTTTAAATACATGCATAGGTCTTCCTGGCTTCAGCTAATAACAGATGTTTTAAACATGATGTAAAAGCTCCACACAGAAGGATATTTCTCTCCTATCAACTTCAGTTTGAAGCATGAAATATAATTATCCTTATATCATTATCTTAGCCTGTATAGTTCAAAGAAATAAGACACAATCTGGAAGTGTTTCTGTGCCAAAAAATGTGCTAGCCTTTTCTTCTTCTAAAATCTGAGTAGCAGTTAGGAGGGAGAGGAGATAATCCTTTTTCCGCGTTAGTAAAAATGGAGTGTTTTCTTCACTTCATGTTCCAACACAAAGCCCAGTATCACAGCCACCCTTCCTTCATGGCTAAAGCCTAAGATAAGAGCATTCAAAATGCATGGCAGACACCTAAGTTAAAATAGTTTGCTTTTCAGGCATTCTGAGTGCTTTCTGCAAATGATGTACCACTGGTGCCTAAGGAGAACACAGCCTTGGGCAACCAGAACTGAGATCTGCTTTCCTGGGAGAAGTAATGTGTCCTGTTCTGTATACCCTAATACCTTAACGAATCTCCCATGTTAATCCAATGAACAGGAGTAGTGGCAGCTGCATGAGAAGTAGACCAGGTTGGAAATAGGAGCATTAAAAAAATAACAGTTGCTTTACATAACGCTTTTGATACTGTAAGTTTTATCTATGATCTGGATAAATTAAAGCGGAATCAGCTACTCCATGTATTTTAGGAACACGGTTTACCTGATGGTTGAAAGGTACAATGTGGACATTTACACAGGAGCTAATCACTATAAATTGTCCTGAGAGACAATGGGCATCTAGTCAGTCTAATTAACACAAACTGTGGAGCTACTTGTCTCTGCCTAAAGAAGATTTTTTAGATAGACCAAGGGAATCCTGTGCTAGTGACGCTCATTTCTTTCCACCACCCATGAAGACAGCATGGGTGACAAGGTCAGCCGGAGGGAGGTGAGAGGAATCTGATTCCAGGTAATAAAATGTGAAATGTAGCAGATAAATGTTCATTTTCACCTCGAGGAGCAAAACCTTGGGTCACTGCAATCTTGCCAATGGGATCTTGCTGCTTTATACCCAATAAGGGTATAAAATCAACTCACTCCTGTTTGCTTTATTACTGATGGCTCTCAGAAGAGCTAGTAGCCTCGTTCCAGGTTGTGAAACTTTCACATACTGACACAATTATTTCAGCTACAACATAGGATACTAGACTTCATGTTACCTGACTTCAGACAATTTAATATCGTGTGTAATGTCTGTAATGAGCTGTCTTGCAGTCACTGAAGAGAAACGGGCCTCTCCAAGTGATGATACACCTGATCGATCTTATACACAACCTATCTTAGGATTAGATGACTCACTTTCCAGGGTGTTTTTTTCTCTACATTAACAGTAAGGACACTAGACATCCAACACAAACATGGATGTCTGATTTGGATAAACATAAGGCAGGGGAGGCTAATTTCACCCGCTGTCTCATTGTCTCCAAGATCTGCTGAGACCATTGCAGACCTAACTCTGCATGGTATTTTACTTGAAGTGCTTCATCCTAAACAGTAGCTAGGTTATGCTCTTCTTCTCTATGCTCTCTCTTTGTTCTTTTTTTCTGTTTTCTGTTTTCTTTTTTCTTTCTTCTTTTTTCATTTTTCTTTTTTTCTCTTTTCTTTTTTCTTTTTTCATTTTTTCCCTTTTTTCTTCTCTCTTTTTCTCTTTTTGTCATTGTTGTGAGGATGGATTTTAGTAATGGAAAAGACATTCCTAATTACCTGTGAGGTTACTTTTCCAAGGACAGCAAGAATTACATACTAAAGCTGAGTTAAAATTCTGACTGTTGTGAAGATAAGAGAACTGAAGATAAGAACTTCACTACAGGGGACATAATTTCTTGCACAAAAAATCATTACACAATAGCAACCATTCACATTTGTGCATTTTTTATCTTTGGAGGAAGAGGGAGTATTGTTTTGAATGAAGATAAAATCCTGGAAAAGTGTAAGAAATGGATTAGTAACCCTTTCTTCAGTTATGAAGGATTTCTGCTATCTCCACCCAAGACCTCTTAAGGAGACGAACAGCTCCTTGGGAGAGACAGTGACAGTCAGGAAGGAAGAGAAGAGGCAAAAACCTTATGTATACATTGTGCAGTAGAGCATAATGCAAAGATCCAAATGTTACAGAAGGTTATTTATTCCAACAGACTGCTGCTTTCCCATAGTTGTACTGCCACAAGGTCTGAGCTGGTGTATCTTAAAGGACAACATACAATGTGGTGATACCAGCCCACCTCGTTGCATAGAGTGTGCATACCTTATGACAGCTCCAATTAGGACCGCTACAGTGCCTGGACAAGATGAGGACGAGTCCATGGTGAAGCAACTCAAGTTCAGAGAATGGCTGTGGAGATTTAGGGATCCAAAGGGTTTGCTGAGAGGATTGGTAGTAAAGCAATGTTTCTCACTATCCTTCCCAGAAGTCATTGCAAATGACTAGTCCTGGTGTCAAAAGCCAAGAAGGCATGAATGCTGCTCTGTGTGAGGTCATTTTTAAATTGAAGGTGGAGATGGAGCATGGGCAATGTGCCACCATTCTCAGCTCCATGCTAGTTTTGTTTTGGTTTTTTTGTTTGTTTCATTTTGTTTTACCAATGTTTGTAGACGATACAGCCTGCTAGTCCAGATTTTCCAACATATTTGAACGCCCGAGGATAAATAAAAGGATATATAGCACTCACTGCAAAGCCTTTCAGATATGTATTTATATCTTTTGGTACCTTAACATAACTGATTATGATACCTAGCAGAAGCAGCATAGCTCAGGAGCGGCAAGTTACCCTGAACCTGCAGCAGGGTACGTGTGACTCAGCTGTCAACAGATTATACTTAGTTTCATGTAGAACTTATCACCCTATCGCTGACCACTGCTGTGTGAAGAGCATGGGTCAGTATTATACTTTGAATTTCAGATGGAGCAGACTGAGGTTACCATCAGATTTCAAGCAGCAGATTTTACCTGAGTGTTTCACAAGTGAGCTGTAACTTGAGGAGAATAATCACAGCTTCCTCAGTCAACCACAAGTCTTGATAAGTTTGATGAAGCACCTTCTCTTATCTTTCTCATAACACACTGAACGATTATGACAATAAAGATATGAGATAGTGCATGATTACTTAATATGATGTCTTAATGTGTGTTTAATTGGCATACAAAAAGACACAAATCTCTTGGTTAAAATGAAATTTTTTAGTCAAATCACTCAAATGATGGCAGGAATCCAATGTTCACCAGTCAACCACGTTTTACAGGAAAGGAAATGCATAAAGGTGTGCCACGGTCCTTAGTGCTGAAGTGAAACCAATAGCAGATATAGGCACGTTTTCTGTATCATTTCATAACCTGTTACTGTGTATTGGAGACTGACTAAGCAATCAGGACAAATGACTTCATACTGCAACACTGTGAACTCGTGAGAAATTGTAGACAAAACTAGGAATGACAAGATCTTTTACTTGAAGATTCTTCGATGTTAAAAACTGACATTTCTGAAGATATTTAAAGTGCTGATCAAGAAATCTGTTTTTAAGAAATTATGGACCAGCCAGCCCATAGCTGCCCACAGATTCAACCAGCAAAGAACCTTGCAGGCTGATACACGGAAAGTGGTCTGAGTCAGCAGGATTTGGACTGTAGCTGGACCTGCAAATATTCAATCCTGATTGCAGTAAGATGTCGTTTGCAAACTGCTCTACTCTGGGATTTTTCTGCCATATTTTAACATATCTTAACACATCTTACATAAATTGAAATAGAAGTCATTGCTTTCACATGAAGATTTATGGTCACCAAGTCCTGGGAACCAGAACCACAAGCAACAATGAGCAATTGAAAGAATTAAAATGTTACAAAGGAGATGACTTGTTTCCCAATTGGATGATAACCAGAGATCCACTCATATTCATTCAAAGCCTTCTCAGAAGTATTTGTTCCCTTTTGACTGGCCCACACAACTCATCAGAAACTGTACAAAATGGGCTTTTTATTACTTGCCACTTCACTTTCTGAAGCTGAAAGATCCAAGACAGAGAAAGTGACTGCTATAGGACTTGGCCTTCATTAAAGTCTTCGTCAGATGAATCAATGATCTGATGCAGAGGCCTGTCAAGTGATTAAATCAGTAATTCCCCCTTGAAGAAATCTAGAAAGACCAGTTTCAACAGCCTGAGCTGTGCCTTATATCAAAGTTATTCTTCGGAAAGGCACCGCAGACAGCTCATTAGCTGCGGCAGGGAAGTCTTCAGCCTCGCAGGCTGTCCTTCGCTCTCCAAGATGCTTACAGTTCTTACTAAATAACTCTGTCACATGCTTTACTACTGTGGTTACCATGTGAAGTGACGGCCAGCTCTGGGTGTGCACAGAGCCCTCTTGTCACAGCACCTCGAATACAAAACACCTGGATGGACCTTCTCTTTGCCTTAGTCCAGTCACAGTAAGTGTGAGGCTGAGCTAAAGGACATGCCCTCGTGCCATGCAACTGACAAGAAACAAAGAGGCTTGGGCATATTTGGAGAGGGCTTTTTGATTTACCCAAGTGATGACAAGGGATGATAACTGTCTGCAAAGCCGTTCTGTTGCCATAGTCACTACTGGTGTTGACACTTCTGCAATCAGTATCAGCAGCAGAAACTTCTGGATATATAAATAAAAATATGGGGGGCCTGATTCTTCTGCGGCTTTCCCCAAAGGCACTGTGTTACTGTCATGCATTATTTCAGATTAACACAAAGCTTAGGAAGAGTATTAGACCCAAAAGCAGAGAGTGTGATAAATGCATTGAAAACTTTCAGGCACTTAATCTTTTAGTAAATACTACTAAACAAATATACAGCTCTTAGAAAGTCAAAGAGTCAGAGAATAAAGAAAAAGTTTTCAGTCCGGAAAGGCACTTGGAATTACGATGAGGAAAGTGTAACCAGTGTAAATTGTCAGTCTCCAGGAATGGGGCTCTACCCATTTACACTAGAAGAGGACTGGACACAGTATCTCAAGCTCAAGCTCGAGGTTTCTCTCACAAACTTTCACCATCCCAGTTTTGGTGGTTTAAGAGTGTCCCTTTTTTTGAAACCTGATACTTCCCAACATGAAGCTTTCACTGAAGGTAGGGAGAGGGAGAGAAAATTTGACTTTTTCTTCATTTGTCTCCTACAGTTGCACATTTTGGTATTTTGCCCCAGAAAGAAAAATTTTATCAAAAATTTTACAGAGACTCCTGCTGCTTAGAAGATCGTATAATTCATTTTATTAGCAGCAACTATGAGCAACTAGCACAATTTACTACAAGAAGCTGGCAACAGACATCCCAACAACAACAGTCTTTCTCAGGGAGCAATACAGATAAAAGATCTGTCTTACTAGACATATTCTTTGCCTGATTGTAAAATGGACAAAGAAAGTAAACTAGAAAAACAAAAACCAGTTTTGACAAGTACTGTGCTCAAATTGGCAGTTTTCAGAGCTACTTCACAAAATTCTGACTGATGTGACAATTTGTAATTCCCATGACATATCAAGAGGCTGTTTAAGCATTTGTAGATATATACTCCTGTAGTCAGTTACAAATCACAGAGGAGCTTTCATACATTAAAGAAAACATTAAAGCAATGGAGTTAAGCCACTGTAGCACAGTTGTAGAATCAGAATCAAGCCAAAGTGGGTTTGACTTTAGTAGGACTCTCAAAGTTGTCTTATATGGTAGTCTCATAAGCAAGCTTGGAAAATATGCCTACACAGCAAGTAATTTGACACAACAGGAGCAGGCATAACTAGAGGTGTGTATTCAGACACACCTGAAGAACCAGTCACTAGTTTGGACCCCACCAGTCTGTGGAGAGATTTACAGAGCTTTCAGTATATACCTGGAGCCAAGATTCAGATTCAGTTTCATCTCAAAGAAGTCTAGGTCACACACGTCAAAATCTCCATAAAACCAAAACAACACACATAAACAGGCCAAAGATGGACTGCTTCTCCAAATCAGATCATGAGTGTAGACGCAACCAGAGACTAGATGCAATTACTGCAGAATAAGCAAAAAAAAAGTGGCTGAAAATGTTTGTACACAGAGCAGTTAACAATCGTTCCCTATACAGCCTGAAGACTGTATTGAATGGAGATTCATGAAAGGCTGTTCTGGATTTAATGCTGTTTGATATTTTCATTAACAGCTTACACGAAGAAACAGAGAGGATGCTTACTTTAATTAGCCAACGACACAAAAGAGGAGAGGTCTACAAGTACGCTGGATGTCAACAAGCTGGAGAATTGATCTGAAAAATTAGCCTGAAGTTCATAAAGGACACCTAATTGAAATCATTATCTGCAGAAATATGGGACATGGACTTACTGGCTTACTACTAGTTCTGGAGAAAAGTATTAAGCAACTTTATCACAGACCAAACATAATTTTTTTTAGAAGTCACCTTATGGCAAACAATTAAAAGTCATGTCAGGATGTACAAGTAGGAATACAGTGTAAGAGCAGGTGAAACTGGCAGGGCTGCAGGTGGAATACTATGTGCACCAGGTCTGAAGCAGTAATGCCCATCTTCCATTCACATTTATCCCCATACACACCATCCTCTGTTTTCATTGTGATAAGTAGGTACTCTTAAAATGCCTAACAAATATTAACAGTAGCAACAATACTGCAAAACTGACCCACACAAACCAGTAACAATAATTGCTGACTGCATTATTTCTGCAAAGCTACTAACCACCCCAAGAGGGCCAGTGAGGAAATGACCTTAGTTGTCACAGTGTCGGTCAACTTCCCTCCTGCCAGACACTCATCAGCCTGCTGTGGCAGGACCCATAGGAACGCCCATCTCTTTCAATGTATTGTCTCCTTTCTTCTCTAATCTTCCACATTATCTACATGATTGTTGGCACAATTTCTTGTAAAGGAAATTGAAGCTTTAGTGTCCAAGAACCTTCAACACCCTTCCTATGCTACACACATTTCTGGGGGATACTTCATGACTTGAAGCAAATGACAGGAACTCTGCAAAGAATTTCTTAAGTTGTGACTTGCCATTTTAGGCAACAGAAGAGGTATGGAATCTATACCATCCCCTAAAAACAAGTCCTATATGTACTTTCCTTCCTCATTTTCTTCCCTACTCTACTGCTCCTTCAGGTTGGGTCCATCCTGGAGACTTCCCCTTTGCACAGCCTGGCCTTCCAATTTAAACTTTCTCTGAAAGAGACAGTGAAAGATATTTTTTTTAAGTACACTTCAAATTCTCTGTGTCAGGTGATGCTCCTGTCAGTCTCAGCCCCCCTCACACACTCCCATTCAATATCTATCCATGATCTAGCTCTCTGTCACATCACTATGAAGTAGTCTATTTATTAATACCAAATGAATTTCACATCTGAAAATATCAAATCTTTTTTTTTATTAGTAGCCTTTCCTTTGACCTAATGGAAACAGGGGAAGCCTTTAACACCTTTCCCATGTAAACCTTCTACTGGGTGCAAGAGTTTCTCTAGAAGCCTTCTTGAACACTTTGGCCCAGTGTAGACACCACAGACACAGGGGGAAGGCCCAGACTAGAGTATAGGCAGCACTCTTGTAAAAATTAAATTACCTTTGTAGATTAGTGTTAGACAAAGAAAGCTCCTAACCACAACTTGTCTTCATGTGCTGCACATTGTGGTTATGTACACACACTGTTTAGCAAGCATCTATATGGCATTATCTGTAATAAATTAAAATAACCTATGTATTCACCACAGATAAGACATCTGTCATGCTTTTATCACTCATTTGAGCAAGATATTCCCATCTTTCTGAACTCCAAACTTCTGTTTTTAATAGGCAAAGAAAATCCTCCTCAATTAACTTTACTTTGTGTGAACGAGGCACAAAATGTTTATGAAGGGCCAGATATGAAAGCACGAAAGTTACGTTAACAAAAGGTGGTACATTAACAAGAGGTGTAGGAAGACGATGTGTCACAAGTTTGCCAATTTTGATGAGAGATATAAACACAGAGCTTTCAGAAGATCTGGCACTGTTCATTTTGGTTGGCCTTTATCTATGATAATCTGTTTGAGGGGTTCTGTGGGGCCATAAAATGTGTGAAGAATTGATGCATAAAATGTCTTACATGTCTGAAGCAGAGCTATTAACTGTAAAAATGCAGGTGAAACAGCATCTAGCATACAAGTTTGAGTTCTAATGTGACAGTACAGATTCATAAGCTGTGTTCACATTTAAGGAAAAGGTGCAAGAAAAGATTGCTTTTAAAAGTCAGTTGCTTTCTGCTTAAATGGGAGTTTGTTTTGTGAACACTTAAGAGTTTTCATGAGAAATAACATAGAATTCAAGCATTTTTTAGCAGGATCTGTGAGTGAACTTTCATACAAACAATGCCAACTTCTTTGTACATAATAAATGTATTTTTTTTCCTCTGTGCGCTAGCAGAAATGTTTGGTAATGGGTCCTAAAGAGAATGAATTCAGATGAACCAAGAGCACTGCAGGTTTTAATTGACAAAATATGAGCAATTGTAAGACAAAAATCCAGAGTGGAAAATGCTAAAATCAGCATTAGTATATCTTGTTAAATTGGGTGGTACACATCACCAAAATGCCAAAATTTCTCTTTGTGACTTAAAAGATACAATTCAGCTTTTTCAAGTGTCTGATTTAGCCATGTAATTTTTAGATCCTTAAATTAGAGCAGATTAATTCCACCTAATGCTACTGTTGCAAACAAGATGCAACCGGTCCCTTCCCCAGGCGCTGAGAACGATCAGCACGCAGCAATCACTTTTGGGATCGCTTTTTCACGCTTCCCAAACCAGCACTGGCCCACAGAACACGCGTTGAGCGATGCTGGCCTTGGCGCATTCAGAGGCAAAGTGCTGCAGGAGTAGAGCTCTGTGCGGACTAAGGGCAAAGCAGCCGCAGCAGCGCAGTCTTCAGCACACGCTGCTCACTGAAGCAAGCCCTCCCCTGCCCGGGGGTTTGGCACTCTGGGATCAGGGCTGGTTTAAGCAGGTGTTGAGCCTTGAGGAGAGCTCTTTAAGATCATCTGGAAGCCTCAACAGCCGCTCTCCCTTATTCTCTCCAGTGAAGCTTTTAATCTGAGGGTCTCATCCTTGGTCAGAGCAGCTGCACTGTAGCCGTGTTCAGTCCTGGCCGCTGTGCCCTGGTGGTTTGCACCTCAACCCTCACCCCCTGAGTTGACTCCCTGGCTTGACCATGGACCAGCCTCATCACTACAACCACTGGACCATGTCTGACCCTGGCGACCGCATCCCAGCACAGACTGATCCTACCTACCATCGACTTGCTGACCTGACCTCTTTGCTTGACCTCGGACCTGCCATGTGGCTGTGGGCTTGTCTGGCAGTCTGGACTCTTGGCTGAAGATGTGAGCATCACAAGACCTGCTCTGCTTCCATGACCAGGTGCTGCAGGACAGCACCCTTGTTGGTAAGGACACTGCCTCTGTGTGTCCCATGCTCGGCTCCTGGCTCCCCTTCCTGCTGTAACCTGTGATGCCACATTTTGTTCGCTGCAGTGATTATAACCACCACATCTATGGGCAGACTCGGAGAAATAGGATTAAATGCTCATGGTTAGGGAGTCGTGTGTGGAGAACCTGTACAATAAAGCATAATGTCAATGTGAAAAATGCCATGTCTGGTAAAAACAGAGGATAATTTTTGTATGATAAAGTGTTCAGGCTTTTAAATATCAACTTCAGATGAGCATGAACTCAATTTTAAATGGTGTCTTCTTCAGAGGCTATATTTAATGTGACACAGAATTATGATAGATATGACTATAGGTGAGTACCTCGTAATTTTTCCTCAAGGTTCATTTCTCTCACAAGCCCCTCTGATGCACGGTAGAAGGATTGCAACTTTGGAAAAGATGACACTTTTGATAAATAAGTTCCATATGTACAGTAAATTGCCACTAGGTTACACTGTCAATTTCCCAGCTGTGATCTGGAAATCCCCAACCCGGGGAACTCTCCTAACACTACACAGAATGGAAGACATTCAGTGAAACAGTGAAAGGGAAGGTGTTTGAAGGAAAACTGGGGGCTTGTATGAGGATTTTCCTCTCTGTGTGAAGTGGTTGACCAGGTGAGAATGCAGATAAATCAACAGCTTAGGTTTACAGCATTCTTATAATTACATTTTCTTCAAAAAATGCAAGTTGGAGTTACCTCTCTATATGTAGTAAATAAATAAAAAAACCTAACAAGCCACAAGTCCCTGACCCTCTCAATGTTAACAGATATGTAGCATCTCTTAATTCCCCGTGCACTAACGCTGGGTAAGTATGCATTCAACATACCATAGCATGGTTCCTACCTAGCTAGTAGCTTCTAGGCTTCTCTGATTTGAAACTTCTGAAAGCTTTCCTGTTTGAAGGTGGATGAATGAGGAGGTATGAATCATTTTTTGTTCTGCTTTCTGACTTTTCAGACTATTTTCAGTGTGCCTTCTCCACAACTTGTACTTATTCAGGCACTGTAACACATAGAGAATTAAAAAAAAAAATTCAGAAAATTGATCTTTTATTTTGTAATTCTCTTCAACCTGCTGTGACAAACAACAAAACCAGATTTTTATTAAGCACTCTGATTTTAAAGGTAAGATTTAAAGATGATATAAGCAAATGCTTGTGAACAGCCACTTCCCTCTTATCTGAAGTTAGGTATCTAAATACTTCAGGAGATCTGACTATGCCAGCCTTTTGTGTTTTACCAGCAACCTATGTCAGAGAGAAGAGAAAGCAGTTGTGACAAGTAACCAGGTTTCCCCAAACTATTAACAGGGCGGTATCTGTTCACTACACTTTCATTTCTGTTTCTGGGGGTTATTAATGTATTACATTTAGCTTCTAAGTAGTTCTAAGAACAAACATTACTCAGGCTGGCATGTAATTATTAATATTTAACAGGTGTAATTTTTGATGATAAAACATTATTAAAACAACAGAAGCATCCACAATGGCTAATCTCTCTTTTGCCTCCGCAGTCAGCGCAGAAAGACAGATCCTCTAGAAAGTGATTTACGTCAGGAATCTAACCATAATGTCTTTTATAGATGAATCGAATTCAGGTTTAAACTACAGCCAAACTTGGGCCCTGCCTTTCTCTGTTAACTACAGAAGGAGCTAATGAAGGTTATCTTCTCTAGGCCAGAGATAGCCTTTAGGAATATACTTATCTCATGCCTGATTAAAACTACTGAAGCTGAGCAGTAGCCTGTGTAAAGATTCTCTAGAAAGCCAAAAGAAATGAAGGTCTTACATTAACAGGC
The DNA here is from genome assembly GCF_000708025.1 of Charadrius vociferus. Taxonomy (NCBI): domain Eukaryota; kingdom Metazoa; phylum Chordata; class Aves; order Charadriiformes; family Charadriidae; genus Charadrius; species Charadrius vociferus. Next base: position 2,939,200 of record NW_009648539.1, read on the forward strand.
AAATGGTCCAAGCCAGAACAGTGCGTGTAGTTTGCCTGTTTGGTGTAGAAATGGTTCCTCCGTTTTCCTTGCTCGTTACCTGGGATCAGTCAGCAGAATTATGGGCCACTAAATGTCACCCAAGTCAAGGAGGCAGGAGGAAGAGGATGTTTGGAATGTTTTTTAATGCCTGATTTTCGGCTCGTACACATTAGCCCTTGTTGCAGCTTCTGTTCTGAGAAGTTTAACTCTGGAGGATCAAGTTATGCCCAGCAACTCAACTCAGTTATTGGAGGTTGTGCCAAGTTCTTGTCACTTTTCGAAGGCATGCTTTGAGAGCAGAAATTATAAAACCTCCCCCTTAGTTCACAGCCAAGGGTCATTTTGGAATATAAGGCTAAGTTGCTTGTGACTCATTTTGAGTCCCACACCATAAGTCACACCTAGAGGAAGAGGCCATGTTCTGCAAGTCAGGCTCACCAACAGATGCTGATCTGACCAATACACCCAGCAACTGATGGCATGAAGCCTGAGTGTGACAGAACAATTGTAAAGTAACTGGAATCAGTCCAAAGTTCAATGCCTAAAAAGAGAAATCCTGAAGTTGTATTGCCTTGTATGTCAAGTAGCACAAGTAACTGATGTATTAATTTTAATTTTTATAAACTCCTTACTAAACAACACAAAATTTGTTTTACTTCTAACTGTGGTGGAAGTCAAGGGATTAACTATTCGTCTTTGATTTTGAGGCACACAGGGATTACCCCTTTACGCAGGGACAATGAATCTACACGGTATGTGGCTCAGGACACCTGTGGTGACAGGTAACAACTAGCATCACTTCGGTGTATGGTGAAAAGGACTTGAAGTAGAAAGCAGAATTAAATCATCTAATAACAAATGATATAAAAGGGAATGGATTCTCTTAGCAAAGGTTAAATTACTGTGTGGAGAGAAATCTTAGGTTTACACTGATGACAGTTTATGACTTCAATGTAAGCTATGATGCCTTAAAGTGGGCTCGGGTGAGACCATTGGGCAGGGCTGATTTTAACCATTTGATAAAAGAGGGCACACCTCCATTGCTGGCTGCCTCTCGTAACTTCAGTACCATATTAACCCCCATCTACACTATTTATGTGCAAGAGTCCCCTGAAGGCCAGGCTAGCGCATGTTACTTAATATTCTTGGAAACAATCCTCTGATGTGGTTGGTTTCAAGAAGGTTACCAAAAGTAGGCCAATCTGGCTTGCTCTCACCACGTCTGCCCTTGCTCTGGTGTCCCACGAGAAAGAGGAGACTACCTTGTAGGTCCCTGTTGCCAGCTACCACAAAGGGAACTTGTAGTACCTGGAGCTCAGGCTGAACGTGAGAGCAGGGGTGCTGTGGTCTCGAGGGGACAACTGTACTGTGCAACACCAGACATACTGGAGTATCAGTATAAGCACATTTTCAGTGAACTCGGTCACACACCTCTGCAGCTGGCCAAAAGTTGGAAAAGATCTCCGGTTCTGTCTCCAATAGCATGTAAAAAATGTGAGGCTTTTCCTCCATTATTGATAGGGAATAATGGGAGGTTTGGTTTAACTGGCTTTAGCAAAGGCAAGGAATAGGTCATGAAAGAAATCAGTCCAGACTTTTAACTCTTTATACAAATGATTGAGTTAGGAGGGTAAATCAGCCTTCTGTCCCTCATGGCCCTCTTCTGAAGGAGGTGGCTGAAAAAGGCTTTCATAAGATGGTTTATAGGGAGCAGAGAAGAATGTTTTAGATACCTAAAGAAGATCTGAAGATAAAAATAAGTCATACTGTAGAGTTTAGACACCAATATGAGTTGGTAGCAAGAAAACAGTGGGTTTGGATTGCAGTTTTAAATTTAGGCACTTACTTCTTTTTCTGGATTGAATTCCAAGGCACTAAAAGGGATCAAGGAGACAGACTCCTTCAAGACCTCCCAGTCTGAACAGAAGAATTGCAGTGCAGGTGACAGGATATTTATTTTGATTTGTTTAACTTCCATACATTTTGACGAGTCTCCAGTTCTCAAGTCATGGTCTTCCATGAAATAACAGTAGATAGCTGAAGCCAAAGAGGATAACCCAAGACAAATCCTAAGCAAAAGAACACAAAAAGTCCTTCTATTCCAAATTAAAATCACAGGATTTTTCTCTCTTCTCTGCCCCCTCAAAAGTTGTTGACGTATTGCCCTGAATTTCCAATCAAAGCATTTCATTCAAAACTGAGAAGTTAAATAGACATTGAATTAATGATTTGTGTAGGAGAACTTGTGTCTAGAAATTACAGCAAAAACACAGAGTACACTGCAAAAGGAGCAAATCATAACTTTCTAAGAGGAAGCGTTACTAAAATTGAAAAGTTAGTAAAAAATGTAGAATCAACATTTCTGCTCTGTCCCATCAGTTTATCATTCCTCCAGATTTTACTAATATGAAAAATATCATTCTTCTTAAATCATAGAAGACCATTTTCAAAATGGATAGTTTACTTATTGCTAGAAAACATCTTTAGTTAGAGCTCTATCCTGAGACATGCCAGTGGAGCCTTCATGTATCAGTGTTTGCCCAGGCAAAACTCATATTTGTTCATGTAAATGTCCAGCTAGGACACACAAATATTGATTTGTTTGCATAAGGAAGATATTTTTGCTGGCAAAAATTTTTGAAAGTGTGGCCTAACATCTAGGCCCAGACTATTTAATGGCCTGTAAAAAAAGAATGTTAGCAGGCAATTTTTTTTTTAAGTTTGTCAAAATATAAAAAATTTGAAAAATATATGTTCAAACATTCAGGTTTGACCATTCTGAATCTTGAATACAGCATTTCAGAAAGAATAAGGTTTCACAGAAGGAAAGAGGATCTCTGTTTAAAGCAGGAATCTGTGAAAATGAAGACATACGTTCAGTTCCTGTTACTGCAACAAACTTTTCTAACACTGGGCAAGTATCCTAATCACTCAGTCCCTTAGTGCACAGCTGGAAAAAGCGGGAACACTGATGCTTATTTTTTCTGTCTTGGTTCATTACACTTGAATGTCTTTGGAAACAGGGTTGTCCCTGGTTAAGCATTTGCAGGAATAAGACCCAGGTCTCAACTGGAAGCTCCAGGAACTACAAGGAGCAGGAGTGGACAGTGTGCAATTAAAAGGGTGAAAACTTTCGGTACAGCATTTCTAAACAGATTTCCTCAAGTGCTCTTTAGAAAAGGGCAGAGAGGGGAAGTTCTAACTTTCTTTTTTTTAAATTTCAGTGACCCGAAATATTTACAATGTCTTCTGAACACTGCAAAATACAGAACAAAAGAAAAGAATTCAATACTCTAAGTATAATTCAAGTATTTTAAAATTTAGCTAGTACTTTGGCTATTTTACAAAAATAAACTAAGCAAGTTATCCTTGAGAACCACGACAGTAAGACCACATTCTGCTTCTACTCTTCTAACTAGTAGTATTGAAAATGACTTTTTTGACATGAAGCTCTGGAAGGTTATGTTATAGGGGAGAAGCAGGTATGCATACTTTTACCTTTTGCAAAGGTTTGCATGTGAAACCAGGAGAATACAGAATGATATAAGGTAAAAATTTTGTCACTTCTGTCAAAGAATGTAGCTATTCCTTTGCAGCCAGGACTGATAATTAATCACTTTCATAGGTCTTCTGCAGCAAACTGGAAACATTGTGTCACAGGTAAAACCACCACTTTTCTTCACATTTCCAAGCTTTAATATTTGTAATTCAGCATCTTTTTCATGGTAAAAAAGAAAAAAGCACAGTTTGAGGCCATGGACAATATTTGTCTTTTAGGTATAAATGAGCCATGAGAAAAGGAACATCAAACATGCAAATTGTTTTGAATCATCATGAAACTGAAAGGCAATTACAACTAGGGCAGCACAAACAATTGACTTAATGTTGGCTGACCATCAGCCGTTGGTTATTTTATTCCACAGTAAAATAAAAGAGCAAAGGGTGTTCAATTTCAAATCAAATGAAACTGTTAAGCTTGGGTGGGTTTATTTTTTTTTTTTTATTTTTCACCTATTTTACTATTAAATGTAACTAACCTTAAGTTTTTTGAATAAAAATTAAAATTTCTGTTTTGAAAACGTCACTATTAACTTGATAACTTTTCAGTTAAAACAACCTGTGTTCACAAATGTTTTTATTTACTCTGTGTGCAAAGAAAACAATCAGAAATGTTTCACTCAACTCCACTTGGCAGCACTAGGCATCTCTTGGTTTACATTACTGGCATAGAAAAGATTTCTACGCCTCCAAAAGCTCATGAGATTTGGTTCAAACCATCAACACAAATATTTATGGCTGTTTGAAATCGGAGGAAGTCTGACCATACTCTTCGTGAGGCTGATGATATAATTTCTAAGGGACTGAGTCTCATTGAATTTCAGGATATACTGGTGCTGGCAATAAGCTAGATTCACCTAGATTCATTCTTGCAAAGCTGCAAGATCCAGGCACAAGGATGATTATTTCGTGACAAATAGCACTTCCAGGTCACTGCAGCTACATCTTTCACTGCACTTAAGTGGCCACCATCTTGTAAAGCTTATCACCTAGAGGGGAGTGAAGACCTGCAGTCTACCAAGATACGTTACGTGCTTGGGAGCAAGAAGTAGCAGTAACCGAGCAGCTGACATCCATTGCTGTGCTGGATAGCCAGGGCCCTCCAGTTTGGCCGATGAAGTGTTCTGGATCTACCTTTTGAGGTTCAAGAACTCCTCTTCGAGTAGTGGCACCAATATGGTCATTGCTGAGAAGTCATTGCATTAATGTAGCTTTTTCTCTACAACTCTGCTCTTTTGTGGCCTTTTTTGTTACTGTTGTTATCAAAATAAGACCTAGATTTTGTGAAATGTGTGCAGTTTGCTTTTTGCTGTGCGTACTCAGAAAACAGATCCTCGTTCCAACAAATTGACAGCCAGGTTCCATGGCTATTTCACTGCAGAACCAGAGCATTCATGAACCTACCGTTCCACCTGCCACCCATAACTCTCCCCTAAATTATGCTGGTGAAAGTCCGGTTTTTCTCTTTCTGTTTCCTCACAAAGTAGTCGATGAAGAGCTGAACGAACTGATTCTGAAGTCAGCAGAGTCTTTTGAAACAACCATATAATTCAGCTTTTGGGGCAACCATATCATTCTTTTCCTTCCTTTTTCCTTCTTTTACCAAAAAGGCCTGAGCTGAAGTAGCACCAGTGCCTGAAACATTAGGCAAACCTTGGAAGCCATATCAGGCCACAGACCAAAAAAGAAAATCTGTATGATAATGCTTATCCCTTATTTCAGAAAGGGCCATATTTTGCCTCCTCTGGAAAAAGCTGTGCCATCTCCATCCAGAGGTTACAGAAAGTCATCCAAAACTCCTGGTTCCACATGTGTCTGGGAGGGTTTTACGTGACTAGGTTACACCCATAATTTAATTGTTATTTTATGGGGATTTTTTCTCTTACAGCATATCCTATCATGTTTCCCAGCACTTGCTATTGATTCCAGCAAAGCTCAGACATCCCTTGGGTAGAAATACAGAGACAGAACTGATACATCAGTTTAACAGCACCCACATATCCTTTGTGTCATGAGGACCTGTGTGTAACCTATTACGAGCATCTCCTTGTCCCAGTTTTGCTTCAGAGCTGTACTAAAGGTCAGAGAAAGAGTGAGCAGGATGTGTGTTGAAAGGTCATTTTCTGATCTTAATTATTCTGACGTAATTCCACTGAATTATAGGTCCCATTTTTGCCTGTGAAAAGATGATCTAAGGTCTACCTTGAACCCTGAATTTATAAACATAGCTCTCTTATTCCCCCCATTTATCTAATGGATGGCTTTATAGGACTTCAAATACCAAGGAAATTGGTGCGCTATAAAGGATGGAACAGAATAGAATTTCTTTTCTTATTTTTTTACTGAGTACTGAGGAAACAATACCAGGCCTAGTTCTAGCCAGCAGTGTTCAAATAATAAGTTGCATTCCAAATTCCCTGAATTTCAGGTACTCAGCATGTCTGGTAAATGGTGCATTGCTTATTTTATCCACAATATAGGGGTTAACCCCAGGGAATAGAATTTTAAGAATCTTCAAGAAAATGCTCAAACAAGTGTACTAATACCATGTGTATAAAAATATACCACCAGGGAAAAATACAGATTAAAAAAAAAAAAATTAAATGTAATAGTATATACTTTGTAAATATAACAATATATGCATTGCCAGTTACACTTACATGTATTTTTAAGAATTTAACTTTTTTTTTCTCTTCAGTGAAAAATAAATGGACTATTAATTTCAGGTAATATCTTTCGATACCAAAAGCAAAAAATACCTGCCTGAAAAATAGTTCTTTTTAAAAATATAAATACATATATTGCTTGCTACTGCCTTAAACCAGATAAAGCAGAAAGAGTATGAAGGACTCTGTCATACAGACCATACTGGTTCCTTCTTTATTTCATGTACAAACTTGCTGGCTTCGGTTGCTTTCATGTAGTTTAATTCTGAGTAGGACTGGATCCATGCTCCACTGTCCTCAACAAGTAGAAGTCCTCTTAGTCCACAGAAAACATTCTTGGCCACTTGTCATCCCTTATTCTGAGTCATATGAGTCCTTTTTGTCCAGACTTCCCTCCCTCAGATTAATCTGTCGGCTCATATCACAAAAAGCACTGTGTGTTTACAGTCAATTAACCAGTTTTCTGTAATTCAGAAGTATGACGGTTTGCTTGGTTCAGATAGGCGTCTGGAATTGGTACAAATCTATACCATATTTTTTAATTTTTAAAAAGTAATTCACGGGCACATAATTCCAATAGATCTTATTCCTGTTTGTGCGCAATGGTCCAATAGAAAAATTCACATTCAAACCCTGACTATTGTTACATATGCAAAACCCACAGCTATTTCAAAAGAGGCTTTATGTAAAAATGTTGTGTATCTTCTCTACATGCCAACTGTTCACAAACTAATCTGATTTATTAATACGTTCTGACCTCCATACTGAGTAAGTGAAGTTCAAGGCCCAGAATGAGAGCGGAAATTAAATAATAAATGAATTAGAGCAACAGAAGTACAATAGTGCAAATATTCAAGACAGAAAAGTCCATTCACTTAGCTTGTATGACCCTTTTGAGTCTGTTTTTCACATCTATTCATAAGTGTGCTGTAGGAATCGCTTTGCAAAACACCGAAGTCAGCGAAAACTGAAGAGCAGTTCTAGCGTGCAGGTACTAGTCATACACACAGTAACTCACACTGGAAGCATGGTTTCCAGATTTTTCCTTAGCTTGACATAATCACTTTCATCTTCTTCCGTTAATTTTGGATTTGGGCATGCATATAGGAATGCAAATGTTACTAAATTCTTTATATCACTTGCCTCTAAAGAGTAATAATCAGGGCTGACACTAGCAAAAGAAAGGTGCTAGAAGTCCTGGACTGCTGTAACAACTTACCACAGTCATATTGTTCCTGTTGCTGGTATTTTGCATGAGACTTCTCAAACTAATTCATTCTGTGTCATTCTTTCTTACTGTGGTCAGCCACACAGTTAAAAACCATGCAAAGAGCCTACCGAGAGATGTTCAATTAGGCTTTATTCTAACACCACAGCACTTCAGCCCATTGAAATGCTCAGGAATCACTACTTTTACAGCTATTAATCTTGACTGACTGCCCTAAAATCTTTATCAGTGTTTTCTTTGTATATATCAGCTCCCCCTCCTCGCTAAAAAGTGTGTCTCACACCAGGCGTTCCTCATCCTTACTGGATGTGCTCATCATACATCCACATAAAAAAGTCCATAGACCAAGCTGTAGACGTGCGTTATTGCTTCTCCTCAGTGTTTGTCGGTGGCTAAATATACCCATTAGAGAAACAGACAATCATGTTCCTGCAGCACATCCTAAGTTCAATCATCCACAAGGCATTATTAGCAAGAAATTTTTCCAAGTATTACAGTATCTGATTTCCTGATGATATCAGATTATTACTAAGCAAGCTTGCTCAGCATCTTCTTATAGCTTTACATATGTTTGGGGTTTCTTGCTACTTCAAGAACAGTTTTTAACTCTTCTTTATGTCATCTTTTCTGTCTATTGCATGATAAATTGATCATCAGCATATACCAGCACAAATTAAAAGTCAGTAAAGGCCATCTACACCAACAAAAGAATTTTGCAATTATCATTGCACTTTTTCCATTCCCATTTTAAAAATTACTTCCTACTTTGTCATAAAATAGAATCATAGAATCATTTAGGTTGGAAAAGACCCTTAATATCATCAAGTCCAACCATAAACCTAGCACTGCCAAGTCCACCACTAAACCATGTCACTAAGCATCATGTCTACCTGTCTTTTAAATACCTCCAGGGCTGGTGACTCAGCTGCTTCCCTGAGCAGCCTGTTCCAATGCTTGACAACCCTTTCGGTGAAGAAATTTTTCCTAATGTCCAATCTAAATCTCCCCTGGCACAACTTGAGGCCGTTTCCTCTTGTCCTATCACTTGTTACTTGGGAGAAGAGACCAACACCCACCTCGCTACAACCTCCTTTCAGGTAGTTGTAGAGAGCAAGTAGTATCACTTCATATCAAATCAGACAGAGATTTCATTCTCTCATTATACTCTCTGAGACAAAGGTTAATACTTTTCCTGGGAATCCAAATTTTTCATTATGACCTCAGTACTGTCTTGAGCTATACCATCACATATCTTCTTGTAAAATCATATATTCTTATTATATTCCCATCTTTTCTCAAGCAGCTGACAAACTGAAAATATTTTAGCCACAACAGATGCATTTTTCTGTAATGTCTTCATATTCTCTCACTATATCCTCTGTGTAAATGTTAAGCATCTATAAAATTGTAAAAGTTAGATGGGATGTTACAAGGTGAGAAATTTCTGCAGTACTCTTCTATTTTGTCTATCTGAAAAACTAGGGATTTGATCCCCATTTTGCATTTAATTTTATTTATTTTTTTTTCAAAATTCCTGACATAAGAAATAAATCCGTAGATCTTTGACTTAGCTTACACCTTCCTATGTTTTAATAGTTCATCAGAAACCTTGTTGTTCCTTTACACTCTGGTTGCTTCTTTATGCTCTTAAAAAAAATAATGCTTCCACAAGTGGTTCAGCTACCTAGAAAATGGCTCCGAATCTTTGTCTCTATTCACTTCACCCCGAATAAATTCATTAAAACAGTCCATCTGTTCTTTATATGACTCTCTGCCTTGTAACAGAGCTACAGGATCAGTGTTTTCTGTACGTTTCAATCAATGGTTTTCTAAAGCCAGCTCTTGGTCACCGACATCGTTGCGAGATTCTCACCTATTCTTTGAATTCTTTGCTTTAGCTGTGTCTCATGTTATTTTAATCTCTTTAAAGGAGCACTTTTCTCTCTTACACAATTACAAGTAGCCTGAATTACAAGTAGCTCCCCTTAGCCTGAATGTTAGTCTGTTGTCTTAAGTAAGATGTAGTAGATAAGAACTCCATCTCTCAACAATAATGTATTCTTGGAAATTCCATTGTGAATACAATGAGACGGTCTTCAGATCCACAAAGCTGATTAATCTGATTCGACTGTAAGCAGCTGTGTCACAGGTATAGTTCCTTCTTCTTTTCCTACTTTAATATCTTTGTGTGGGAATCATTTTAATGTCAACATTGGGAGCTGGTATAGGTTCCTTTCAGTTCTCTCTAGACTTGATTTACTATTTCTTCAGTGAGAGCACACGTGCTATCAAGTTTGCTCACAGCTTGCTTCAAAGACAGTAACTGCATCAGCAGATTTTCGTACTCAAAGGTCCTATTTCTTTTCCATTCTGCTGAGATTAGGATGTGCCTTCGAGACAATTACTCCACCATATTTGGCTGGGATTTCTGCCTTTGATGAGACCCAGACACTCCACGTCCTCATCTCTTAGTCTATTTTCCATACCTGGGTAATTTATCTCTAATATTTATTTGGCTTTATGTCAAAAGGAGAAGAGTGTTCAGCCCTTGCTCACTGGCCGAGCTAGAAGACCAGATCCTGACTCTGGCCCATCCACTCTAGCCTGCTCTGCTCAGGAGGCTCTGCTTGCAGCAGATCATGTTTGGCGTAGCTCCCGGGGCCGTGGGAATACACAAGAGCTGCCACCATGATGGAAGACTAATATAGAGTAACAAATAGATTGAAGGAAGACTAAAGCAGCTCACAAACAAGCGGCAGACAGAGGCAGAGCTAAATTTATCAAGCAACACATTCTGTCCACTCTTTGCTCATTCATCTCTAATGACTCTCTGAGCATAATTATATTTTTCTGCGGTGGTTGTTTGAGAGTACATTTTTATGACTATACAGTGGAGCAACATTCGAACTCCCCCAAAATAAAGCTTGTTTGTCTGTTTGTTTGTTTCAATAATTAAATTCCAGATGAAAGATTTGGCTTCTCCAAAGAAGGCACAGAAGATCCTTTGCAATATTCATAAAAAAGTGGTATAAACTAGTTTTTTTCCTCAATCACAACATACATAAAATCACTTAATATAATTAGGTGTTTTATTTTTTGATAATAAAAGGAACTTCAAAACAAACTTTTATTTATGTCCCCTAAATTACTTTTAAGCCAGTCATTATCCCAAAACCAAGAATAATACTTTGCTAGATGCGCTGCAAATAATTTTTTAAAATAATAAATTGTAATACTGGAATTGAATATTTATGGAAGTTAGTAAGAATAGCTCAGAAAGCCTGACAAACATACAACTGTTAACCTAAAAAAAGATAAATTGGATACATCTGAATGAAAGCTGATGTTTTAAGTGGCCAATGAAGAGTTGTAAGTAGCAAATGAGTGATGTCCCACTTAGTTTACTTTGGCTGTAGAAAAAACTACTCAACATCTTCTACACTCATACCAATTAAAAAAAAAAAGAATCATAAATTACTCGGAAATAACAGAAATATTTTTAGATTGTTCTGTGGTCACATTGTTAGAATTTGATGCACAATTAAAACTTCTCACATTTTGTTCCAGACTATACTCACAAAAATCCTGCGCCCCCACTAAATTTGCAGGGGCTATGAATGTTCACAGCCTGTGAATATTGTGTCCCCTATTATGTCCCAATATAACAATTTTAAACATGAGAATCAACTCCAGAATGTTTAATAGGGAATAAAATTAAAAGAAAATTAACCAGAAGGGTATACAGCCAACTACCAACTTTTACTCTGCACTTAAAGGATTAGATTCCCCTAAAATACTGGCATGTTTGGTCACGCAAGGCAATATACACCAAGCTCTTTCTAAAAACTGATGTCTGTTTTGAAAATTGGGGCTTTTGTGGATCTCTTCTAGGCTTTGACTGATTTCGTAGTGGGATATCCAGAAGAATGTTTTTCCCTCCCAGGCCTCAGATGTCCTTGGACAGCTTTGCTACTCACCACCACCAAAACTATCAACTCATGAGCTTAAATAAATGGGAATTTACTGAGAGCCAGCCAAACACTAAAAGCTCACTCTTAGCTCACAACAATCAGAATTTGTAGAACACATAGTGCAGTGAGCTGCACACATTTAGAGCCTCTCTTTTGATTGTAGCTATTTGAGACGGTAAGAGAACACAGGTATCAGATATTACTCTTTTGACTGAGGTGTACTCATGCTGCACTCATGCTGCAATGATGAGAGAGGAACATTACCCTCGAGACACTGTCCGCACCATCCTCAAAGTCAAAGGTAAGAGTCCAGTGGTCACAAAAAGGGCCAAGATGTGTCAAGAATATTTTTCCAACTTCATTATGACCTTTACATTTTCTTCTACATGCTTCTCATTACAAAACAATTACCAAAAGAAAGGAGACAACATAAAGTGGTTGGAAAAGAACTTAAAAATTAAACAGCAATTAAATACATGACAAGAAACTATCAATTCACCAAGAAAACCGACAGAATTAAAGGGCGAATCAGCAATATGTTTAAATCACAGCCCTCAGAAAGTATTAAAATTGAAAATACACTTAATAAATACATGTTTGGATTCAGATGCAAAACTGTGTCTGCAGTGATACAGTTACATGCCAAGATTATGTTAGTGGATGATCAGCCTCCACTAGAATTCTGACATTCAGGCGTGTATTTTGCATGTTACTGCAGATTCTGAGCTCATGGTTGCTGAGTGCCCACTTGCTTGCCTGTTATTCAGCCCTACAGACTCTGACAATAACATCTATCAAACCCCAGAAAAAGTCTTTGAAGGCCAGTAGAAGGCTAACAGGCAAGACATATTTTGAATGGCAAATTCAAATTGGCCTCAAGAGCAGTATTTAGGAGCTAAAATTTAGGTCCACCACAAGACATTGTTTCTATACCATGAACCTTTCTTCATGTGGCAGCAACACAAAGCCTGTCACAATAGTATCTGGTTTTAACACAAACCATATAGAAATCTGGAAAAGTAAGAACAAGCAGAATGAAGTGGAAGACAAAAAAAAAAAAAGACAACTAAAAATTACTTTCTCCAAAATACCTCCACAAAGACAAGAACAGGCAAAAATTCTGTGTGTAACAAAAGACAGAGAGCAGTAAAAACCAGAAAAAAACAGTATGAGAAGAGACAAAGGAACAATGTAGATAGTACTTATAAGTGTATTAAAGTGATTACTGATAGAGAAATAGTAAAACTTTATCAGCTTAACAAGCTCTCAGCAGGCAAGTTTAGGGCCAGTCTAGGATGAGCAAGGGAAGACTTCTCAAGTAGATAAGAAATAAAGCAATGAATGAACAGTTTCAAGAGCTGATAAACAAACCACATCACAAAAAAAAAAAAATTATCAGGAAAAGAAATGTAACACATCACATGTCAAAGTAGTAAAAAAAGTAGTCAGTAAAAAGATTACAGCTAAAAACCTTACAACTGAAGAAAGTTGTAACAGAGGACCAAAGCACTAGTGATATGTCATAAGCTGCAGTGTCAGAACATTGGAAAAAATGTGAAAATCCACCACAGGTACATATTCCTTAAAAGAAAATGCTTTAGAAAAAATCCGATATTGAATGGGGTGTATTTCTAATAACTACTAAGATTTGCCAGAATTCAACTATTTGTTACCTTTAACATTATCCATTACAAAAAAATAAAATTAGTCAAATTTCAAAGAAAATCCTGAAAGGGAAGCCAGTTGTTGGAACACAAAACCAGAGCTAAGCTAAAGCATATCTCCGTAAAACAGCACTGAAGGGGAGTTTATGGGCTTTACAGCGAGGGACGTGCCAGAAGCAACACAGGACACACAGGGGTAACAGAGCTATCTTTGTGCCCCAGCAACGTAATGGCAGCATTGAAAATTTCAGTCCCTTTTCTGCATGCTAGAACTTTCACCTGGTGTGCAAATGAAACCTATATGATTTTTTTTTGTCACGATAGCATTTTTCTGGAAAAAACAAAAATGAGCCTTCCTGACTTCTGCGTCTGTTTTGCAGTGTATAAGAATATGATGCAAAAAATGCATCATTGAAAAAACTACCTTATTGGATTTTAAGTGTTGTGTATTACAGGGGGCTGAAATCAAACTCTTGATAACAGGTGGGAGTGGAACCAATGTTGTTCTTAAAAAGCAGATTCAGCTTTAGCTCAGTGTATCACTCTTACTTTTCATGTGCAAAGGTTCAATACTAAGTCATCCTGAGGGATGGGAGTTGTTACAAATAGAATATTAATTTAGTTGTCTTCCTATATTGTGTACTTTACATAGGCGATTTTGCAGTTTTATCTCTTCTTATAGGAATGCATGCATGCAATAGCTCTTCCACTTTATATCTAACTGAAATTTGGTGTATTAATGAAGCACTGTCTGTATGTGTTAGCTAAACGGGTCAGAGCACCGTGTTTAGGCACACACTTGATTTTATACCCGTGAGTGACCTCATTAAAGTCAGTGGGTTTCCTTGCTTATTAAAAGTTACGGTGTCCTGAGTACCCTGTTGAACTGGAGTACTTGATGAACAAAGATGGTACAAGACATAGGTAGAATTATTTCTCTGTGGAATATCTGATTCTGTACATCAGGTGAGCAAAAGAAAACTGAAGGTAAATTTTCCGTTTGTTTTTCTCATTAAATCACTTCAGGTCTCTTCTTTTTGTTTGCTTTAACATATTAGATATTTAAATTGTAAATTATTTTATATTTTTTTCTTAAAAGAAAATTGCTTACAAACTTCTATTCATGCTAAAGTTTATGGAAACAGTATTTGGCATACACATTGACAAAACTTTATGCCAAGGGCATTTTACATCTGCATTGCAGAAGTTGATGGTTATCCACAATAAACACATTTTTTTAGGAGGGAAATGCCACATGGCATTTCAGGATGTGACCTGGAGAACATGACAGTATTAGTTGTTATTGTTAATGAGTGCAATTGAAGTAAGAAAAAAGAGCCAGTTACTATACGTAATACAGTATAAATTCCTGCGTATAGAGTTATATGAAAATATTTATGTTGTACTATAAACCACCAAAAATCTGCACTAAGAGAATAATGAATTTGCAAAGTAAAATTTCTAGAATTTAAGTAATGTCAGAATTAAAATGGCTATGTAACTTTAACCAGGTTCCATTGTGCTTTCATATAACACTAAATAAGTGAACAAATTAATTTTGTACCAGCTTTTCTTCAGGATTTCTACCTTAGTTCAAAAGCCAACCAGTGGGTATTCAGTTAGTCAGTCAGTGAGGAAATCTACAACATTTTGAAATTAATTTCCTGTAAGCTCACTAATGGTATTCATCACTGCAGCTTCTGAGTGAAAGTTAATGTTTAAAAATGTCAACTAATTAATCTTCACAACATTCCTGTGAAGAGACGGGCTTGACTATCCCCAACTTACAGTGGGATAGCAGAAACAAAGGGCAAGACAAAAACATTCAGTAAATATGGATGTCCGTTTTAAGATGCCTCATACTTGGATTTTTAAGAGCACTTGGTGATATGCATGTAGCATTTTATGTATCCAACATCAGGATCCTGTTGATTCCACCCCATCCACGAACAAGAGTGTAAAGTGGTAGCAGAACAACTTTTAAGTGATTGTGCATAAAACACTTGGTTTGGGGAATTCTCACACGTCTACAATGAATAGAATTCAATTATCTGAACAGCATCCAACTCTTTTAGAGGAACCTTTGTTTTCCACCCTCCCACAGTTGCGCTGCGCATCTTCCAATTTCTGCAAAAAATGAAGGAAGCACACAGAGAGCAGACTCTTGGCTGTGAAAGCCTTTTCTACTATGAGAGCACAGTCCATCATGTGTAAAAAGGGGGAGGGGAGCAAAGAATGGGCACACCGTATAATTGGAGACTCTTCCATAATTCATAATGAGGAAGGAGAAAAACGTTTTTTTTTTTCAATAGGATGATTGAGTTTAGAATTCTGCTGTTGTAGAGCTTTGAGACGTAGAACAATACATTATGTTTACTTACCTTTGTAGGACAAGATTATGTTGTTAAATTAAATTTTAATGATAGTGATTTGTTAATACAATAACTGTTATATTAAACACATTTCAGGAATGTATCAGCAGATATAAGATATGGACTTGCCATAACCTGTAAAATAAGTGGTGCAGAGCATCTCTGATATTGTACAGGAGACTAAGGACTAGTTTACTTCCTTCAATATACGCCTAAATGGAAAATTTAGGTTCTTATAACTCTTTCAATAATGACCCAGAGAGTGGCTGCTGCCTTCTGGAAAGCAGGACACTGCTAGAATATATCCCATCAGAAAGGTTTCTCTTCAATACTGCAATATACCCTAACCATATTTATACCCTAATCATATTTATACCCTAATCACATTTAAGAGCCATTCTTAGATTGTACAAAAATCATACAACTTCGTTTATCAAAAAATGTGATCTCGGATGATAGGTGAGGATTTCACAAACCCTTTAATCTTTTCTTTTTTTTTTTTTTTAATATGTGTCTTATATACCTGTTTTGATGGATGGGAGCAGTAACTGGGCACACATATTGGGGGCTAAAAAGTACAAAAGTATACAAAATTAGCTGACTGTTCTTCTGAAGATCATAAATACAGGGCAAGGTATGTATTCATAACATATAAAGAATTATGCACCCATGGTAGCCATAGCAGCTTTCCAGTATCTGAAGGGGGCCTACAAGAAGGCTGGAAATGGACTTTTCACAAGTGCCTGTTAGGACAAGGGGTAATGGCTTTAAACTGGGAGAGGGGAGATTTAAAATAGGTATTAGGAAGGAGGTTTCCACTATGAGGGTGGTGAGGCACTGGAACAGGTTGCCCAGGGAAGCTGTAGAAGCTCCCTCCCTGGAGGTGTTCAAGGCCAGGTTGGATGTGGCCTTGGGCAACCTGGTCTAGTGGGAGGTGTTCCTGCGCATGGCAGTGGGATTGGAACTCGATGATCTTTAAGGTCCTTTCCAACCTAAACCATTCTATGATTCTATGTAACAGGGCTGTGGGGACAGATGCTTCCTGAAGTCACCTGTAACACTAATTCTGGCAGAAAACATCATTCTCTGTGAGAACAGGGCTACAGAAACCATACTTTAAGAGGGCAAGAAGTTAGATACAGGTATGCTGTTGGGGATGAGTGTACTGGTCTAACAACTAGAGAGGAAAATTATTTACCCGGACACCACAGCTACTTATTTGAACCCAAGTTTGAGGATATATTCTAGCACTTTTTTACTTGTTAATTTTACATACACTAGTGGCAACTGCATGCTTACTAGAGCGATGTGTACTTCTAGGAACTGACCTTGCTCAATCCTAAACCAGGGCTACTGTCTTTCAGATGTTTTCTTTCTTTGTCCCTCCGTGTTCCTCCACATTAACAGATTTGCTTCAATTTTGTTGTGAGCTTCTCCATGCTGAATCTCCTTTTGTGATTTCCACCAACATGTTTCAGCTTTCTACCTTTGACAGACAGAGGGCCCAAATAGTTGATTACATTAATGAGCAGAATGCACAGTAGAACCAGAAGTAAGCCCCTTGATTTTAGCTGATTTCCCCCATCATATGTCAACTTTGTGCTTTCTTCATGGTTCACTCCTGAGCACCTTCTTAAGATCCAATTCAGGTCTGTAGCTTAGAATAAAGATTTCTTCATTATTCACCATTTCCTTCCCTCAAACTGTATAACTGCCTTCCATAAAACCATTGCTCATGGCAGTTTTTCATACTATTAGGCTCTGGCTGTAAGTTCTAGAAGCAGGAGACAAGAAAACAGCTTCTTTCCAAGGCAACAGGCAAAGAGACTGCTTTAGCCATATCCCCTCCACCACTTGTGTTGATCAGACTTGCTAAGTGTATAGAGAAAGTGAGCCCCAGAGGATCAAAGATAGCAAGACCAAGGGAGAAATTGTTTCTTTCTCCTTTTGCCTCACCAACAGCTATGTTTTCTGCTTTCTGAGTACTTGGAATTGTCTACAGTTCAGGCTGCAAAGGTATCATAGGGAGAAAAGTCTCATGGCAATGCCTAATAAGCAGAAAACTCAGACTATCTTGAGGAAATAAGGTTAATTTTGTTGACAGATGTTAAAGAAGCATCTTTTAACCAGTAAACAAAAACAATCTGATAGAGTGATCTTTGAGAGACCACAAACATGGAGGTCCTAAGATGTCGTTCTCACATATCCACTTTAAAGAGTAGGACTGCACTTCAGTGAACAAAGCTTGAATGTTTGTTACCCAGCAGATGTCTGCACATTTAAAGTTTCCCCGTGGATAAAAGAACTATGTGGTTTTAAGTACCAGATGAGTTGATCCAGGATATTTTATTATTATGATCTAGCCTGGTGGTCTCTAGAAGACAATTCTATTTTCAGCTTATTTTGTTTTTTCTTAATCTTCCCGCAAGCATTTAAATAAAAATTACCATCAAATTATGTCTCACTGTTACTGGACACATTTCTGGCTTTTGATGTCCTTCTTTTATCTCTACAGTTTTGTCCAGATATTTCTTTAGTGTTATGGTTCTGCATGTTTACAAGTTTCCACGTGAACATGAGTTTTCTACAGCTTCCAGGTGGTTCATGTTGTTTCCTATCATTGACGAGGACTTCAGCCTCAGCCACATTGCTGACATTGGTTCAGAGCCAACAAATAGGTGAAAGTACTAAATGAAGCAATAAGCTCTCTATTACTTATCTCTACCAGAAATAAAATATCCTTCTTGTTTCGGGGCTACATATGTCACTGAACTCCTGGCAGAACAGTTACACTACAGGATCTAGTTAAAGTCAGTTTTGTTAATGTAGTTCTTAAAGCGCAACCAGGAAGACGATCCAGGTCAATCACAGGTCATGAAGACCTACAGGTCCAGCACACTTCTTGATCAGGAAAACAGCAGTTGAGGCAGTTCATTTTAGCAGCTCACATATCCAAACTTTCTCACGCCTGATGACATCAGACTGTTTCTAAGGTGTTCACTCTCCTGGCAGTCCCAGCCAGAGAAACAGCCATGATCAGAAACAGCACGGAAAAACTTCCAGAATTGTAATTTACCTCTGCCACCAAAGCAGGGGAACTCTCTTTGCATTTGAAGGAAACAAAATGTCATTTCAAGAAAGACAAGATGGAAGATCTGGTGAACTACAGGCTGGTCAGCCTACAAAGATGGTGGAGCAACAAATTCTGGAAACCATTTCTAAACACATGAAGGACAAGAAGGTCATCAGAAGTAGTCAATGTGGATTTACCTAGTGGAAGTCATGCTTAACCAACCACATCATAGCCTCCTACAATGAAATGACTACCTTGCCAGATGGTGGTAAGAGTAATGAATATTGTTATGAATATTGTTTACCTCAACTTTATTAGGCCTTTGACACAGTCAACGATCTTATAGACAAGCTGACATAGTATTGGTTAGATAAGTGGACAGTGAGGTGGATTGAAAGTGGCTGAACAGACAAGCCCAGAGGGTTGTAATCAATGTCACAAAGTCCAGTTGGAGGCGAGTGACTAGTGGTGTATGCCAGGAGCCAATACTGGGGCCAATATTGTTTAAGTTCTTCATTAAGGACTTAGGCAATGGGGTAGACTCAACCCTGAGCAAGCTCAGCAATGATACAAAATTGGGAGAAGTGGACTTCCACAAGGTGGGGAACTGGGCAGAGAGGAATCTAATGAAGTTCAACAAAGGGAAATGCAAAGTCCTGCCCATGGGAGGAATAACCCCATGCACCAGTACAGACTGAGAGCTGAATTTCTGGAAAACAGCTCTGTAGTGAAAGACCTTGGGGTCCTGGTGGACGCGTTAATTGCAAGCCAGCAATACACCATAGCAGCAAAGGCAGCCTACAGCATTTAGGGCTGCGTCAGGAAGAGCATTGCCAGCACGTTGAATGATGTGACCCTTTCTTTCTACTCAACACTGATGAGGCCATATGTGAAATACTGTGTGCAGTTCTGGGTTCCCCAGTATGAGAGAGATTAACTTACTGGAACAAGTCCAGTGAATGGCTGTGGAGACGATTAAGGGACTAGAGCGTCTCATGAGGAGAGCTGAGACTCTTCTGCCTGGAGAAGAGAAGGCTCAGGAGGGAATCTCATTGATGTGTGTAGATAACTGATGGGAGGGAATGAAGAAGAGCCAGACTGTTCTCAGCCGTGCCCAGTGACAGGACTCAAATATTCAAATATTGTTTTGGACATTTTGAAATTTTTTTTCAGTAACTTAATAAATAAAAGATCCAGTTATTTTTTTAATCTTTCAACATTAAGATGATGGCAAAATATTATTTTTAAGCAATTTTCACTTATTTCACTATGTGTTTAATTTGTTTTGAAAACTGTAAAACTTTCATTTTTAAATGATGAGTGATGGAACTCTGTCAGATACTTTTCATGAAGGTCAACTTTTTTTTTTCCTGGAAAACTCTGACATCTTAACGTTTCTCCCCTTCTATATTTAATCAAAGTAAATGTTTCCCCTAGGAGATTTTTTTTAATTCACTTAAAATAAACTTACATGAAAAGTTTTAATTGTGACTTTTTTTTTTTTTTGTCTAATTTTTAATATCAAACACAATCCTGAATGAAATGTTGTTCCAAAATGAAACAGTCAAATATTCTGTCGGGACAAGATTATGAAAAAGTTATCAAAAAATCTTTGTTTTGATTGAAAGCAAAACAAACAAAGTATAGTCAATCCTAACACATTCCCACAGAACATTTACAACTGAATTAATTGGCATTTTCTCACTGAAAAACATTCTGCTCAAAGTTTCTGAGCCCCTTCACTGACAAGTTCATAGAATCATTGCTCTGTCCCAGGCAACCAACCATACATGCACGCATCCCGTTGAGCTGATGTCTGTTGAGAATGCCGACCTTTTGAAGGTGGAATCCCCTTGCTATATTCCTGTCACAAAGGTAGAATAAGGAGGAAAAGCGGAAAAACTGTTCACGAAGGGGTGTCTCAGACAGTTTCTCCTTGTGCTTCCCCCGAGTCAACATTTTAACCCACTGTTTTTGCTCCAGACCATACCTAGACGTAGCATCTAGTCCTTTAATAAGTCATTTAATGTTATTGCATGATTACATGGAAGATTTTGGATATTCGCCACCTAATAAAACTAACCTGTGGGGAGCAAATTGAGCCAGTGGGATGGTTTTAAACCATTATCTTTAAAATCGTTCCAAAACATTTTAAAAATGTTCAAAGTGTGCTACCAGAGTGCTATGATTTAACTGTGAAAGCTTGCTGATGAACACCAGGCTTCAGTTAACCATGTTAAAGCATTGCATATGTTTTACCATAATTTACATGATTTGCTGCTATTGATTTTCATATTCACATTAGTATTTGAAAGGTGATCAACTTTTGAAATTTATTGCATTGTTTAATCATTTTTTATCAACAAATTTTAAAAAATAGACGAGAAAGTACTGCCCTCCATTCCTATTCATCCAACTCAGAGAATTTATAAGGCCAGAAAATTTCTGGGATTCTCCCCACCTCCCTTTTTAGGATGACTTGCTGTAAAGGTCTCTGCCCTTACCCCTAGACGCAAAGGTTCCTGCAGCACACCATTGACAACTGAATGGTAATGTTCAAGGAGAATCTCTTTAGCAGAATCATTTCAAACTTGTCTGAAGTATTAAATGCTTTGTTGCTAGCAAATTTTAGACTATTATATGACCATATCAGAAAGGAGAGTCTCACAGAAGCCGTAAGACTGAAGATACATACACACAGCCTACACCATTTACTCATAGTGAACCGTAACTGGCATGACCGAAAAACTTTAGTAACAGCTGAACCCAAACAGGAAACTAAAGCAAAACATGTGTTGCTTTGGCTCAGTTATGTATAATTTTGCATGAAGTACACCAGTTTATTCAAGCAGAAGAGCCTCTACAGATCCACAGCTCTTAACAGTTATGACAGGAAGAGCTGAATATACAGTGGTGACCATTACATGTAAATATTCTGAATACAGCAAACACATGGTTATATCTGAAACACAGGTTTCAGAGTGCGCAGGTAACAGGCATACAATCTCATCTCCTATTAAGTGGAAACTTCTGACTTAATATTGACTTTATAATGGCAAGTAGCTAGATAGAAAACAAGACTATTGACAAAACAGCTTTTATTTTCCCCGATGTCATCTGGTCATGTCACTCACCACAGTTAAATCCAATTTCTAATTGCAACAAGCTATTATGAACAGCATTCATGAATTTATTTCATGGTGCTATGCCAAGCCTGCATTTGAGCACATGCTCTAGTCGTTTCTACTTCTACAACCATCTATGCCTAAAGTCCTCTTCAACTCAAAAGGACTAGGCTTGTTGATAAAAAGTGTGTGTTCATATGCTATGTGTAATATCATAAAAGACATAAGCACACACTTATTCCTGTCTGCATGCGTACCTTTACCTTCATCACATTTTTCTACTTCCTTTATGATCCTATTGTATTTTATAATTTCATCCATGGAAAGGACTGACGTTTGAAAATGCAGAAATCTTGCACCCGTTGCTCCATTCACACACGTGGAAGGTGACTGCAAAATATGAGAAAACCACAATATCGTCAATATGAAAACATTTCACAGTCACATTGCATGAGCAGAGGGAAGTGTAGGAAATGACAGTCAATGAACCACTGTCTTCTGTTTCGCATCATTCACATATTGGGCACCATAAGTCATGTACTCATCAAGACTGCCACGTCTATGAAAGCCCCTGCCAAATCTGCAGCCACTTCCAAGGCTCTTTTACACAACCAGAATTTTAGAAAGGAACAAAAATGTAAAGGAGACTCGGCCCATAACATTTAAGTGCTAAATAATAAGATTGGGTGTAATATGGCATATCCAAGACCAGTAAAGACACAAGCTGTCTACCAGTTATACGAGATGTAGCTTTATTACAATTGTATGACAGGAATATTATTATGAAACATGAAAACACAGGATACCAGATGCTGAAGTGCACATGACTTTTTAGTGTGTTTCTTTAATGCTGGTACACTAAAAATTGAAGTGAATGTTTATATTTAGCAATAGTTGATGACAGCATGATTAGTGTACCAGTCTAGTTTAGAAAAATTCAGTTCTAGATATTTTTCCTCCATTTGCTCACATTCTTCTGCCTAGATGGTAGTGAAATCACCAATTAAAATTAATCTTATTGATCATTGCTCAGGAGGTAGAAGGTAATAATTTCAATCTCAAAGCCCATACACATCATTTGCACTCACAAAACTCAGAATTAATTGTTTTTAGACACTAAAATTATCTCTGATTTCCCATTCTTCTACTCAGTTTTTGGGTGAATCATTCAAAATGCTCAAGGACTACAACATATCGTGAAACCATCTATTACAACTGAAAAGTAGCAGCTTTAAATGCTTTCTAGCTGGTTGGGATCTCAATACAATCCTTTGCAGTAGAGGTATTGAGGGGCTTTTGAAGGGAATGAGATTTAGCAAAGCAATGTCATACAAAATATGGATAGTACAGGTTATGAAGTACCAAGCTAATAAGATATGTGCGAATGCACAAGAACTCTAAATCACTGAAGTTAAAAGCTTAACTTAAATACGTTAGAAAAATAAGAATTTACAGAAAGCCTTTTACAACATGTAACAAATTACAACACAAAATGATTGCTACAAGGTGCAGCCTTTGGTGGGGTTTTTGCTGCCTATCCTCAGGCTCTCAGCCTCAGACATGTGGCAGTTCTGCTGAGGGCAAAAAAGCATGCATCTGGAAAATTATATGCATATGTATATTAAAAGTTACAAAGTCCTTCAAAAGAGCGTGGCCTTTTTTTTTTTCTGTTTTCTGAAGTACAAGAGCTTGACAGTCTCAATTTGTTCATATTGCCTTTACAATGAATAAACTATAGTGCTCTTGTTTTGTCCAATACTGTGTCTCAAACCTCTGCTCTGCAATTGCACTGTTACATATCAGTATTAGGATAGAAAAATGAAGAAAATAAACTTTTATGAACTTGGAAGGGGGGAGAAAAAGACTGAGGTGGAAATCATTATGTCAGAATGTTCTACAACAGTTAGTAATATTTTCCTCCTCTGGAAAAGCAATTTTCCAACCGTCATACACAATAAATATGTACAGTCCATACGTACTTAGTCCCTGCTACAGGCAGGGACTGCAGACTATTTTCCTTAAGTTGTTATTTCTGATTTTAATTTTCCTTGCTCAGTCAATACTTCCAGCATAGAGAAAAAAAAAAAAATAGTGAGAAAAAATATTTCACTAGGGCTTCATTATTTGACCAACTAATAATAAAATAAATAACTGCTGACAGATTTGGGTGGGTACATTTTTCAGATGATGTCTTCTTTATCATTCTTACTAAATATCTTTTTAATTTTACCCTAAACATGAAACAAGGACACAGCAAACAATACTCCCAGGAATATTTTCCAGTGCTCTGTTGCTCCCATTAGGCGGCATCTTGGCATCTATTTTTAAGGGGTTCCTTATGATTTTAAACTCCACCCCTCCCATTCAGCTTAAAAGGGATGCCTACATTGCCAAAAGTTAATATTTTCATAAATGTTTCTCATAAACATTCCCTTCCTTGCTTTCAACTCAGCATTTCTGGGATCTTTTGAAATTATTTCTTCCTCATGTCTGCTGTGATCTTGAAAGCTGTTAACAGACTAAATGTGGCCAGAAAGAAAGATCATCTTTGTATGTACAGGGTAAATTCTCCACTGTCTTTGCTGGTGTAGCTCCATTCAACAGCTCCTTTGGCACCCACAGTTCTCTGCCTCTTTACACTAGAGCTTGGCCTACAGCTTAACTGCTCTTTCTGTCTTACCACATGCATTCATTTTACTTTCTTGGAAATTTCTGTATATAATTTCTTAATACTTTAAGAAATAAGCATCAACTGAATGAAGGAATAATGACTTCGAGCATGCATCCCAATCAAGTGTATGAGTGAGTGTATTCACATGAACACTTCCACAAAAGTCAAAAAAAGACTTATGCACATTTGCACTTAAGGCTGCTCTACAGGCAGTTCAGCTGCTGAAATATCTTAGACAAACAAAACTGAATGAACTAAAATGACCTTAGACCTCCCTTTCCTTCGACTCTCAGTTCTGTGCTGCTGCCTCGACAGTTCATGTCTTCACCTTGTTCTCCAGGTGTTAAATCTTCCGAGTTTTTAAACCTACAAACAAGCTACTTCCTTGCCTTTCTCCTCAATTCTTGGCATTAACATTTCACTTCCAACAAGAAAAACATTATGTAGTTTCTTTAACTGCATCTGATGCTAATCCCTTCCCTGAGGCGTGCAAGATGCAATGCCAGTGTGCCCCTTTCTTTTTCAGAAAGGTACCTGTTACGCAGCAGGCAGAAATTCCTTGACACAATGTCTCTTTCCTTTAAAAAGCCTTCAGTTGTCCTTGTCAACAGCTCCTACGCTTTAGATACCTCAACCCTCCTCCCATCCTTGCTGTAGGTTGCAGTATTCCTTCAGTGACCTCTTTTCCTCATTACCCTAGGGATGGTTGCCCAGGCTTTTCCAAACAGGGATATAATCACGTTCAGCTGTTTCTTGTTTTTCTTTGTTTAAGACATGTTCTCCCTCAAATTAAACAGTATCCATGAACATTAAACCAGCTCAGGCCTGACACGTCCAGCCAACACCAACAGAATACATAGTCTTTAAGGCGGCAAAAAGGCACCATCATACCAGTCCAAAAAGGTGTGTGCAGGCACAGGAGCAAAGGGAGTAAGTTCCTCTAGTGCTGTACCATGTGTGGCTACTTAGTGCCTCTGCACTACAGCAGGTGCCCTGGAGTCAGCTGGACAATGCCGTCAGGTCACAAAGAGGAGAGGAGGTGCCAGCACAAGGACAGAAGTTCACAGTAATTCTGAAGCAAGAAAGTTTGTGGGGAGCAGGGAAGAAACATGAAGTCCTACCAGTCCCTGCAGCACACGTGGCAAGTGATGAACCATGTGGTGAACAAGATAGGAATCATCTACTGAGGACAGCACACAATACAGACAGCAGAACAGGACTGTCCCCTGGCTGGCACTTGCTCATTGTCTCCTCACAACCCAGGTATGACACATTTCCCTTTGGGAAAGAGCTGCTAGCTAATGTCTCATTGCTTAGAAAGGGTGGGCAGTAGGCTAGGACATTCTTGCTTCCCCCTGTTTTGCTGTCTTTCTGCTATTACTTTCAAATTGAAAGGTGCTTCCTTCTACTGCTGTGCTGGATCTAATACAATCCTCATTTTTCTTTTTCTCCTCCATCCTCATATGAGTCTTTCTACTGCCTCTCTTACATTACAAAATTAAAACATAACAGTTGAGGCTGGAAGGGACCTCTGCAGATCATCTAGTCCACATTCCCTGCTCAAAGCAGACTCAGTTACAGCAGGTTGCTCATAGTTGTGTCTGGTCAGGTTTTGTGTACCTCCAAATATGGAGACTCCACAACTCTTTCTCAGCAACCTGTTCCAATGTTTGACCATCCTCACAGTAAAATATATATATATATTCTTGTGTTTAAATGGATTTTCTTGTATTACAATTTCTGCCCATTGCCTCTTGTCCTTTCACTGAGAACTCCTGAGAAGAAGCTGCCCCTGAGCTTTACATCTTCAACCAGTTCTTTCTTGTTTGTAAGTATGAGGTACAGGGGAGTGCCTCCCCTTGTCATTTCCTCAATCACCTGTGTTAGAAAATTGTCATTAATGCACTTTAGAAACCTTCTGGATCATTTGTACCCTTCTCTGTTGTCCCTCCATCAGATAACGTGGTGGTTAAGGTTCCCCTGTGAGCACCATGGCCTGTGAACATGAGGCTTCTTATGTTCATGATGCCTGAAGAAGGCATCACTTACTTCTTCCTGATCAGGCAGTCTGTAGCAGACACCCACTGAAACATTGCCCACATATGTCTGCCCTCTAATCATAGAATCATAGAATCATAGAATGGTTTAGGTTGAAAAGGACCTTGAAGATCATCGAGTTCCAACTCCCCTGCCATAGACAGGGACACCTCCCACTAGACCAGGTTGCCCAAGGCCACATCCAGCCTGGCCTTGAACACCTCCAGGGATGGGGCCTCAACAACTTCTCTGGGCAACCTGTTCCAGTGCCTTACAACCCTCAAAGTAAAAATTTTTTTCCTAATGTTTAATCTAAACCTGCCCTCTTCCAGTTTAAAGCCATTCCCCCTCATCCTATCACTACATGCCCTAGTAAAAAGTCCTTCCCCAGCTCTCCTGTAGACCCACTTTAGATACTGGAAGGCCGCAGTAAGATCTGCCCGGATCATGATCCATCCCAAGGCAGACCCTATGCGTTCCCACTGCCCTCTTACGTGAAGGGCAACTTCCCATCCTCATCTTCCCAGCCTATCTTCCAAACAGCCAGTATCCAGCCATGGCACCGGTCCATTTACCTCAGCCCTTAACCTGAGCAGAGCAGACAGCAGAAGGGGCCAAAGAGACTCCAGAACATTTGTCTTCCCTTTATTTCTGGTGTGTAGGATAGGTGTCCCCACTGGTCTGGCTTTACAGCAAACATGTCTGCGTAAGGGAGTGTGTTTATACACGCCTGAGAATGGCCAGAGGGAGAAGCGGTCCTCCAGATGGGAAAGACAAAGATAATGCAATATGCTGCATATGTAAACTCACATTCGTGAAGAAAGTAAGGTATACAGATGCAAACATCTGATGCAAAAAACCACACCAGAGAGAGAACTAGAGAGTAGTACATGTTTTAGCCCTCTGTAAGGTCTCATCCAGATACCTGGCTCTGTAGGACAAAAGAGGAAACACAAGATGGGGAGGAGACAAAGGAGTGGGCATACGAGTGGGACCAAGGGCAGAGAGAGACAGACACCAGAACACAAATGCTATGCCCAGTTTCTTGCCCACTGAGAAAGACAGTGCATCTCTCAGCAGACAGTCTACAAGTAGAACTTAGAATGAGCTCCTCCTGCCATAAAATTTTTGCCAAATATGTTCACCCTACCCCCATCCATTTTAGCACCTTTAGTAATGGAGCACATGTGGTGCATGCCCCGCAGGCCAGGAACATTATTTACATGGCATGTTTTGCACAAGAATACAGTATGATCATCAGTGATTTCTTATGCAAACATAAAAACACATAAAATATGTTGGCTATTTCGTTGGGAAGCTGCAGAGAGTGCAGCAGTTTCTTCGCAAGCTGGCACACGTGGGAAAAATTGCAGCCCCACAGTCTCAAAACATGAGTCACAAACCAGGTGGATTTCTCACCTCCAAAAAGCTTCAGTGACAGTTTCTGCAACATGAAGCTGGTAAGGACTTTTCAGTGGCAAAGAGCGAGGCAAACAGGGAGTTTACAAGCTGAATGCACTCTTACAGAAAGCCTACAGGTAAAGCCATTTTTACAAGACCTTTTAGAGGCTGTATAATAATAAGGAGTTAAGGAATGTTATTTGGGCCACATCATCCTCTTTGTTCTCATGGTCAAAGAATAAAATGCCTGAAATTAAAGCTGCATTGTTCCATTTGGTGGACACATAACTAGTTGAACCATACAATGAATTAATCATGGCTTTATTTTCAGACCTTCATTTCAGGTCGTCCTGCAACTATCCTCTCTGGCAAGACAATACTTGGCTTGGGAAGTCAGACCTCCAAAAATAGTGACCACTCTACACTTCTAGTGGGAGAGCACTCACACTATCATACTGTCATACCCTACGTAATGCTATCTCTCTTGCTGCTCCAGATACCATCTTTGTGACTTCTGTCAGCTCCTAAAATGGAACCAAAAATACAGAATCAACTTCTGTGTAGGAGCAACTTAGAACGGGCAGAGGACAGTTAAAGCAGCATTGAAATTATCAATGCACAGAAGAATCCCTTATTAACTCTTCTACAAACCCACTTTTTTTCTCATATCTTTTCCCTGTAAATAGACCTCTAACTCACAGGTTGCTTCTGGGTGTCTGCTATCCTCAGATTTTCACCGTCTGCTTTTGCTTAACTAGAGAGATCATCTTTGGTCTAGGGTGCCCAAAAATGTCCTCAATAGTGGCACCTCTGTTACTTGTGAAATCAGTTACATTTCTGGCTTCATTCAAATATTTTCCTGGAAAAAAAATATATTGCCTTTTTACCAGCTCTGGAAAGAAGTAACGTATGATGTGTGTCTTGCCATACCATCTGTGTAAACTTAGCACAATATATAGCAATTTTCACATCTGCAGTTCCAACTATCCTTTTTAAAATAAACGCGTTTTTGGATAATTCCAAAACCTTTGTTTTCTCCAGCCAGAATTCTTTCTCTGGTAAGACACGGAAGCGTATGCCTACCCAACATATATAAGTAGTCCCACTGCTTTTCATAAAGATCTTTACATGTGGAGAAGCTGGTATCTTGGTAACTGGAACTCAAGGGCCAATTCTCTGCTAGTGTCATCCTGTAAGACCATGTCCTTCAATTCAGCTCCACTGATTTATAAGCCCAAACTGTATAACAAAATTTAGCCAACTGGAAAGTAGAATATAAAAGCATCATGATGCTGTCAGCTTTACAGTAGAAAGCCTTGTAGCTAGCATTTGTTTGGAAAAATAACAAGCCCTGAAGATGTTGGCTAGATTTCCTTAACAAGTCGTCTTATTAATGTCATTCCTTTGTATGGAGAAGACTGTGTCAATCCTAGGAGCTTAAACAGAACCAAAATTGTATTAAAATTTTTCATTTGTCAAGGTCCTTTGAATAAAATGAAGGCCGTGATGACAAGACCAGCAAGTAGGTACATGGTTCCCTCTCAACCTGCAGTTCTCCACCATACTTCCCTGTTCTTACAAAGCCTCAGGATCAAGGATGTGAAACTGCACTTCCTGACTAGTTATCCAAGAAGCTACTACTACTGTGCCCAGGTGATAGTTTCAAAGGACTTTATTTAGGAGTTCAAAACAACTGTCTTGAAAGACCTACAGAGCTGGAGTCACTCTCTGGCTTGCTCTCTGCTTGTTTCTTTCAGCTGGGGTTTCTGTTTGTTTCCTTTGGCTCCATTTCTTACTTGTTTGTTTCCTGTTGTATAACTTTTGTCCAGCAAGGCTTCAGACTGACTAAAGCTCTGCAACGTCCACAGGAAGGTGAAAGGGCAATGTACTGCGATGTTTGGGCAATGTTGGAAGTGATGTTTTTTTTGCTTTTGGTTCCTGGCAGGTTAGGAACAAACGTATACGGGTTGTCTTGTTCGTAAAACCATTCAGCTCTCACACATTTTTCTATATCACAGGTGACTCCAATGTTTAATATAACTCTAACGTAAAGAGTAGCATAGCTAGTTAAACAGAGATGAGTACCACTCCAAAACAAAATCTGTTTATATTTATATTTAACAACAGGAGGTGTATCCTCCAGTCTGCCTGGAAAGCGTATATGCTCTATTAAGGGAGGCTTACAAAGGCTTTGACGATTCCTATGGTAACCCAGTAGAAAGGCTGTTACCATGGGGACTAGCCAAGCCTATATAAACCTTCTGTCTTCATTAGAGTATCTCTGAGACTGAATGCTTTAACAGTTACTGTTCTGGAATAGTTAACAACAATCTCTGCTTTTGGGAAAGAATTAATTATTTCTTTCTGGTGGAAGTCCAGTTATTTTGTTAGGTTTCAATTAATACTCAACAGCCCGAATACCTGTCATATACCAATATAGCCAACAGACTAAACACTGGTAAACACTTTAATAAGCACTCTGATATTACCCTACCCAGCATTATAGTATACATACATTATGCATTTGAAATTGCAGTTAATTTAAGCATACTTCTTAATTTTAAATTAGGGAACTCACATGCACCAAATTTCTTCTATTGGGGTGTACGTGTAGTGGGTTATCCGTGAAGGTGGTGTTCTGCTTCCCATTCAGATTCACCTTCTTAGTTACTCGAAGTCCTTCTAAAATAATCAACCACAACAAAACAAAACAAGAAGTATTTCTTTTGAATGTAAATGTTTCATGTTTGGTCTCAGCCAAATTTGGTTTTTTCCTTTCCTTTTTATCTTTCTCCTTTTTGCTTTTTCCCTTTTCCTTTTTCCTTCCTTTTCCTTTAAACTCAACAGTTTCTGAGTTATGCAAGTGGAAATAAAAGCTTCGTTTCTTCCACAAGTTCTACACAAAATGTTTATACATTCATAACTCAAAAATGCCTGAAGGGAGAAACTTCAAACTTCATCTCAGCAATTTCTGAGTCATCATTAATTTTCCCACCTCTTTTCAATATATTAATGAGACTAATTTCTCCTTTTTATGTCCTTTTTCTTTGATATAAGAGCCTTTCTTAGCACCCTTCCTCCCATATCCTTTGTATATTACTCTGCACGTAAAGATGTGCTGTCTAAGCTGCAATATGCAGACTTCGGAGTAAATAAATCAAAGAAACAAATGAAAATCTCTGAATAATTCTTAAAGATTTTTAAAATGTGCCCCTAATTGCCTTCATCTCCAGTTGCAGTGCAACATGCATGAATGCAGTATGAGTTCTTGACTTGAGTCTTAGTACCAACTGGGGATAGACTAAAATGATTTCTCTCTACCTTAAAAAAAAAACTGTCCAGGGGCCCTTTATGATAATATTTGAGACCTTTCCTAAAAAAGCCATATTTTATGGCTGTGGTCCCCTTGAAGTTCATAAAGAGCCCATTTCTGCCATATTGAATAATGGAAAGTTCTCTTTAGGGTAGGAATTCAGCATTTTTCAGCAAAAAACAGGAGTAGTTTGTGATACAGCTTTCTTCCACATTCACAGATTTAAAACCAGCAAAGAGTATCCCAACACCCCTCCATTTCGGATGGGTAATGACAAAGACGATGACTGATGCACTCAGCCAGGACCACTGTATCTCCGCCTGCTTCATGAGCTGTTGCTAAGAAGCACCCTCCGGTCTGGGATGTTTAGAAAACTCAAGGCTTTCATAAATCTATCGATAAGCCCAAATCTTGATTAGCCTACTAAGAGTCGTGCAGACTTAGGTTCCTCAAATAAGATACTGCTTGGACTAATCTGTCATTTATGCAGCACATGTGACAAAGCCAAAAAGTTCCACCATGCTTCACGGCTTTGCTTTCTGTAAAGATGCTTTGGTCTCCCATTTGATATTCAATATATGATGAAGACAGAAATTAAAAATTGTTTGGTCATCTTACGTGTTTATACCTCTTTTCCATGCACTAGCATGCTCCAAACAGCACCACACACCCCCCACCTGGAAGACACATACCCTGGCATTTGATCTTAACTGCTTATTTTCCTGTATGTATTTAGACATATGGCCAAAGACAGCATCTGAATGATAAACTTGATTCCGAGTAGCACTTGGTTACAGATTACAGGGTCTAAGTGCAGCTTCTAGCATGGTATAATCTGATGCAACTCCTGGATCAGTCAGACCTCTTTGTATCATAATGATTTTCTTCAGATTAATGCTGAGGTCCAAACACGTCATTAGCAAAGGCTTCACGTACTCACTTCAAGTCAGTGCAGCAAACCAGAGGATAAAGAAGGCTTACCTATTTAATAACTTTCTGATTGTGGATATGCAGTGCAGTTTTTAAAAATAAATGTACCTAATTAGGAAAAATTAAATTAAAAGGACAAAAAGGGAGAAAAATATGTAGCATCAACAGCAATGCTACTGTATGCCTCAGTTCTTGTGAGGATCCAAGTTTTCAGGCTAGACTGGTTTTCAGAATTGCAATATGATTAAAATCCAATTTTGAGTGAGTGCACTTCTCACTGAATCACTTTAGGCACACAGGCCACTAGTTACATACTCCATCCCTTACATTTACATTTTATTACAGTTGCGCACGCACTCATGGCAACTGTGTATGCCAACTGGACACACAAATGCTTACACCGTTCTGAAAAATCTGGGTCTTAACATGCTGTGAAACAAGACAGAATACTGGTTCACAGTGCACTGCTGGGCGAGCAGTCTCTGTATTGCGTTGAAGCATTGTCTGTCTGTATCTCCCTGTCACCATACTCTACAACTTCACAAGCACTCAGAGTAAAATGAAATGATACCCAAAAGGCATTGTAACAGAACCCCTGTGAATCTGAACAATTAAAGCAATTCTTTTGAGGGTGAGCTCTACTAAGGAGATGCAACATTTTACACAGCTCTTAAGATACCAGTGTTTGCATGCTGGCATAACATTTCTGTATTGGACAAAGACTACGCAATGAATTCTGCTAGGTGCGTGAGCCAGCATTACTTCCTAAATTCTCATTGTATTTGCTGAAACTATGTGTGCTTAGTTTAAAGTGTATTTTAGCTTTTCAGCTCATCTTTTCTGCTACGTTTTCTACTGGGCACTGAACTAAGGCTATCTCAGCTAACTCAAATGGTAACATTTAGATGCTGACACCACTACCAGCACCCCTTTAAGCAGAGCCCAGTGAATGCCCCTGAATCAGCAGTGCCCACGCCAGCTGAACAGAATAAGGTCATTTCTCTCCCTTACATCTCTTTCACAGCAAGTAATTGCTCAAAGGAGCAAGCCTCACGCGATGTTCTTGTAATCAAGAAATCATTGCCAATTATTGCAGTTGAGAATGATCCCTGACCAGACTAGAGAAGGGTCCTTAAGCCAGCCCCACAGCCATGCATCGGCCGCGATGCATAGATGTTAGAATACAAATGGCCTAACAGTGTCGTAAAGGGAGAAGACTGGGTGATGAGTGATACGTTCGTTCCTTCTGCGTGGTGAGACTTACGGTTTGAGATGATTCAGTTAGGGAGTATGTCAGCAGAGAGTTTTTAATCTTGTTAAAGCAGTCTTCCTTCCTATTGGATACCTACCGGCAGTCTCTAGAGAGATGACTTCTTCCCAGTGCTGCACAGGATCCCACTGCTTGCTGTGCTGGAAGGAATGTGTCAGAACTAATCTTACAATAACAAGTTGCACTAACTGCTGACATGAATCTTGGCACTGACGTAAGCCTGAGTTGTTTAATTAGTATTTATGAAAGATGAAGTGATACCATTCTTCAAAAAATGGTAACATTCCAATAATCTTTTATCATAAACTGATGTAAAGATTTCAACCAAACTAAGATTACTTGGAAAGGGAAACAGTTATCTATGGTTTAATAAAGCAGAGAAGGGATTTGGACAGCACAGCATTATGCAGAAGTA
Source organism: Charadrius vociferus (assembly GCF_000708025.1). Taxonomy (NCBI): domain Eukaryota; kingdom Metazoa; phylum Chordata; class Aves; order Charadriiformes; family Charadriidae; genus Charadrius; species Charadrius vociferus. The sequence continues at coordinate 2,972,915 of NW_009648539.1, forward strand.
AATACATAAGCTTTGGCTTCGTGGTATTTCCTACTTAACTTCTCATTAAAAGCCATTTAACGTTGAGAGAAAAATTCATCTCATCATTATGAATATATTCAAAAAAATACATGACCACCACCGTATTTTTAAAATGTAACATTCCAACATTGACCACATTGGCAGAATGGGGAATAGTATTTTATATCTCCCTAATTAAAAAAGAAACACTTCCATGTTTCACAGACTACTATTCAAAATACAGAACTTCATTTTCATAGGCAGCAGAAACTAAGAAAAATACATCTAACTAGTCTTTGGTAGATTTCTTTAAATTGATAATTAATACTAAATTCTTATAGATGAATAATAACATACATATACAGAGACACAGTATATCCTTCCATCTTCAAAGAAAAAATCCATTAAAAACTGTTATTAAAAGACCCCTGGGGACATTTTCAGGTGTTTTTCCTCTGCAATAGCATTTGCTCATGATAAATTCTGCTCATAGCTTCAAGAATGTTTAATTTCCCACAGTCAGATTGCTTTCTTCCATTGAAAATCCCATGGGAAGTGGTTTGAATAAAGGGATACTCAGCAATGTTCCTCTTCTGCTGTATTTTTTAAGCCAGTTTATGCATATCTCTAGGGAATGACCAGGGACATGGGGCTATCCACAAGGGTGGGAAAACGTTTGAGCATGAGTATTTAGCACAGTGATGTTCCATGTTAGCTTTTTAATGGATCTACTTTGGGAACAATGCAGACAGCTCCCAAAGTGGTGTACTTGCCCTTCCTCCAAGCTCCTTTTCCACACATCTGTTTGTGTACGATACTGCTGGAGGCCTCACAGAAGGACTCTGATATTATCAGGGTAAGTGACCTTCTTTCCATGACTCCCTTTTTTCTTCCATACAGAAAGGGAAAATCTTTGTTTGTCAGGTACCTTCTTCATGTCTCCACTACCTGGACCAGTCTCAGTTCTTTCTATTCAAACACTGCACAGTTTGTAAAATCTCTCTCTCTCGTTACTATCCTTCTTCCCAAGAATCACCATTCTCCACACATGTGGTGCAGTTTAATCATGTGTTGAATCTTGTCTTCATGTAAAGACTTTAAATTCACTAAAAGACAGTCTGTGTTGTAATATGTGTCTACAATAAGCATTACATTCATGGCTCTACTTTGACCCTCTCTTATCCTGACTACCTATCACAGTGCAAGGATCACATCTTACTTTCCCCTGAAAGTCCCCCTGCCTGAAAGTCTCTTTTTTTCCCATCGCTCTATTTCTCAGTGAAAGTCATTGTCTGCTCTCCATCTTCCCTAGGTGGGCTGGGAACCACAATGCTCTCATGATTCATTTATTCTCCATCTTTTAGCCAAGATCCTCCACTTTCATATACTGCCTCATGCTTACATCCATTTTGTCCCCTTCATTACTTTTAGCCTCTTCATGCTGGTCCCTAACCTACTCATCCAGTCAAGCATAGTCCATTTTCATTTCTATCAATGACTTCGAAACATCTCACAGTCATATACATACATACATGCATAGACATGTCTTAGACATGACAGAAATGCAAAGTCTTCATGCATGAAAGCACAATACTACACAGAGTTGAATATGGCCTCTTTGTCTCACTTGCACCTGAAGTGATGTTCAGGTATGAAAAACAATCCTCTGGCTAAGGAGAGAACACCAAAGGACCTACATCACCATAGTGATGTGACATTCTGCCCCTCATTGTCAGACTGATACCAAGGGAAGTAAGGCCAGCACTGCACATATCCCATCTAGATTTTTATCCCCAAAAGGATAGACAGTGTTTAAGATGGATGCACAGAGGAAAAGCCTAGTTCTTGCTTATCAGTTAGAAAGAAAACTAACAGGCCTAGAAACAAAGCAATCTGTAACATGTATTTCTGCCCTGCACTACTTCTTCAGACACTCTCCCATCTCTGATTCACAGAGGGTAAAAATCTATCAAAACCCTGGAAATTAAATCATTTTCTGGCATCTCGGGGTTTTAGCTGCAACATCTTGACCAATCCCAAAGGACGCAAGAAGGCCTGTGGGGAGACAAGGCAATGGACCTGTCCGCTCTAGCTGTGGGGTTAGGAACCCATTTCACCTATCTGACAGCCTTCCACACCAAGACTCGGAGCATCAAGAGCCTCTCAAAGTCCTCCTGGGTTGGTACAGCTTTATGCCACCCCCAAACAGGCGGGTGGTTGTCAGGCACAATCTGGCCTGGACTGTTTTTCATTGTATAAAGTTGCTATGGTATCACCAATTAAAAATTCTAAAAAATAATCTGCATCTGTACAGCATGCTAAAATAACCTACCAAATGACACGTCCTTTCGTAGAAAGCGATTCTACTAATTGCTGAGGGGCAGATTCCTCCACTCTTCCTCTCGCTGAACAGTGCCTTCAAGCTGCAAATACTCCCACTGCTTTCAGCATTTGCCAAGCCGAACTTTTCCACAGAAACCATGAGTCAGGCTCCGAAAATCAGGAGACGGGCTTAAAAAATCATGAGATTTAACTACAGCAGGTGAAGTATTCTGCCTTGACGACTGGATTTGGCAGAGCAGGCATTCAGCATAAGAGTCAACCTCACAGCTAAAAAACAGGTGATCAGCAGCTTCAGCAGAGAGTGATCCCAGGCACATCCGAAAATATGTGGTCTAACACTCCCAAAAGCTTTTCGTTAGTGTCTGGCAGAAGGAAACTGAGATCCTAGTTTCCCTGATCATTTTCTTCCCTCCCCATTTTTATCTTCCTCATTTAATCTTTTTTTCTTTCCTTTTTCTTTCCCTCCACCTTAATTTCCAAATGCATTTAAATAGATTGGTCATCATGGGAAGAAAATCAAAGTCGAGACTCAGATAGCAAGAGGGTTATGGTAGCTGGGGGTCTGACAAAGCCATGGATGGCAGCACTAGCCTGTGAAGGCACCAGTGGGCTTCCTGGGAGAGAAGGTTTTGCTGACCAGAAGGCAGAGCCTGGCACACACCGGTGATCTGGTAGAGCTGAGCAAGGCAAGGGTGTTGGGTTTCACAAAGCTTTGTTTTCCCTTCACTCAACCATTGGCTCAATATCACATGACTTAAAAACTGAAATTCAGTCAGCCATATCTGAGATGACAAAATAAAGACCTATTTTTCCCTCTTCAGCCTCACAAGCTGCTCTTTCGCAGTCAAGAACTCAAACTCATGTCCCCAGCTGAGCACCACACACAGCTGCTGGGGCCCTGGCCTGCCTGGCCTCATCAACAGGCCTTACTGGCCCTGACTGGCCTCCACTGGGCCTCCCACCATGGTTGGGGTGCTCCATGTGCCCACAGGGTCTTGCTGCAGCCCAGTGATGTCATTGGGTAGGCCTGTCCATAGCTGAGTCTCCCACTGGTCAAAACCCCCCAGGATGCCGTCCTGTGCAACCTGCTGTAGGTGACCCTGCTGTAGGTGACCCTGCTCTGTCAGGGGGGTTGGACTAGGTGATGTCCAGAGGTCCCTTCCAACCATGACCATTCTGTGATTCTGTGGCCCTGACCCTGGTCCTAGGCTGACATTATCCCTGACTTGTTGTCCTGCTTTTGCCCAGTGATTGCTGGAATGTTGACAGAACCTGCCACGGTCACCAAGCTCCCCTGCTTTGGACTGCCCATCCTCAGGGAGACCACTGTTCCTCCTCAGTGAGGTCAGCGTCCCTTCTCAGTGATGTCACTGTTCCTGCCTTTGTGCTGCCTGACTCCAGGCCATCTGCCTGACAGAAAGGTTCATGCCAGAACATGGAGCAATCTGAAATTAACCCCAGGATGGCCATCTACCAGGAGTCCAAAGGCAGCCATGGACAGGAAAGCTGAGGATCGTCACCTTTTCTCTGACGACAGGCACAAACATAGGTGCAAGTATTATGTGTTGAACTCCCCTATGCAAAGCAGTGGCCAGATTTAGACGTGGTCAGACCTGATGCAATGAGAACCTGCCTTCACTTACTTCCTCCCACTATAGTGAGCCTTTTCACCCCCGTATGTATTACCAGCAATCTTTTACGCCTTCCACCAGAAGAATGAGCTAGAAGGTCATAGTGCACTGAAAATGAGACCTTGGCACATTTCTTTTTCAACTCAAAGCTTTCAACTTCCCCACACAGAAAAAGCCTGAAAGCTCTGCAGCATCAGCTTGTCAGTGAGGGACATTTTAGCTTCAAGAAATTATCAGCAGTGATTAATCTCGTGAAGTTTGAAAGCAAAGCCCAGAAACAAGTTTTGTCACATGAGTTTTATGAGGTTCTATTAAGTAAGGACACAAGCATTTCTATATGTTCATGATATAAGCTTTCTACCTATTAATTTGATTAATTAAATTAAGATTTTATCCCATGGTTTATTAGAGTTTGTTATACTTCGGTCACAAACATGGTAACGTTAGCATTTATGTAAGAGAGCTAATAAGTCCAAATAGGCACCTGGATTTTGGCAAGAAAAACACAAATGTGTAATGTCATAAGATCAAAAAGACGTTGCTAAGTATGATGAAAAAGAAAGACTCTGGCCGTTTTCAAAAAGAAAATATTAGTTTGTTTTTTTAAAAACTGGTGTTGAGAAGAGCTAAGTGAATAACTGTCTGTCTGGGTGCTGCAAGTGGGAACATGTCTAGATGCTATAAATTTAGAGATGAATAATCTTTCTTTATAACAAGTATAAGAAAAGTGCAGAAAAGATGCTCCATCTTAAGAAAAGTCCATATAAGCGGAATCAGCTTCCCTATGAGGAAATAATTACTGCAAGCTGCAAAAATAGAAATAAAATCTCTGACGAATGGCTGGTGTATGAATTCCTGTTACAGTTTATTTATGCAGACAATATAGTGTCTGGGATGAAACAGCTCTGTTGGCAGAACGAGCATGAGCCACTGTATGTGGGCTCTCAGAGCACTGCATGGGAGTGTTTACTTCAGCTCTCCTGGAACCATGCAGAAGTGACGTTATCATGCTAGAGCCTGAAATAGGCAGTGAAATCGCCAGCACCGAGAGAAAGCTGAGCATGTGGCTGAGATTTTCGTCATCTGACAAAAAAAAAAAACCCAACAACACAGCCCTAAACAAACTAAGAGGAAAAAGTATTTGAAACCTCTTCCTAGGCAGATCTCACTGAATTCAAAGAGGGGCTGCTGAACTCAGTCACTCTCACTTTGCTGCTGTGATCATTTGCCTGTAGTGTTTTCTGCAGGACAAGGCAAACCACATCTATTTGTCTTTTCATGTCTGTATGTTTATATTGCCTTACTCTTCTAAATAAGAGCTCAAATTGTACTGGACACTGTAAAAAATTCCAGTAATCCCCAGTAAGAGCAAAATACTTTTCTCTGACTGAGAGAAAAAAAATATGGATGTTGCACAAAGGTTATAAAGAACATATTTTTCTAATCTAAAGGATGAGTCTAAAATTAAAATGAATTTATTAAATACGACCAGTTTCAGGTCTGGAAGATGTGCTGATCTATTCTGTTAAAAGGTGCCATCGGTAGGCTTTTTGATAGCACTTTTGCTCAGAAGAGTTACAAATGAAAAAGAGAAGAAAACGCATGTACACAGGAACTAGTGAAGCCGTGGCACTGTGAAAGAGCAGACCCTGGAGAGGCCGTCAGCACAGCGAGCTCTGCCCGCTGTGTGTTGTCGTCCATCCACAGTACCATCACGCCAGTAGGTGGAGGTCAGCCCTCCTGGCCTGCCCGGTGACACGTTGTCTCACCGAACTCTGCGTGCTCTCACTGCAGTTGTGGAGAGGCTCACAGTAGGCATGACACAAGACCAACCTTGGACCAGTGTGGGCCACAGCTCTCAAGAGACTGAGCAAAGAGGAGCAGTAAAGAGGGATGCTGCAAGAACACAAAATGAGGAATGCTGCGCTGCCCCTCCACCAGAGGAATTCCCCATCAGTCATCATATATCTCTTACAAGCCAGTGGATCAGAACAAGAACCAGACTCCAACACATAGCCCAGCTCTTTGGTCCCACACACCCTGAAGTAAATGACAGAAGATCCATTGGCTTCAGGGACAGAGCATCGTACCCTGCCAAGAGGAATCACACATAGGTGTTTTCTCAGACACTAAGTTTCTGTGAAACCGCAATTTTCTTTTGCCCGCAGTGTTCAGCTGTTGGAAGATTTTTCCATGTACGTCCCAGTAACATATTTCTGAAGTGCCTCATGCAAAACCTGAGCATGGCCGGCAAGCAGCCACCCCTGGGTCTGTACAGCCTCCCGGCGTACCCAGAGATAGGCTCAGCAGTGAAGCAGCTGAAGGAAGGCAGCTATCTAAACCATTTAAATCCTAAAAGTTCACTGAAGTGGTGGTTCATTCCCTTCCACTGGAGTCAGTTTGAGTCTTTCCATTGATTGCATAACAATAGGACTGGCCTTTGGGGGTTGGTTTGGGGGGGATTTTTTTGGTACCCATAATCTCACGAAAACCAGGCAGTGATTATTATTTTATCAGTTCTGATTTTCAAATTTTGTCCCTCTTCTCTCATCTGGGATTCCATAGCAATCAGTTACTTATTTTTTCCATGACATACTCAGAACAATTGCATCAGAGCCTATGTTGTAACTCTAGCAAAAATATGGGGGGGGGGGGAAATCCCATTATACAGGAACAACTTCTTCCAGAATGGAAAAAAAGTTTATATATTTGACTCTATAAAAGATATTAATATACATCAAAAATATTAGTTAAGATGTATTCTAAAGGACAGGTGACTGAAACAGATGCAACTGAGAAAAGCAAATTGCACTCGCTCATGTAATCATTATTATGTTAAAATCACCAGTACAGTGGAAAATTATCAAAAATTCATGTGGTGTGTTGAGGAGGAAGGAAGGAGAGAAAAAGGCATGCAAATAAATATACTGATGCAGAATATGTTTTTTCTGCCTCCAGATCCTACCAGTCAAAAAAAGCGTATGCAAGTGGAGGTGTCTACTTTTTCTGGAAAAAAGAAAAGAAAACCAAAACCAAACAGCATGAGAAGGAATCATTTCTTACATTTTTAAATTCTAATATTTTATGGTCCTATATTAGTGGCTCTGAGTTCTCTGAGCACTGTTTTTGCATTATATGATTCTCTGGTTCTGTCAATACATGCACTGAATATTATTATTTTTAAGAGTCTCTTTTGACTTTGTAGTCCAGTTTAAAACCGGAGGGAATTTTCCTGGGGAAGAAATAGGAATTATTCTCATCTTGAATTTCTACAGCCTTATAAAAAGATGAAAACATGCTATAGAACTTTTACTCATGGCAGGAAAATCTAAGTTACTGTGTTCTCATCAAATTTATCTATATTTTTAAACAGTAAAGGAAGAAATTCTGTGAGGCTAGATATTATGTACAAGCTGAAACAGATGTCAGTAACTGTTGCAAAAGCATTTTTTTACCTCTTAGAGATACAAAACTGAGCTATTTTTTGAAGACTGAAAGATCTTTATAGTATCTATAGCAGCAGTAAAAGCAATGGCAGCTGATAGCACCAGCCAGAGCAGATATAGTGGATGAATGAGGAGCGTCACTGAATGTTAAATAATAACTCACAGTAATTTACAATAAATTAGATGCAACTGCAGTCTAAAACCTATATATAGGAAAGAAAAAGATCGCTTCTCAATGCATCCTTGACATATTGAATCACAAAGTAAAAGAAATGAACCTATTCTTTTACTTCTATGCATAGACATCTAATTACGTGCATACAAATAGATACCAGTTTTAAGATACTGGGATTATTTCAGGATATGATGTAAAGATCCTTTTCAGGCACTTAACTATCCTTTCTGTTTTTCCAAGTCTTCCTACTGAACATTATTACTATTAAAAATTCTTAAGAAGTTTTTAAAAATTCCTGAGTTTATATATTTGGGAAGCATGGGATTTTGAATATATCAATTTTTGAGCCTTTTAATCATGCACTTATTATCTGAATACATTTAGTCACTATGCATCAAAGAAAAAATCTTTTCTGCGTTAATTTAAATATATATCAATGATTCAATTTCAACTGAATCTTCAGTGCTGCATTTCATCTCTATCTTTCATGACATTACAGATGTGTAGTCTTAATTTGTTTGTTTGCTTGTTTTTAAAAAATTTTAGTAACAGAAGAGAATGTATCATAATGAGCACACAAGGTGCTATATCTAGCATAAGCTATAGCTTTTCAGAATCTGAGTACAATGTTCCCTAGGGCATCCCTTTGTAAAATACATTAGTATTAATATCAAAACCTTTAGACGGGAAGACCTAGATTGACCCCTTTTTCCTCTTATGCTTACCATAAGAGCCTGATTCATTTCCAAATGGCGTACCCCTAGCTGGTTTTACATTTTATTGTTGTTGTCCATATCGCTCATTTGTCCCAACACAGATGACACAGATGATCTTCTGAAGGCTGTAGTTTAAATATCACTGTGGTCTTCCTTAAACCAGGATACAAACAGATGGTCTTCGTCCCTGATCTGATCACAAACAAGCACAGTCGTGGTGGCAGTGTCTATATCAGACAACCTCAGATAACAGGAAGGTAGTCCTTTGTGCCTATTGCTGGCTCTTATTTTCCTGCTGCGGTACAATTTCAGCTGATAGCTGTATGTAGATATTTGACAGGACCAGTGAGAGAAATTACTGAGGTGGGTCTCAACTGGCAAGAGATGCAATGACAAAGATACACTTTCCCATAAAAACTCTTTGCAAGCCCATCCAGGGAGCGCTTCAGCTGCTTTAGAGGATTTCATAATATAAGAAGACCCCACAGAATAATAAGAATGTCAGCATGCCCTTTGCTAACAAAAGAGCACCCATGCGCATAGCTACCACTGCTCCCATTACCTGTCCCGGCCCAAACCAGGTTGTGCACGGGTTAGCATTGTGCACTTGGTTATCTGAGTTGCACATAGTCTCTGACATAAGAGGTGTGCAACTGGCAGTACTGCTGAAATGGAGTGTATCTTCCTACCTGTGGCAGATCCTGGGTACGCTCCAGGTCACTGGTCTGGGCTGCCAGGGCTTGGAGGTTTCCTGGTGTTACAAAAGCACTGCAACGATGTATTAAAACGTTTGGAAACTGGAGAAATATATAAGTCTTCAAGACTCATGGGGACTGAGTAAAGGACAGGCTTCTGCACTTTGGAAATAGCACCAGATGACTTAAAAATTAACTGGGAAATGCCAGAAGTTGTAGACGATTTGTAATACATGATATAGTTGATGGCTGGTGCCGCATTATACGCATTTTTACAGATTCCATTAGTATTACCCTCATACAGCAAAATCATAAGGGCAAGAAAACACTGTTTTTATAACCGTTGATCCTTTCAGTGATCCCAAGACACAGGCATTTTCCTTCTTGGAAACATAGGGTTAATGTGCTTATTCCTAAAAGCTGAGATTGTGCTGCTGTGAGCTGCCACAGGGGCTGCATAGGAAGCAAGTCAACACCTGGTGAGAACAGTAAATGCATCTTACCCCAGGGGTTGTTCCATCTTTTAATTTTAGATGACAGTGTAGTAAGCGGGATAAACGGTGCAATGCTGTAGGATGTAGCCAGGAGTTAAGGCTGCACAGGCTGGAACAGTGAGGTTGTACAGAGCGGTTGAGAAATGAAAATATCCCTTGGAGAGGTAATTTTAAACACTGATCTTACATAATAGACAGAAAAAGAGTAGGTAGTGTAGTCAGATAAGAGAAGAATCTAGCCCCAAATAAAAAAAAAATGTACTGTTATTTTTTGTATTAAATACTTTTTTATATTTTAGGTACAGCAACCAAGACCAGATCAGAGTAACTTGGAGATGATGCTAGTTACCCACTGTGAAAAGAGCAGAATCTTGTTTTAAGGGGTGTAAGGAAGACTTAGAAGGATCTGAGAGAGTTTGTCTGTTCTAACACAGAGGCCCAAAACCCTGGGGGACTATAGTATAAATTAAAACAGAGATGTCCTTGCATACTCTTT
>NW_009648539.1:2982941-3056515 GCF_000708025.1 Charadrius vociferus
CCATCAGTGCCTTTTTCATTCCTTTCATTTAGAACTTCACAAAGTCCAGTTCAGTCAGTTGAAATCAGAGGTGTCCACGTAAAGGGGTATAAACTCTAGAGGCTTAGATATGATCACAGATTAGCTATGGGCAACAATTCTGAGAACTAAAAAAAGGGAGCAGTGCATCACCGGATGAGCTCTGAATGGAACAAAAGGATTAGCTTAAACACATGCTCGAAATAGAAAATAATTTTAGCAATGTTGTTCGACTAGGAGGCTTTTTTTTCTCAGAACTGGTCTGCAAAGGAAAAACTACAGCAAAGCAACCTCTCTTCCATTGAGCTCTCAGGGTTTAATTCTCCTTCAGTACAAATTCTACAAACTAATTTAAGTATCTCAAACAATGAACTGGATGATTCGATACTGTCATGTTACCACAAGCATTGTGAATGTTGCCCTTTTTGTTGGAGAGCTTGCTAATTTACCTGACATTCGCATGCTGCCTTGCAGCCTGGCTGGCCTCTCAAGCAATGACTAAGTCTTTGGGCAAAGTTTAGAATTTGGAAGAGTGAAAGCATAGTTTATCTGTGTGTATACTTTTCCTTTTGAGAAGGCATGTTGCAATCAAGACTGTAAAGGTCGCATCCACTCCCTCCTTTTTTGTTAATGCTGATTTGGGTAAGAAGACAGCCGTGTTTGTGGGGCAAATTAGGGTCTGATGTGACACATGCAGTAGTTCAGGGCCCAGGATCAGAAAGGTTGCCACTGGGAAACTGGACTGACCATATTTCTCCTATAGCGTGCCGCTTCCTGGTACTTCTGCTTCAGAAAATGTCCCAGGCACATGCAACTCGGCAGGGCTTACTAGAGCTACTGTGTTTATCCAAAGCAGTTACAGGACACCAGTCACTGGCTGCCAGAAGCATGTACTGAACTCAACATCTGCTCATAGTTCCTACAACGGAAGGACGTTAGGGAGTAAGATTTAATATATGAACAAAGGTCTCTGTCTCTCTCACACCCGTTTTACCTTATTGTCTGTCTCCAGCAGATGTGCACATGTTCACAGCCTTATCATTTAAACTACTTATAAAGTCATCTTCCCTTTCTGGACTTTCAATAGCTGTCCAAATATGGTTAAAAAAATCTTTAATCAAGCCCCCTAAATTCCACAGGAAAATACCTACCAGCAGATGTGCGTGTTTGTTACCAGCACTTTATGTGAATGCCTGTGTTACTCAAGTATCCGGCAGTTCAGTCAGCCTTTAGAAAGAGGAGAGCGCTAGTTATTTTCAGCGCCTCAGTACAACTCTTTTGATAGCTCTTAGGATGAGAGCAGCTTTTAATGGACTAATGGGGGAACCCAATTGTCCAGCAAAAGCCCAGCATGTATAGGACCAGTGTAAAATTATCAGGGACTAGACTACACAGTTCCTGAATGCTGATCAGTTTTTAAAAAATCTCACAAGTTTGGCATTTCATTGTAGTCTTTATTTGCAATTGCTCTCTTAACTTAGTTCAGTTTGAAAGGATATCCGAGAAGCGACACATTAGGACCCATTCAAATATTTTAGTTCAGAGAACTTGTGGAACTAGGGAAGTAAATTCACCCTTTCCATTTTTCCAAGTAAAACTCAGTCCACTATCACTTCTGGTTTAGATACAGTTTCCTCATTTGCTTTTATTCTTTGTAACAGCAGGGAAGATTTTAAAGCTGAGCCATTTATAGACGTAACCCATTGAATTACTTTCTGGTGAAGTGGTTGAGAAAATCTTCCTTTGGAAGAACCAGTGACAGTGTGTACATATTCTAAATCATAATGCATGCACCAATAAGTTTCTGGGTTTGAAAATGCCTTCCTCTACTTGTGTGTAGCACAAATGAAGTCAGTGGGGTTTCAAATGAAATAAAACTTGGCACTTCTTCTCAAAAAGCCATACTTTGTTTTGCTAGATCTGCATAACTCAAATTGCCTAAGTGAAAGTTTCTTGCACATAAGAGAGATGAATTTAGCTCAGGAAATAAATTCTGCCTTAATTTAAATCCCTATGGCAAACAGGTGTTAGTCTGCACAGAATTTGACCCAGAGGGCCAATTTTATTCTAACCCTACATTTATGTTTTCTCAGGAACAATTGGGCAACTTCACCATCTACTCAAAGATAAAATATGATCTGTCACTCTGAGACCAAGGCATGGATCTCCCAGCTCTGAACAATGCCAGTCCTGATCAATGAAAGAAACAGAGAACAAATGCAATGCCAAAAAGACACTTGAGAGTGCCATATTCCCTTATTTAATTTTTTCAGTTTCGCCTAAGATACAAAGAAAACGATGGAAGTATTGCAGATTTATTTATTACTAATCACTGTTCAAGTATGCCTAGAAAAAAGCAATAGGGATTAAACACCCTATGCCTTTTATCATCCTGAGGTTATTATTTTTTGATCTCTGAGGTCTCAAGCAAGAACCAATAATGTTTGTAATGACATCATCTATTCTAGAAACTGCAAATAAACACTTTTATTTGCTTTTACCTTAATATGGTGAGTTAAGAGTAATTTCAAGCTAGGTAAGTAACAACAATGCATTCCTTGTTCAAGTATACGGAGTATAAGTTAAGTTATAGTACACAGGTATCACAACCCTCCAGCAGACCTGCTAGGGTATGTAAAGCATAATAGTGTGGGACTTTTTGAAATTATTACCTTTCATTTGAAAGAACCAAGCAGAGATCTTAGTTCCAGACCACACGAGTCTGAAGTGTCTTCTGGTGGACAGCAGTAACCAAGGAAGCTCTCTGGCTGTCTCTGTGAAAAGACTGTGGGGAGCAGATGCTCAAACTCAAGGCTCCCCAGGGAGTTTGTCACAGCCACACATTATTATATTTGAAGAAGTGGGAAAAAAGTAAATCTTATTTCTTTTCTCTCCTCTATTTCAAGATAAAAGCAAAAGGATGTAGGGTCTAAATTAATAGCCAAAACCCCCCAAAACAGCAACAACAAAAAAACACTTATATGAAGGAAGATATCCCTTGGGGAATATTTCATTTCCATTGTGAGTTCAAGGGAATACACTCCAAGTGTGTTCTTGAAATGCAGAGGAATTGGGTGGGATCTGGTGGTAGCTGATGGGTCGAAGAATTGGCTCTATTACTGCCTGTGGCCAACAGGAGACAATGTTGCAGTGTTAATAAATCATGCTTAATTCCAACTCCTGAGTAACAGTGAGCTCTGATAACTACCTAGCTGTTCTCTGATGGTCAGTAAAGCATACAAACAATATTTTCTAAGTCTTTGGAAAGGGCTGAAGCATAAACAGTTTTAAGGTGGGCTTTCTGTTGAGCTGTGCTAGTTGACCCCTCATACTGCAGATCTGAGCAAATTACTTCAGTCTTTTGACACTTTGCAGGAATTTTGAAGAATTATTTTGCAAACCTGGCTTCCGTGGGTGCTCTCGTGTGCCTGATACCATAAGACAGCACCACCCTAAAGGAAGGATTTCAAAGATATTTTCAGACAAATTTTTTTGAAGAGACTGCTTTATAGAGAATTTCATCAGTTTGAACACATGTACGGGGATGTGACAGATACCCACGCACATAAGAGTGTATAGAGAGTAAGAGAGGCAAACACACAGGCACTTTCTTCTAGAGGTGGCTCTGTAGTAGCTGTATTGCTCACAACATGCCAAGTTCAGGAGAAGATAGTCCAATGGCGATACCAGTCATTGGTTAAGAAACCAGGTATACCAAAGATTAAACAGTCATTCCCTGGTCTTCTAAGAGCTTTCAGGAGAAGGATCTACCTGTTCTCCACTTCATAAACCACAACCCTTTGTGTAACAAGACAAGGATTTGGCCCAATATCTTCATAATTTTTATGAATCTAATATTTTCTCATTTATTGATCCATGCATGAGAAAGATCATAAGGAGGAGTTGACACATCATCTTGTTCACAGATGTTCCTCTCCGTCATTCCCCTCTATCTCATGCTATAATACTGAAACTACATCTAGAGTCTAGGAGAGACGAATGAAAAGAGTCAGTGGGCACTGAAATGTTTATTTTAGACATATTGTTTTATCTTGCTTGGGAGACTTTTCCATTTGAAACAAAAGGGAAAAGGAGAGAAATATTATGAAGCTGAGACAAGTTTACAGATTGGAAAATAGGTATTTGGGGAATTATGCCTCAATATGCATGGAGTCAGTGGTTACCCTAATTTGTGTAAACACCTTGCTGATTTTGGCCACAAAGCCAGTAGTTGCGTGTACAGGGCAAGAAGGAGGGAAGAGATGGTAGGAGAATCTACTTAAGCCTCTTCTAAACTGAGAGGTAGGAAAGCCTGTCCCCCTTACATGAGAGGACTGAGCATAGCTCTTTGTGCTGCTGCTGCTGTGCTCTTATCGCAGAGCTGAAAGACAGAAACTGCTAGCAAAACTGCAAAGGTTGGCTTAGAGTAGTACCCGAGCAAGGAGAAGGGAAGTCACAAGTAGGTAGCGCAGGGCAAGAATGGCTCTGACTGAAAGACCACTGGCAGCTTCAACTAGGCCGCCTTACCCAAAAGAAGACTCTGCATCTGGCACCTGTCCATCCCAAACTGAAAATGAACTCCTAGAAGAGAGGGTGAAAAGCCACCAGGTGACCTATCAGCAGTGTCGGTAAAAAAGCAGAGGAATAGTGCAAAAAACTGGACTTCAGGAAAAAAGAAGTTTGATACTGCATGGTACCCTGTCAATCTACCCTCCTGATTGTTTCCTTTTTTCTTTGATAAATTGTTGTTTGTTAAGTCAATTGAATCATGCATGTCAAGGGAAAATGAGTTCACTGAACAGCAGAAAGTTTAATTTCATTTTCTCAGGGGGTTTTTTGATGGGTGGGATGGAGACAGAGGGTCAAGCTGGTATTTCTTTAGTATTTCCTCAAATATAAACCCAGCCCTTACTGTGGCGACTCAAGTGTTATCAGAAGGGTTATAACTAAATGAAGAAAATCTGCAAGAAGGACAAAGCAGGCTGCATACTTTTCCTCCTTTTTGTCCCCAGTGCAAAGCAGAACACAGTCATATACCTACTCATCCTTCTCTGAAGTCCAGCTTGGAATACCAGATAAACTCTACCATGTTTCAGAGTTTGATAGAGAACAGTCATAAAATCAACAATATATTTAGAGAATAAGACCTGTCAAGGGAAATGCTATCATCCATCCTCCAGAAAGAGTCGCCTTACCCGTCATTGAGCATGTCTGTAATAAGACCCTGGCTGCGGAAGAGGGACACTGGTGCAACTATTCTTAGAGATCAGCCAACAGGACTAACAGGCTTGTATGTCATTCCACATGGCTCAGGAGGAGTCTGGATGCTGAGCTTATCAGTTCTGACAGAGACTCTATGATCTGTGTCAATGTGAGGAGCATGTTGCTTGTATCTGAAGGCAAAGCAAAAGGAAAATGCAATGATGATAGTTAACTGCTGTTCACAGCTGAGCTGAAGTCACAGACACTAAGCTTTACCTTCAACGAGAAGAACCCAGTTATGGTAGGAAACAGAAATGCTGGTGTCTACAGAAAGCTATTTAAATTCCAGGACACATTGCTTTCTTAGCTATGGTACTTTGCGTTTTGTGGAAAAGCAGTAAATAAACAATTCAGACTCAGACACTGTGCTTAAAATACATGGTTGTTGTTATTATGGTTATCCCAAAACGAACCTTGAGAGTCCTCTGTTGTCTTGTATTAAAACAACGAGGTAATCCCTAGCAGAAGCAGTTACAGAACCTTCGGCTATGTAATGAGTAGTCAGTATTTCTGGATGACTACTTGCTACCTAATACTAGCATACTGGTTATTTATTTGCTGAGCAAATCGCTGTCATAAAGCGTTACTCAATCCAGTTATAAGTTAACAGTTCTAGCACAAAATGAAAACAAATATCACTATTGACACCCAGGTGATTACACTGCAGCTACTCAGGTTTTATAATTGCTGGAAAAGCATTAATATTTTATCTTCCTTTGTCCTGAATCATCAGTGACATACAATTTGGGAAAAGGATTCACACTTAGAGGACAGAGAGTGACAACTCTTGATGGCAAGCATGACCCATGCATCTTGCAAACCCTGCAGTGAAACAAACTTCTGTCTTGCAGTAGCTGCACTTTTCAAATCAAGACGGCAACATACTACTAAGAAAGGGATAAGATTGCTCTATATCAAGCTGAGCAATGCTGCACTGAACAGTGCGTCATCCTCCATTGAAGGCAAATTGGAGAACATTTGCATAGGCAACCATAAGTAAGGCTATGTAGAAACTGTTAATGTTTGGCCATGCATTTCATGCAACAGTTACACAGGTCATTAAGCAATGCTGAGACTGCTTCAAGTACTTCTTTGATTATTTAAAGGTGTTTTTTTTTTTTTTTTATTAAGACAATTAAGGCTTTCTTCAGAGATACTGACTTGCTAAACTCATCCGGGCTAACTGCTGTGAGAAGCAGTATTGTCCTCTACATTGAGTCTCCCTCATGCCTCAGGCTTTATTTACCACTTTTTTTGTATGGTGACTGGCTTATTCTTTATGGCTTATTCTTTATTCTTTATGGTCTCTTCCTCTTTTGCCTTGTAGATAATTGTCCAAGTTGCGTTATGCACAATCCTTTCTTGGTACCATAGTGAGTGATACCTCACTCTCTGACTTGGTGCTGAGGGATACTAAACTCTCTGAATCAAATACATCCTCTCTTGACTTTGCCGTGCCTAAGTCCTCAAGATGTTGTGCTTCACAGCTGAGGCCTTTCATTTGGGTGGATCGTCTGAACTTAACACAGATGATTTGGCCCTCTGTTCATTCAGACTCAAATGCCTAAGGCTATAACCAGCTCACTGGTCAAACAACTCCCTACATCACAGCAGTACGTGGCTCAAACCACTTCAAGGGATGAGAGGAGTACTTATTTGAATAATTTAACACAGCAATGGAAATATCACAGGATTCGTTATGAATGGTATCAAATGTTTTCCAGTTGGCAACACAGTTGATAGCATGGCTGAGTTTTGTAATGCTTCATAGTTCTTTTGTAAAGAGTTGTAATACACTTAATCTGCATAAAAAACAGCCAATTTAAAATGGTCTGGGTCCTATGACATACTTTCAGTAGCTGTCACTATCTGACCAATGCTTGGAGATTTAATTCTATATCATCAAAACAGGGAAGCTTCCAGAGAGTCAGAACTGGTTTACAGCAGCAGGTTTAAGAGATGAAGAGCATTTCTTCCTCAACTGTACGGATAACTCCACAAGACATTAGGAAGACCCTCAAGCAGCTATTACAGCTGTCCAGTTCAGTAACTGAATTCTGAACCACATCACTCATCCACTTCTGATCCTAGACATGGTACTACCCAGCAATAAATGTAGCTTGCCATTTTATTTATTACAGATTCTGCAGGCTTAAGAGAAAATAAAAGGTTTCTTCTCAGATAGGTATATCTGTCCTGTGTTTTATTTTCATGTACCATTCTCTTTAAAAACACAGTAAACAGAAAATCAGTATTTACTGACAGAAGTTGAAAATTACTTTGCTGATATCCATGGCCCCATGTTAATCCCTCATCGTTAATAGTCTGTCCTTTTTCCCCAATTCCACTCTTTACAAGTGAAGACCAACCATAATAACGTCATTGATTTGAAGACCACAATTTGGCTTCATTTATTTGATCATCAGTTATTAGCTTCTGCATAAACTCTTTTCTGATGCATTACATTGCATGAGAGATGAACCAGCGGTCACAATAGTAGTTTTGTGAAGACAGAAAGTAAATCTCGGTGTTGCAAAAAGTTGTGCTAGTGGTTAGAAGACAGCTGTACAAATTGCAAAATCCAAATTGTTCGTTGTGGACTATCTGTCCTCTCAAGTCTTATGATGGTCTTTCACTGTGATTCTCATGATCTGTGTTAAGGAGACAGGAGAGTTACACCTACAAGTCTTCCTGTAGAGGAGACAACCATTCACTAGCAAAGGCAGAAAGACAGGATGACTTAACTTCCAGGGATTTTATTTTTTTTTATTCCCTTGAACTTTTAGTTCTTAGAACCATGGAAAGACCACAGAAAGAATTACGGCATTAGAAACTAAGGAAAGAGCAAGCAAGAGAAATATAAGGAGCATATGGGACTGATCTGTAGGCTAGGCATGGTCAAAAGAAGAAACCGCCTACAGAAGACAAAGGAGAGGAGGGAGAGAGAAGGAGGAAAATGGGGGCAAAAGGAGAGAAAGAGAGAGATGCTTTAGTTTGAGGAGAAGCCCTGAGATGCAAAAAGAGAATTCTACTTGCCCTGGAGGACTCATTAAAATGTTATAAACTGATGAGGAAGCTGAGAAATTATTAGGACATTATTATTTTTTCCAGTGCTATAAATCTTTTATGTTCGCTACTCTGAAAAATAATTGGATTTAGAACCCTTTGCAATTCTCACTGCTTGTCTGCTTCCTCCATAACACATCTGAAGACACAAATGTAACCTCCAAGCACCCAAATGGGTTAGAGAGATGGAAAAAAAGTGAGAAATGAGAAAAACAAGAATTTTATCTTGAAGGCCTAAGAAATCTTGGTCTCTGAAATGTCAGTTCCTTGCAAAAGTGCCAGCCAGAGAGGAGTTGTACCAGAATGGACGAAGTAAGAGATTGCATGGTTGCCTTTCCCAAACACAAGAAGTTCAAGCACGCATGTCCAGCATGGTGGCACTCAACCACAGTTATTCACCACTGTCAGCTGGAGGGATCTCTCGCAGGACTCTATGACAGAATCGCCTTCATTAGGAACAATATTGCCAGCAAATCAAGCAAGGTGATCCTTCCTCTCTGCTCAGCACTGGTGAGGCCGTGTCTGGACCATTGCATCCAGCTCTGGGATTCCCAGTACAAAAAAGATATGGACTTAGTGTAGCAAGTCCAGAAAAAGGTAGCAAAGATGATTATGCGGCTGGAGAAAAAGCAGAGAGCTGGGACTGTTTAGACTAGAGAAGAGAAGGCTCAGGGGAGATCTTACCAAATAGACAAATAGCTGATCAGAGGGTTGAAGACGCAGCCAGACTGATGTCAGTATTGCCCAAGGACAGGACAAGGGCAATGGGAACAAACTGAAACACATAAAATTTCATCTGAACACCAGGAAACATTTTTTTATGGTGACGGTGACCAAGCACTGGCACAGGTTGACTAGAAAGGTTGTAGGGTCTCCATCCATGAGATATTTAAAATCCAACTGGACTTGGTCCTGGAGAATTTGTTCCAGCTTAGCCCACTTGAGCACAGGGGTGGGACAAGAAGATCTCAAGAAATCCCTCCCAACCTCACTGATTCTGTGGTTCTGTAACCTGGTGGCCGGTATATATTATTTGCTACAGATGAGGTATAAAACTTAACTCCCAGCCATGTGAAGGCTTTGTAGGACAACGGCATTTGCCCAAAGCATCCTTGCAGCACTGACTGCCTAGAAGCATTAAGTTATGCAAACCTAGCATCATCAGCTGGGAGGATCAACGCATCCAGCTCTCGCCAGCTGAATAAGCCTGTTGAGAGAGGAATTGAAAGGTACATCTTGGACCACTTGTTCTCAGCTGCGCTGCCCTTTGGTACTTGGGATTCAGTCTAAGTGATTTACTGCCCAGTGATAACTATTGTCCAGAAGTTAGACCTACAAAAATTAATAAATGTTTTACAGCATTACAAGTTTATTTATTCCCTGTCATGAATACCAAGCTTTACTACCCAAAACAATCAGTTCCACAAGATGAGTATGTTGCTGAGTTATAGCTGTCTCAACAAGTGTTTTTTCAGAGAAACACATAAAAAAATTGATTCAGAGCCTTCAATATTGAAGACATTAAATGAGTAGGACAGCAGTATTGGTGGTGTTTTTAGTTATGAATTGATTATGAGTAGATAATTAGAACTGAACCCAGCATTCCTTGTGTTGGTTTTGTACCGAGCAGTATGACTAAGCTAAGGCCATTGGGTTGTCTGTGCTGTCTTACAAACAAATTTTGACATCACACGTGGAACCGCATGCTCCCCTCAGCTGCTGTACGTACGCTGCTCCCACTGGAGAAGATGGTGATTCTGTCTATATGCCCTGTCGAAGGGTAAGAGCCCACCTCTGTACGGAGGCCATTGCAGGGATAAAGGAGGAAGAAAGAAGTGTGATAACATGTCATGGCACAGTCCTCATCACCAGAGGGAAAGAAAGAGCACACAACACTGGCTACTTTTCTCAAAAAGAAAATGTTGTGGCAACGATTTCCTTCACACTTGTGCATGGATTTCCCAGACCAGAGTTACTCCTCTTTGGACTATTCCAAATCTGTAGCTATTCAACAGAGTAATGACAGTGACCTGCTGCTAAAACACTAATGCAGGTTATGAGGCAGTTCAGTACCATTCTCCTCATTTAGCAGGGTTGAAATGGGGGCAGAGGAACTTGCCCAAGGTTCTCCAATATGCCAAGTGGTGAAATAGAAATAGAAGATACTCTGTTTGAATCCCAGCATCATGTTCTCTCTACTGCATGTTAGCCAGGATCCCTCCACGTTTAAGAGAGATGTGCAAGTAGGAAACTCAAGAAACTGAAAATAGGTCTTAAAAAAAAAAAAAAAAAAAAAAAAAAAAAGTAGTAGCAACAGCAGAAGAAACTCATCTCTTCTACAAAGTCGATAACCAAACTATTATTTCAGGTAAGGGAAACAGTAGATGGCAGTGTCCCCCAATACTTCCTAGGGAGACGCAGCTCTTACACTCAACATCCTTGCTACAGAACACAGACCCACACCCCAGCCAGTGACAGATGCTAGACAGGGCAGACTTCACTCCCCACTGTAATTTAAAAAAGGCAGTGTCTGGAAGAGTAGTGCTATGCAGTCTCTTAGCTCATTTCTCCTTAGGAAAGCCTTGTAGCTCACTTTTCCCATCTTGCAAGTTAACCTACTATAAATGACATCTGGCAGATGACAGTAGATGATGATGACCATTTCTGGACCGAAGGAAACACTGGTCAGGCAGCTCATCAGATATGTTCCATAGTAACAAATTTTGACAGCCTTCCATTTTCTAAAATCCTGACATCTGGCCTTCAGACACAAGGTATTAAAAAGCCAGGAAAAAGGTCCTAGGGCAGAACAGAGATCTGGCTTCAAATTATGCATTTCTGCTGGCTTCCTGTGTCACAATGAACAAGTCACTATGTCTCTCTGCATTCTGGTTCCTGCTGCAATGCAGAAATCTCTGGTTTGTGATCTATACTAAATATAAAATATAAAAATTCTGCTCTCCCAATCAATGAAAGAATTCAGAATAACTCAAATGACTCAAAGAATCAGATTTCCATGGCAGATATCTAAATATCTGCTGAAGTCTTCTCACAGAAAATTGTCAAGATTATTCGATTAACAATTGTAAGACAACCACCATATAAAAGCCCTAAAAGAAACCTATACCTGAGGTAAAGAAAATAAATACAGAAGGAAGCACCATTTTGTAATGGTTTTCTCAACAACAGATCAAAACTCTGGGGCAGATACCTTTCAGATTTCTCTGAAAGAAGACGAGCACAACAAATAGACTCAATGGAAAGGTCAAGAATTAAAACATCTATGCTTCCAATGCTGCTGGATATTCTGTTCCCTTGTAAAAATCAACATAGGTCTGTCAACCACAATACTGGCATACACAAGCTGGTCATCTGACCTCTTCTCTGAGCTTTGGTATTATCTTGGACTCTGAAGACCATTATTAGAGTGCTTTGTAGTGAAACAACTGCTGCAGTGCACAGTAATGTGAACTTTTAACACCTACAATGAGACTAGAGTTGGGCATAGACCTTGCAACTGGCCTTGGGTGTGGGGATAAAGAATAATGGCAAACTAAGCCAACCTGACAGGACACGCCACCAGCATTTAAAATTAGCCTTAATGAGTCATCCAGACATGTGCTACAAGAGGAGATCCCAAACCATCCACAGTCTTAGTCTCCTTCCTCTTAAGCTCCAGAGTGATACAAAACCTTTAATTACAGCATGCTAGTGATCTGATTTTAATATACAAAAAGAGATACAAAGCAATAATTTTAAATATACTCAGAACATACTGTGATGTGTCCCATGGTAGTGAAGCATGGTACATATAAGGTTGAACAGGGATAAGGGGAAGCAGGAACAGATTTATAAATCAATTTTGATCACTATGTAATTGCAAAGCTCTTTCTGTTTCCAGCATGTTGAGGGAAAATTGCCCTGCAGAGTTACAACAGCACAAGATGAGGAATTTCAAGGCTTCCACAGGCAGGGTGGGGAAAGATTCTCCTGCAGAAACTGCCAAACTGCCAAATTTGCAGATAAAGGTAGTTGGAGGGCCACCTCACATGGTGCATCTTACAGTTTCACTTTCAATGGCCCAGTCAGTGGTGCTATCGCTGTTGCGGGGAGAAGGGAGAGAAAATAAATAAGGGCTAGGCAGCTGCACCCTCACTTGCTGATTTTAGAGTTCTTGAATGGTCTGGATTGATTCTTCAACTCTTTCAAAGAGCCAGAAAGATAGATTTCCCTTTCTGCTCACAAAGATTGGTTTCTATGATCTTTGCCAAACGTATTCACTCTATCGTATATGGACATCTCATAGTTTGTGAAATGAAAGGTTTGCCTGGTTTGTGTGTCCAGAACTAGAAGTTTCCTGGACTAAGCAACCACTCAGTAAGAATCCCTGAAAGACATAAAAAGAAGAGATTGTTCAACTATTTAGGAAGAAAAAGAAGTATAATTGTACATTAACCCCTAATTTTAGGAGCCTTTGCAGTATGCAGGTACCTTTAGAAAAGGCACTTTGCCACAGACTGAACAAGGTATGAAGGGCAGAAGAAAGCTGCATCAGCAGAGAAGCTTGACAAAAGGTGCTTATTTACTAAACTATCTTTGCTTAATTCAGCTTCATCTTTAAGGGTATCATATTACAGCTATCCTACCTCTCAAGACATTCTTCTTTCTTACAATCCCAGTACTATATATGAAGCCAAGAAGGCCTTTACACGCTTTATTTAGTAAAAAGCTGTCCAGGCCACTACTGTTTCTTTGCACCACCCAGGAACAGCGCAGTACAGTGCTGCTCCTGGTCACTGATACCTACATCCTGAAATGTCCTGAATATACATTCTGCTGGTATGGTTTTAGCACCAACTTAGGAAAAGAATAAGCTTTTCTCAATGGCGTCATCAGAAGTATCCCAGGAACATGCTGGCAGTTGTTCAGCGTTGCAGATCTTGCTTAAGTCATCCAGATGAATTGCCAAGTAATGGCTTGAGTCGAGGTTCGAAAGTTGTTTCTGTTGGCATTTTCAGCTATGCCACCTGTGACACTAAAGACAGGAAAATGGTTGAAAGTGAGATACCTGGCAGGTGCTGGCCAGGAATTTGAGTAACAGAATTTACAAACTTCTCAGAGTCCTCAGTATCCTTTAAAAAAGCAAGCCTCAGGTTCATCTTGATGTTACTGAAGCCAAACAGTGACTTTGAAGACTTTATGAAATTGATAGGCAATCTCTCTGAACACAGAGCATAGGGTGAAGCTTTGAATCAACCACTGTTACAAACCCTTACCTTTTAGATGTGTCCATATTTTCTTTTCCTCTCTGAGCTACAGGAGAACACCTCATCACCATCCACTCTTCTAACCAGCCTGTCCTTCCAGGTCACCCTTCAGCCAGTGTCAAGCCCTGGCAGAGTAAGAGCAGCACATACAATGTGACCACATAAGGCTCAGCTGTGCCCTCAAGCTTTGGTGGTTGCATCCAGCATACCTTGCCGTCAGACTCAATGTCACATTTTGTCCTAGTCTGTGTGCAGGCATGCTTGTGTTTCATGTCACATATAATAAAGAATATTTGTAAGAAGGCTTGTCCTATTGTGTAACAATTCCCATATACATACAGGTAGTAGAAGCTCTTGCCGCCTGCTGTCACAAAAGTCTGCATCAAACAGGGCTATGCCAATAATTGATTTTTTTTTAGTTCAGTAATCTAAGAAAAAGCAAACAAAAAGAAAGAATAATTTATATTCTCATTAACCAGGATATAATTTTATTGTTCTTTAATTTCCCTTCCTCCTTCAACAACAAAAGTAGCTACCACACTTCTTTCCCCAACATGACAATGCCCCAAAAGAACAGACCTGTACAGGTGTTATATTTTTCAGACATCCTTTAAAGAACTACTACATTTTTTGCTTTTCTACATGATGTTCCAGAAGATCCTGAAGAGTGTAAATCACAATTTCTAAGCAACATTCCTCAAAATCCTTGAACAAAAAAAATACTGAACTAGCTGATCTAATACTATGGCATCTTTCATCTCATCTTTTGGTTCCAATGGCACCCAACTTTTGCTCTGCTCTTTTACCAGTCTTTTAAGAATCTAGTTCAAACACCTGTTGAGAAAAATAGCTTGGACTTTTTTCCATCCTTTTTTTTTTATTTTTCAAACAATACTTCAGAATTTACCTTAATTGTTTTGCTTTACATATTCAGCCCTAATTAGCAAACTGAGCTGATTTAATAGGCAGTGCATAAGGTTCCAAAACCCACCCCCCTTCCAAATCATGGTTTCATTTGTATATGTAAATGTATTAGTAAAGCTATTAGAAGAGACTGCCATCCTAGCTAAAGAGTCCACAGTCCTCATAGGCAGGAAAGAGTAGGACTGGAGAATGAGAACAATATGAGAGGGATAGTTAGAAGACTTTCTGCTAGTTCTTATTATGAGTGTATTCCACTAAGTGAAATGCATATGAACACATTTATAATGTATTTTTACTGGACAACCCCCTGCCTGAAGTAGCAGCGTGCATTACTTCAACAACAGCTGTGGCACTGTGCGATGCAAAAGGACTTGGAGACCTCACTGTCATCCCTAGCTGACCTCCGACTATCAACAGTTTGCAGACTCCAAAAAATCATGTACCCCACAACACAAGTCACAGCAGTACAAACCCTGACAGGACTGGCCTCCTGCAAGATTTTCCTAGTCATTTAGAAATCTCTAGAAATTTTAGTCTTCTCTTCCAGAGAACCAGTTAAAATCATATTAAGATAAAGTTACAGATAGGATCCTCATGGTATAAAATACCCACCCGCCCCCATCTTTAAGATGACCAGCTTCTTTCAATCCTGGCAATGCCCAGGCCGTGGGTGTTTCAGATCATGAATTTTAACTTGATGGCTAGTCTATTAATCTATGTTAAATGAAATCAAAGCTAAAGCTCAAAAAAAAAAATTGTGATGAAGTTAATCTTTTCATTTTTTCCTTTTTGTTTGACAACCAGTATATTCTGTTGAATAACCAGTGTATTTCCTAATATAGCTGCAAGGAGTTTCACAATAGCATTCATTCATTTAAAAAAAAAAAAAAGAACAGAGTCAAAGCTTTACTGTCTTACATCATTTTCAATGAATGCTTTAGAGTGAAATGGCAATCATGAGACCTCCAGCCTACACAAGGAGGAAGTGGTTTTGCAGGCTTGCCAGATTAAAGAGTGACATCACATTATCTTCGTCAATGCTGATTCCAGTTCTTCGATAATCAGGCAAACATGGAAAGTGCTGTTCTCGTATCACATGGTCAGACATCACTTTCCATTCATTAGTGAAGTTAGCAGTGCTTGCCTCAGCAGAAGCCCTTCATCCTTTACTGCAGGACACTTGCAAAAGCTAAGAAAATGTGACAGAAAGAGCAACCATCTCTATTCTCGGGCTGATCTATTCAAGATGCACATTGCAAAGCCACTTGCTATTTGCTTATGTCACAAATCAGAGAAAATTGAAACCCTGTCCTTGCACAGAAGAGAGAGCTACATGCGATCACTTTCAATCCTAAACCAACCAACAACAACTTTTGCAATTTTGCAACCAAGAATTCAAGCAGTGCACCATGAATTCTTTGGTGAAGTGTTTTTTCAGCAGAGTGCAGTAACTCCCAGACTCTTACTTTCCTGTAAGGTTCCTACACTGAAATTTTGCTGAAATATGAGATAGCTTAAGTTCATAGCAGACATTTCAGAGAGCTTTCCAAGGTGACAAATTACACAATTTCTGTTAACAGAAATTTGGGATTAACCTGCAGCCCTTTTGAAGTGAAGAGACAAGAATCTCTTTCTATATACACCTATACATAGGTGTAACATATTACACAGAACAGCTGGTGTGCTCCTGATCTGCCTGGAGAGGAAATTTTCTGACTGTCACATATAGTCTCAGAATTAAGTTCATTACTGTCCCTTAGCTGAGACTTAATGCTTCTTCTCCACATAGGACACTGCATAGAAATGCACAATGTTTACTAAACACATCTTGGTGCATTTTCCACATAACTCCAAACACCATGCCAGATAGTTTACAGAAGAATAGATGTGGTCTGTGCCCCAGGGACACTGTGCATTCCAGTGTCCTATCTCAGACCTCTTCCACCTCTCATGTGAGTACATGTTCCACAGCAGAAACACGCAGAGCACCAGTACCACTGAAGCTAGCACAAGGCTTTCTACAGAAACCCAGAGTATTCATCCAGAACACAGTACTAGATGACAGCCAAGGTGAAGAGGAGGCAGCAGGCTTCTCTTTTCAGTTCTCTTGTGGATTTTTTTCTTTATTTGTTTCTGTTCTTCAATCTGGAAGGCTGGAAACAGAATTCCTTCACTGTGCATCTGGACAGGCCTGGAGACAGTAAAGGGAAGGTCTTCAGCTGAGACTGGGCCTTCAGAGAGCATTAGGCTGTGACGCCATTACATCAACCCAGAACTACAGACTCGTATTTTCTGCAGATTTATGCTTGCCTGATTTTGGCATCCAATTACGCATAAGATTCAGATGAAGCTTTTCATATGGTCAAGGCTTTTATAAGGTTCCTCTCTTTGACTTTCTGGTGTTCAGAAGGAGACCAGCTCACCAAAGTCAGTCCCTCAGTAAGGGCGCAGGTAAGCTTGTTCTGTTTTATGCAACTTCATGGCTTCTGTAGGAAATACATTTCTTGAAGACCTCAACCTTTTGGTTGCATAAAAAGCTACTGAAGGAGCAAAGGGGATGGAGAAAAGGGGCAAGTATGCTGTATGACTGAATAAACAGAATTTCCTTAAGAAACCAAACTAAAGCACCGGTAAAGTAGAAGCCCTGCAGAGATTCATACAGAGGGTATGAATGTGCCTACACTGAGCACAGAGCACACACACAACTTTAATATAAAGAGCAACACCACAAGTTGCAGTGTTGTGCAACTCACACCTAGGCAGAGCATGGCTCCCATCTATGACCCTCTGGCTATGGGACAAATGAGAAATTACAAGACTCTGGGACGGTTAATCTTTTCAAGCTCCCGAGCATCATACCAAAATCTTTAAGTGACCAAGATATTCAAAATATACAATGAAAAGCCATGGGAATGGGGGGCTGTATGATTAATCAGAGGCGGCAACTAATTCCCTAAGGTCTCAGTCATATTCTGTTATGGTCTGAGGCTGGCCTGGGTAAGCAGCTGTATCTCAGGCCAACTCACCCAATGCCATCAAAGCAGCATCTGCTGCTCTGCTTCCTCCTACAGTAGCGCACTCATCTGAGCACATCCCATGCCATCACAAGCCCGCTGTTGGCCTGATGAGAGCCCACCACGCTCCCTCGTCTAAATTGTTCAAAAGACACCTGCAATTGCTCACCTGTGCACTGGTTGCAGACCTGAAACATTTCTACTTTGTATCAAAAGTTTCCTTGATTACTAGAAGACTGGCAAAACAAGCAAACAAGCCCCAAAGCGTTCAGTATTGCTTTTAAACTGGCAGGATTAAAAACCTCATTTGATTCAGCTAATCTGAACTCAGTTTATCCTCACTGTATAATCTCTGTTAAGATTAGAGGTGAAAGACACCAAATCTTATCATAGTAGAAGCAAGTTGTTCCCTGAAGTAAACTAAGTTCCCTTTTTCATTTGCACAGCTACGTCATAGGTGGTAGAGAAGGAAATCTCCCAAGCCTGTCAGGCCCAAAAGTGGTATCACACGACAACGCCCACAAGGTTAAATAAACACGACTCTGATAAACCCCAGTGAAACAAAGGAAAGAATTACTGCTCCCTTTTTGAACTGGAAGTCCCAATCAAGATTATAACACCCAGACGCTATGCCCCAAAAATAAAAATTAAAAAAAATAAAAATACACAAGTATACATTGAAAAAAATCAGCCAAGGAAGTCTTTCATCGGTATTATTGTGCACACACTTATATAGTTCATCTGAACTCAAGCACTCTAAAAATGAGTGCATCTCCCCAGGAGTTTTCATCATAAGAGTGAAATTTCTCAGGTCTCAAGAGGCAACAAACAGTAAATCATTTAGATCATGAAACCTGGATAGCAAGCAGCAAGTTCAGAAAAGTGCATCTTGTAACAGAAATTCACTTCCTCAAAATAGTGGCATTTGCACCAAATTTATAAAAATCCATTTTAGCCACTTCTCTTAATCTAGAGTCTTGGGTTCACGATAGATGAAAATGCTCTGACCACAGACATTTCCTAACTGTAAAGGAATCAGGAAGTGATGCCAGCTTCTTCTGTCATTCAAAGGTTTTGGCTAATAAGCGTCACTGTAGACCTATTTGCAAAAATTTCACTTGTAATCACGGGATGTTTACTTATTGCTGTTGTTAAGATTACTAATTCAGAATCTAAAGGTCCAACAGGAGCACTAGGCCATCATGCTATACACTAAGCATACTACTGTCTTAAGTAGACTCTTCTCTAGAAAATTTGGATTTAATCAGCAATTCAGACAGGTTATTGGTTGGGGAAAGAATGGGCTGTGGACTTTAAGGACAGGTGATAAGAGTATGCACTTACACTAGCCAGTTTCACACAGCCTAGGCCTGAAAGGAACTCACCACGTGGGAGAATGGTCGGTAGTCTATGCCCTGTAATGGCACATTATGAGCAGGGTAGACACCAGGTATACGTTCTTTCTGTATTACTGACCTTAGAGATGAAAAATGTGTCATTTCTATCTGTTCTCTCCTAAAATCCCAAAGTCTAAAAGGCATGCCAGTTGTCGGGCAGCTTTATTTAAGCATAAGGAGAAACATTGCAAAGTAAAACAAAAATATCACAGGGAAAAAGTCTATCTTATTTTCTTAAGGGTGTGTGAGCGTTAAGCTAGATAGGCACCTTTTGGAATAGTTACAGCACACGGTAGCAAACGATTTCTTGAGGGTGCCTTTTCTTTGTCCCAGCAGATCTCCTTCTCCCTGACCCTGCCAATGTCAGAGCCTTTAGGTAGCAGGCATTTTTTATCACCCCTCCCCCTTGCCTCTCTAGTGCCATTCAGTTACGTTTTTCAGGTTGCTTTGATCTTCTCGCATGTGACTTTTCCCTCCAGGGTATTTCCACTGTGCTTTCTCAGAGGAGGAGATGACAGTCTCATGAAGCATAAGCTGCATGTTCCTCAAAGCCAGGAAAACATTCACGGTTTCACATGAATGGATCTGAGCCTTCTTTCTCCTTTATTGTTTGAACAGAATTAGAGGGTTCCTTTGAAGGTGTAGCCGCACAACAGCTCTCTTCCAAGCTTTTGCCATGACCTTACTTCCAAATAACAGTCTTTTCACTCACCCACATCTCTGAGCACCAGTTGTTCTTCCATTTAGAAAAAAAACTGTGCAACTGCACGTTAATTATCCTAGCCAGGGGACCAAGGGTCAGGTGGATCTGCCTTTGCACACACCAGATTCGTATATTTCCTATGCATCCATCACATTTTTATTCTGGTCCTACTCAATGTCTTTGCTATGGATGCGAGTGGAATGAAACCTAGCATGTTTTTAGAAATTACTCTGGACATTTATTCGGCTGTCCTTGCTAAAGAAGTAATTCCTTGGTATACTCAAGGACTGTTACCCTGATCAGTACAAGTGAAGTTAAAGTACTAAGTGTTTTAAGGATGCAGTCTTGTACGCACAGGAGAGGTGTTAACTACCCTGATCCAGTGCCGTTCTTCTAGGCACTGACTTCACAAAAATCCAGTTAACTCAGTGGACACTTGACCATTCCAACGTTGCATCAGGTCAGTTTGCTAAAAGTAGTTTTGGAGGGTAGAGCCAAAATACCTATCACTCCCCACAGCAACATATTGTGTTCAAGTTTAGGGTGGCTATGTTGAGCAATGAGACAGTACTTCACTCCTAGTTGTTCTCCTGCACAGATACCCAGATTAAATCACAACAAAAGTTGTCTGAAAATTTGTTGACACTTCTCCCTTCCCTCAAAAGACAACAAATACCATTTGTCAAAAACGAAAGAAGTCATCATAGAAACTGGTGTGTTTCAGGTCTGGCATGGAACGTTACAGAGAAGAAAACTTTTCAAATCACTTCAGGCTTCTTCCAGTAACAGAAGAAGACAGCCTCCATGTAATCCAAGAAGAGAAACAAAGAGAAAGGGCAGTAAAAAAAGTTAACAATAAACTGCTTCTAAATGGATACAAAATAAAATACCAGCACATATTAGAAATGACTGCTCATTATCAGAGTTATTTTGCCATAAGGCTGTTCTCAAATCCATCAAAATGTTCATCCTTCAGCCTCTATCACTACTCTCGTGTCATAAGAAAAGTCTCCACAGCATCATAACTGAAAAAAAAATTACACCTCATTCCATCTGAAAACAGTCTGAGCTTAGTGGGGAAACAGATAGAAACTGCTGGACGAACAAATGTGAACTCTGATTTATGCATCAGTCATTTTTCCTGTGGTGATCCAAGAACATCTGGGTACACAAAGTTTCTCTTTAGAGAGACAAGTTGCCTTTTACTTCATACTTTACTCACAGCCCTTTCTTTATCTGTTGTAGAAAAGTAGGCTTCAGCATACGCCAAATAGCTGCTGTAGTTTTAGAAACAGAGCGTGAAGAAAGTAACATACAAGTCATTCAAGGAATATCTTAATCAGCTTGAAAAGGGTCCCAATATTTCCAAACAGTAAGGCTGATTACAAAAAAAAAAAAAAAAAAATGAGTCACCTAAACATTCTAATTACCTAATGAAATGGTGTTACAGTATTTTTCCACGATCTCTAAGTTGTTCCACAGTCTGTCATTCTCTACCACCTTACCTAAAACTGAATGTCAGAAATACCATGCTATAGTTAAAACTAAAAAAAAAAAAACACAACTATATAAAAGAGTAGCCTCTTCCTCTGGCTGCAATATGTCAATATGTTCATAGTGATTTTGCAAAACAGCAGTGTCCAGTTCATAGATCAAAAAAATCATAACCATGGTTTTAAGACCTAAAGAGATGGCAAACTATATTGGGGCATGAATTCTAAGAAGAGAGAAAAGGCAGCTCTTCTTTGTGGTATTTCTCTTAAAAACAGACAAATTCACTTGCACACATGTATATGCCCAGTTTGGGTAACTGATGCCATACCACAGACTGCACACAAGAGCAAATGTAAATCAGTACAACTTTATCAAATCTGAGTATCTAAAAATTACAAATAAAGGCCACAAAGCTCCTGGTATATTTAGAACAATCATGAAGATTTTCTAAAATTTTCTAAAATATTATCATCTTTGTCTACCA
Organism: Charadrius vociferus; assembly: GCF_000708025.1. Lineage (NCBI taxonomy): Eukaryota > Metazoa > Chordata > Aves > Charadriiformes > Charadriidae > Charadrius > Charadrius vociferus. The sequence continues at coordinate 3,004,571 of NW_009648539.1, forward strand.
GTTTTTATAGCGATGCTATGCTTATTAACAGCACGTTTATGCTTTTCTCCAAAACTAGCTATTTGCTTTAAAAATAATAGGTAAATAAATAAAGGCCAAGGTACAGCATCCAAACTAATGTGTAGGATCCATGAGCAGGAGCTTCCCAGTCAGACAGCTGATGAAGTTGTTAATATAATTTAACCACAAAAAGAGCCAGAAGTAAAAGACATGGCAGGAAAAGCAGCTAAGGACGGAATAAATCACCTGCAAGTGTTCCTCTTGCTGAATTGAAAGTATCCATCCATGGCAAGATTTTCAGAGCACCCAGATGTCCTTTGACTTTTTTAGATTTGTGGGCACTTGACACCTCTGAAAACCAGGCCAATGAGAAAATGAGACTGTCTCAGTCCATACGGCTAGCACACCAAACAGAAACGTACCTACCTAGCCAGACGCCGCTGGAGGCAAAGGCCAGGAATTTGCTTGTCTGGGACTGGCAGGCTGCCGGGGGAGCCAAGCACTCATCCAGGAACAACCTGGACAACCTGGTTTTCCGAACATGCATTTGGGTTAGAGTTAAAACCAAACCAGTAAAAATCTAGTCTACTGTTCTCCAAAAAAAAAGTATGACCTACATGTTTGGAGTGCATGGAAACAACAAGAACAAGACTCCAGTCCAGATGGATTCACCAAGGCCCAACCCCACAACCTCCTCCGGAAAAGATGGGTACCATCTGTATGAGCCAAGCATACTACCTGCACAGGCAGTTTTCACCTCTTGCCTTCATAATCTGTCACTACTGCAGGGGAGAAATAAGGCTTTTTGTGATGTAGTGATTACAGTAAGTTATATAGTCTTGATTTTTGAGCTGGCTCAGTTCATTTTTGGACCTTCTTCCCTATGCATCTTAGTATGTAGGCTTACCCTACCAAACAAAAAAAAGAGCCTCATGTTGGCTATATTGGATTGGGAATAAGGTTAGAGCTTGCCTTTGGCTTCCAAACCCAGAAAGCCCTGTCAACACAGAATAATACGAGGCACCGTTAAGTATGAAAAATAAATCAAAGTGTTCTAGCCAATAGACTATCCTTTGTCCGAGTGGGAGGGATGACACAGTAAGATGCTATGATTTATCACTGCCTGCTTATAACCTTTACCGCACGGATTTCTCTTCTAATGTGCTATTTGCACTCCCTCCTTCCTTCTAGGTTACTTAACTCAGCAGAAGACAGATGCAATTTTACACTGCTCAGCAATCTCTATCTTTCTTCCCAGTAAGCACATGCTGCTGAGGAAACACAACTTCAAACACAGCCCTTAGTTTTGCGAGAATAAGACTTCTCACAAAGGTTTCTAGAATTTCACTGCTTCAGTGGATCAGAAATACCCTAGAAAAAGTATTTCTCATGGCAGGGCAATACTTCCACTTCTGGCCAAAACCAGAAGGTGGACAGATGACCAGAAATTAAGGAAAAAGGATTAAAAAGCTGAACCTCCAGAAAGATCACTTTCCAGAAAGAAATGAAGGCTTTTATCAGATCCTTCATTTATTATCTATGGTCAACAAATAGAAAACTCTCATAAAAACACCCACATTAAATCCTCTTAGTTCACTGTTCTGCCACAGAGACACGTGCCCCTAAATTTTACCTGGCAGAACACATATTCCTGCTCTGACAACAGAAGTGATAAACAAGGCTTCTGAAACCATAAGCATCCATCAGGACTACACAGTTGCAGGAAAACAAAACACAACTAAGAATAGTAAACAGAGCCTGACAAGAGCTCTCTGCTTTTAATCACAAAAGTACTTAGCAACTGGACCAGGTTTAATCCCCTCCCTTCTCTTGTATAAGGGTAGCAATGTCACTTGCTCTAAATATTGGAACTATGGTTGGAAGCAGGTAGAGCACTCAAGCAGGACTCTGCTTCTTCCACATTCCAGAAAAAGAGCCTCAGCCCACACCAGGTCTATCATTTGCGCAGGACCAGGAAAGTGGATGCAGAATGCCCATTCCCTTGACGTGCTGACCTCCCCTCACGGCGACACCAAGGCAGCAACCCCAGACCACAACCGGTAGATTGGCAGTTTGCAGTGACTTTCCTTCAGGCACAGGCATAACTTCCTTGCTGGGTTGAAAATATTCCCAGTAAAAAAAAAAAAAAAAAAAAAAAAAAGCAAAGGGAAATCTTTGAATTGTAATAGGAGCAGAAATACAGGAAATACTTGTACATTGAGCACAACTCATTAAGAAATAAAGATCAAAGATTCCAGCTAGAGTCAACCACTTTCCAAAATAATCTTTGTAGCGGCCATGGAAACCACAGTAACCAATGGTCAGAAGATCATCTCTCCTGCATGACATGGAAGTCCACAAATACAGGGTGGGGGAAGAAGGTGCAAATGAAAGGAAGTCCCTCTTAACCAGTACGATTTGTACACCAGGCTGCCTGCTTCCCTTAAAAATTACAAAATTTGTTGTGAACTGGGAGCTGATAGATGCTACCAGAGGTACAGCTTGTCTGCTTTACACAGCCCAGGTCCTTGATGTGCCAGGTGATTCTCATCTGAAAATTCAAACAGAAACTGCTACCACTTATAGCAAGACAAATTCCATCCTCAGTTCTACAGTTTTGAGAGGGAAATGTAGACAATGCCAAACAGCCTAAGACCTAGTTCTTAGGTGAGCAATGTTCTACCTTGCACAAGGAACAATTTGCAGGAAAAGAGGAAGCACAGACTCTCCACCTCTGTTCTCTGCTCCACAGTCCACAGAAGAGGATCTTCTAGTTCCTTAAATGTGAAACTCCATCCCTGAAGGTACCCACAGACAAAGCAAAATAGGATTTGTGATAGAAGGAAGTCACTGATATTTGGATGTGTATGGAAGAGAGTGAGTGATGGAAGAGGACTGACAGAGCAATTGGGCAGAGCTCGTGGTTGTATGATGTCCCATTATTTTCAGGGTTTAATATTCCTAGACTGTTTATTCAGTTAAGGCTCCTTCCATGGCTGAGTTTTTTGAGTTTTCAGTGACTGAAGTCACTAAATCTGTTTAATGCCACATTTGCTCAATTGCTGATCAGTTCCTTTCCTTGCTTGTGTATTTTGGGAGGTCATACCAGATACACCAAAATGGGGTCATTATGCCATATGCTTATTTACTATGTGTACGTTAGACCTTTTGTGTGCTATTTTTCACTTGTTATCCATCATTATATGTATTTATCTTCGAGTACCATATGGAGCAGTAGGATGGGGTATATATATGGAGTCAACAGATGGTGAGACTCTGTGTGATTAATATGTTCTCATAACTTTTTATTGTCTCTTTTTCTTATATGTTCTACTTTCAAAGTGTCATTACTTTTTGTCGGCCCTGTTCTCATTTCTTTATTCTGGTATGCTGTTAAACAAATACAAAAAAATTCAATGTCTGGTTTTGAGGTCTGCCTTTATAGTGTGCCAGGTGCTATCTTATCAAAGTTATTCATAGGTTTTTCAGGCTAAAAGGGCCCAATCTCTTTGTCTAACACCGGACACAGAATTTCACCCTGCAGCTTCCTGAGTTAAAGGAGTGTTGCTCCCAACTGCTATATCAACACTGTCAATATTTTATGTCTGTGTTTTACATGGTGGTCACTCTGCAAAATACTAAAAAATAATTTAGAAGATGAAACAATAATTCATGCTATTAAACTGTGATTTAAATGCAGACAGAGGGGTGCATGTTGAGTTAAAACTAGTTTCCCATGCACTGGAGGCACTGCAGAAACCTAGCTGAGACGTCCACATGTGCACTGGGACACATGTCAGGGCAGCAACTGTGCACATGTTCTGGCCTGACCCTACATATCACACCTCCCAGACAGTGAACAGCTTTACCCTGTTTCATTTTGACTGTCTTTGCTCAGTAGTACAATGCTTTCACTTTCCAGCTGTGGCACAGGAGGTACAAGCCTGTTTCCCCACCTAATTCATTGTTTCCAGGAAGCCTTCTACATCTTCCTTATCTGAATGGGAGGGCACGTTATCAAAGGTCTCACTTTAGCTGTATTGCCTTTCCTGCCAGCTATGTTACTTCCACTACATGGAATTTGTGTGTCCAGCACTACAATTCTGGCAGTTGCTCAAATCACTCAAAGCAACTGGGCCTAATGTCTGTTGATTTTTATTGCCAGGTTGAAACGTTGCTTGAAGCCATTACTGACTTCTCTCCCCTTAGTCCTCATGCATTCTGAAAACAAGGAAAACTTAACTATTTACTGAATTCTTCAGAGAAGGACTTTTGCCCTTATAGCAGTAAGATTAGTTCAGGAAATCTACATGGTAATGTGTGCCAGCAAAAACTTATCGTCATCTATAAGTATACAAAGTCTCATGCCTTTATTTACCAGAGACCAGGACGAAATGTAAACTGCGACTTTCAGAAACTGTTGCTGCAGATGAGACCACACCAAGAAGTCTAAGCACAGGATGGTGACAACAGCGTATTTCCAGATTGTACAGGAGAGGAGCTGTAAACCCTATGCTTCTATTCTATGATTTCCCTGAAATATGATTAATAGAATGGTTTTATCTTACAGCTTTCTCTAGATGCACCATACCTGACACAATATTGTTTATTATTAAGCCACCAATTAGTAACAAAGGAGTAAGCAGCTTGCAGTGGTATATAGGTTGAAGTATATCATCAGTAGCCTGTTAGTCCTTCATCCAGCAAATTGCTATTGAAGTCAAAGGGGATTTGCAGATACTAATAGGGCAGATTAGTATAAAAACAATACTTATTTTAATGCAAGGTTCTGAGTATTACTATTATTTAATGAAAATGATACTGTTTCTATTTGTAAAAAGTCAGATCACAGATAGCAATGATGACACAAAAGCTGTTTTGAATGCAATAGTCATTTCAAACAGTCACACAGTAGATATATCAATTACACCCTCTTCAGATCATATAGGGTAGAAACACATGGGTTTCTGAGTTGGCTGGTTTGCCCAGATAGAGTCAACACGCACAGCAGTCTTCGATGATTGTCAGTGATTGTCAAGATTGTCAACGACTGTCAAGAGCTAGACCCTAGGATGTAACCAGAATTTATGGAAACACACTGTTTGGAGGGAAGCAATCATCTGAGGCATCAGCAATTAATCAGAGATCACTGAATGTTGATGCTTTTTTTTAAAAAATGGTTTTCAAATTCTGTGTTGTGCTATGAATTCTTGCTATGTTTGACTAAGGAAGGAGGACGTGTGGAACAACATAGGACTTAGCTGGCTGGATGCGCAGGTGTAACGCTATGTGTTGCATAGAGGTTCATGTTACTGGCAAGCTAGAGCTCAAAAACTTGGTGAATCACTCAGTCAGGCTTTGAGTGATAACCAAACACCCACAAGCTGAATGACAAAATGTGAAAAAAGAGACCAAAGCTACATCGTCAGAGTTGGTTCTGCCCATCTGTAACGGCTTGATAATAAAGGGTAGCTATTTCATCATTTTTCTACTAGACAAGGCCCTATTAAAATAAAATGTAAATTCCACAGTGGATTTATAAACATGGAGGACTGCAAGAGAGGACTATGAAATTTGAGTGTACCAGTTACCTATTAGCTGGCTGATTACTGTTCCTTCCCACTAAGTACAAAAAAAAAAAAAAAAAAAAAAAAAAAAAAAAAAAAGAACACACAAGTGAAAAGGAAGAATTGGGTGAGATTCCAGCTTTTAAATCCCTTGTTTGATTCAACTGGTTTAAGAAGAAGGAAATGTGCTTTGTAGAAATCCAGAAGATAGGTTACTGTCTTGGCTGACATCCCAGAAATATTAATATTTTGTCTACAGGGAACATCCTTGTTGAATCAGATAAACTAAAAAGAAGAAAGTATTCATTTTCAAGAGTCCTGAATGCTCTAACTGCTGAAGATTTCACAACCAGAGCCTTCTGTATGTTCCCAGTCAAGAAGGATTTGGCAATAGATCCAGATATGTTGTGAATGCCTTTCAACTTCTGGAGGCTCAGGTTATATAAGCACAACATGTTTATATTGAAGGAGGGGTAGTTATCTCAGAAGACGACTGCATATATGGTATAAATATGTGTTAATGCTGTGCTGAAAATATGCTGTGATGGTAACAGATGTTACAGCTGTTACTTTTCATGAACATAATGTATGGGCAACAGCAGGAGTGTGAGTTAGTATAGCAGTACACTGGATTAAACTTCCTAAGAAATAAATTGCTTTTACACAGTTGTTTTTAAAGTATTCCAGAATGCACGCTTTCATTGCTTACGTGCTCACTATAAATATTTTCACTATGAATAATTATGCAGCATCTTTTTGTTAAATAACAGCTGGTTATCTATACAAAAGACCTGAATTCAGTATTTCAATACTGTGCCCTAAATTTTAGTCTGTCAGTTATTCTAACATATGCTTCAGTTGACACATCTTTCTTGTGCTGCAGCAAACACCTCAATGGAAGAATAAAGAGAAACATTGACTGTACATACTTCATGCTGGTATTCTACATATATTAAATAACTTTAATATTAGAATGTGTTGTACTGATCAATGTGCTCCAATTTTGAAGGCTTCTATACTATATTACTACTTTACTGTCTACAAATGGCACATTATGTTTTCTAGGACTGCATTTTCAAGATTGTTTTCTATAAAGAAGAGCTTTGGCTATTTAGCTACATAGTAGCAGGTACTGAGAAAATCACGTGAATTTCTTTTAGTTGTTGATTGTTCTTTTGGAATAAAAAAACACCACAATCTGAGATCAGAATTCTTCTCTCCTATATTGCCCATCAGTTTGATCAGTAACATGGTGCCGACAGAAAGAGAAGACATAGTTTGAGTAGGCTAGTAGAAAGACAAAAGAAAACATTGGGGGGGGTATGCAGAAATCAACATTGATTTTGCACCAGCTATATGTTGACAAAGAGGTACATACACTGCACTTTACATATTAATGAGACCTCCCCACTGATCTTTAATCAAACTCCAGCTGAGCCCCTCTCTACATTTTTCCTCGATATCTGGGTTTTACTACCACTTACTAGCCTTCAAAATTGCAAATAAAGTATTATTTTCCCTCCACATATGCCCAGTTTGATTATTTCTCCACAATAGCTAGTCCTTGGAGTTTCTTGTTGTTTGGGGTTTTAAATAGCATTTTCTAAATACTTATTCATAAACTTATCCAAATACTTATCAACCGATTTCTGTTTCATGAATGTTTGGTTTTTGCAGAGGAGCACAAATCTTGTTGCTGACAGCTGACAAGAAAGCATTCCTGTCAATCTGTTCTGTGTTCAAGACCAGGTAGGAAATTTCAGTTTCCACTTCAGTATCATCCACATACTAGAATACAGATTAATCCAGCCTTTCCTTAGACTAAGCAGTGAGAAATAACCACTTTTAAGTGCTGGGCAAAACTACTCTCTTGCTTACATAGACGTAACTCAAAAACAAAGAAGCCCTCTTAGAGATCACATGGTCCAGACCAGGTTGCGTATGATCAGCTTATGACCCTGAATGTCATTTCATGTCTTGACTCTGGCCTTCTTCTGGAGCAAGGAATCAGTCTTGCGGTTTCAGCTACAGAAAGGTTTTGGGTTGCAGCTCGTCCCATCAAGGAAGGTCACCACCCTGCCTAGAGAAGGTACTTGAAGCCACAGGTGAGGAGATCCACTTGCTGCCTCTCCTCAGTCTCACAAGCTCTCCTACCGTTTCCCCTTCAGACATACCTTGAGTGGTTTTCCTCACCCTAAGCAGCATTTTGCTCCATTGAATGTGTCCCAGTGAATTTGGAAATACATGTCCCACTGAGTTTCCTGGGAGCTAGGCAGGAATAGAGTACAGTCACCATCAATAAGTGGGATAGGCACTAGCATGAACAGGTCATGAATTATGACAGTGCATATTTGAAATAAAACCAAAATGGTTGCACAATATAAGCAGCTTCAAATGAAAAGACAAATACTGAATTGAAGAGGATATCTTGATTCCATTTGGACAGAGAGAAGTGTAGTGTTAAACAAAAAAATGAAAACATTTCCTCCTTTTATCTTTGTTTTGTACTGGCATAAGAACAGAGCTTTGCATTTTCCAGACACTACTAGGAAACGCATTCATAATGATACTCAAATATAGCTATTACCATATTTAAATATTTCTTCACTGTTTATTACCTACACAGTCAGCTATAGCTGTTTCCAATTCAAGATGGTTACGACATGCATACGAAAGAGCTGAAAGGGAGAAGGGAACAACTTTTGTTCCTAAACAGCTTACCTCTTCAAAAAAGAACAATGTTTACTGAGATAAATGAAGAGAGGGTGGTTGTTTTAGATCACTATGACTAATGTTAAGAAACAGCTGGTAAGGAATATTAGGTAATCACATACACAGGCTGCACATTGGGAACATTACGCTAACATACCTACTATAATTTTATTCCTTTCCCCACGCATTTATTCAAAGCTGCAGCTGTGATACTGGCTTTTGAACATTAGAAACTATCAGGAAAAGCAGCATGAATCATCATCTTTTGCTTGTGTTATTTAACTTAGTCACTCAAGTGCAGTTCTTCTAAGAGAACAATAATAGAAGGAAAAAGATAGTTTATTTCAGAGATTTGTGAAGACTCCCCTTCCCTTCCCTTCCCCTTCCCCCTCCCCCTTCCTTTTCCTTTCCCTTTCCCTTTCCCCTTCCCCCTCCCTCTTCCCTTTCCCCTTCCCCTCCCTGAAAAACAGCCATTTCAGCTAAAATACTACCACTTCTACCAAATATGCACAGTTCACCTGTCCATTTCCTGCAGAGTATATAGCCTGTTAAAAGACAAACTATTCAGAACAGTTACTCCACCTGCCCCAAGGCAATTCTGTTTCTCATGGGCTAAAATTGGCAACTCCGTTGACTGAAATCTGATACAGTCAGTGGTAGCAATACTAAAAGCAAGGATAGTTTCAAAAGTCACAGAAAGAACTATCCATTTTTGTTCTTTAGCGGAGATAATTGCTAGGTTTTTCAATCTATTCAGAGTTCCAGCCACCACACAGTAAATCGGTCATATATATTTGAAAATCTCACCCAGGACCTCATACACGAAGCAGGGTTCTGCAGTGAAGTTCTTGTGATGGTCCCCATTTCTCTAGTTTGGTTTTGACTTAAATTTTCAAGGCAGATTGTACTTTTCAGAAGGCAGCATTTTTGTTCCAGTGGCTCAGAACAAACCTGCTTAGGAAGGAGAGAGACAGGAAGGTTTATTCCCTGCTGGCAGCAGTCGTATTCTCACTGCTTTGGTCCCTGATCACTTTAGAACAAATTCTGATGAAGTAATTCCATCTCATGTCAAGTTGCTTCTAGTGGCTTTGTGATTAAACATGCTACTGCTTATGCGGCCATCCATTTAACTGAGGCCAGGTGACAATTAACTGTGTTCCTCACACAGCTGAAGGCAGGCCTGCAGCCCTCAAGCGAGCTCCCCTTTGCTCAGCGCTCACCAGCCTGCTGCTTTTGTATCAAAACTGTCATTTCTTGGCAGTCTTATGCTTCCATGAGCATGAGTACTCCATACAGGCCAACTGACTCAGAGAAGGGTCTCTACCATTTCTGGGAAATGCAAGTACACTGAAGTCCCCAGAAGCCACCCTAAAGGCTGGAAGGTTCCTGGAAAACTGGGGTGCAGACATCAGGGGTAAGTAGACATACCTGCAGACACCAAAAGGAGCAGTCCTTAAGACCCCTGAGTGTTGTCAGAGAAGAATGAGGAATTTACAGGACAAGCACTTGCTGCCTCAAGTTCTGGATGCTTTCTCACAGAGAAACCACAATTAAAGCTGTCCTTACCCTGTATGGCTAGTAGAGGACTCCTCCTGTCCCAGTACTTCACACACACATACACACACACACATGCACACACAGAGCTTATCTTACCAGATATGGCACTGTGGTTCGCAATTTAACCTCCTAGGCAGGGGATATTTGAATAAATAAGAAACAGACACTGCGACACCATTTCTACTTTCAATCTGCACAATAGCACACAGAATTATGCAGCGTAAGGGACACGTGCATGCAATATCTGGCCATGCTTTGACATTTTATCAGTAGCCTTTCAAGCCTCCCCCATCCATATGTCATTTCTCTAGCTGACTTCTTTGGGATCACAGGTGTGTTAATGCAGACTTACTGAGGTGCTGATGAGGCAGATATCCTGGAGACAGGCCTGTGCCCTTGCCACAATAAGAAAGAGGTAGGAAAGAAAGCTGTAGGAATAAACATGCAGTGCCTAACATCAAACAGATATTTTAACAGATGCTGTAACATGCTAAAAAAAACCTGCGCCAACTGACATGTAATAATTATGAGCTAGGAAATGGGCCTACCTAACATTTTCAAAGAAAGACACGGAACAGAGCAAGACTTTATTGCTACGGAGCTGTGCATAGCCAAATTGGAAAGTTCCAGAGATCCCGTCAGTGACCTCCTTCCAACCTGAAACCTCCAGAGTCTGGGAAGGATCAGAGCACTCACTCACCTGTCGTCTCTAGTTTCCAGGTTCTAGGTCCTCTCTTGGGCATCCAAAAGATGGAATCAATTTTTGTCCCCAGAGGATTTAAGGCTGGTCCCTCAGGACTGAAATAAATCATCTCCCAGAATTTAGCCCTGGAAGTGCAAGCCCTCTGGTATACCATTTACATCTCTACAAGTACTTGGTATAGCTAAGTAAACCAAAAATTAAAGTCAGACTTAACAGACAAAGTTCGTTAAGACTCCACCACTACTTACTTCATGGCACAATAGATACATGGATCTACATAAAAATAAGGCCTTCCTCCTTTTCACCACCCTACCAGAGCCTTCCTTTCAGCTCAGTTCAGATCTTTTGGACCTATACAGGGAATTTCCAATCAGATCACACCCTTCTCCTGAAACATGGGGTAGTCCCAAAACACCCTATTTTTTCTAACCCAGCCTCCCCAGTAGAGCAGCTTACCTGTCTCCAATCTTGTCTCTTCCTAAGGACCTTCTGTGTTTCCCCATTTATATGAGACTTTTTTTCTCTCTTTGATAATTTTCTTTTAATCCTTACATTTTATGCAAAGACAAGACAAAATGGTTTGTTCTAAGCTTCAGACAGTCCTTGATTCAAATGTTTTCTGTTTCAGTCACTAACCATTGCAATTTAGGAGCTAAATAATGCCCTTGATCTGAAGAGGTGTGACAGAGTCTCACCTACAAAAATGGATGCACATGGGCAAAAAAGTATTTGTGATACAACAGCATGCATAGCCGGAGCTAAAAAATAACTTCATAATATCAATCAAATTCAGGCACAAGATCCTCAGATTGCGCAGGTCGGTGGGATAGGGATGTTTAAGAATACCCTGTATCTATCTTAGGAAAATCATACTCTAAAGAGTAACAGTGGTACAGGAGAAGGCAGAGGTGGTCACCAGCTGGCCACCCCTCACTACCAAGCCATCCCTTGATTCTACCTCCTGTGAGACGAGTGGCAGACAACCTCTGGAATATTTATTTAGTAGAGTGGAAAATACCGCCGTAGCTTGTTGCACACCTCTTTTCTGCTCCTCCTTGCCAGAGATTACTCCCTTGATAGTACAGGCAGCGGAAGAAGGACGTGGGTCTGCCTGTCAGTCCATTACCTAACTCATTTGTACAAACTGCTGCAGAAGGTGGGTTTTATGCTGAAATACTGGATAGTGACCTGGGGCAACCAAGGAACTGATGTGAATCCCACTTTGCTACCTTTGCAACAGAGGCAATGACCCTTGGCAAATGATGCAGGTGGGGACCAGCCATCCCTTTAGACCTCCACAGTTAAATCCACCAGAGCTAGCCCCCAAAGGCCAAGCCTGCAGCACCAGATATTATCTGGCACAGCTCCCATCTCTTGCCCAATGGATTCCTCTCAGATGACAACGTGTAAACCAGCTTGTAGCTCTCTCTACTCCCTCCACAAAACCTACTCCTGCACAGAATCACTATGGAGCCTTATGCATCCCCTGATCTCCAAAAGAGAAAATGTTTGGTCTCAAGAAGCAGTCTTACATTGGTTTGCTAGGACATTGTTTGAGAGCTCATAGAGGATTAGCACAATATTCCTCAGTTCACTGCTCCTTGGAGTTGCCTCCCACCATCCTACAAGACATTACAGTCTGTCACAACAATGATAGAACAAGATAGGAGGAGGGAGAATTCCTCCCCACAACTGTTGGATTTTTTTTTTAACTTGATGAAATTGTGGATTCTATAATTGATCTAAAAATGTTGCAGAAGAACTTTATTAAAATTGAATACAAATCAAGTCACGTTAAACATTTTTTAAAAATTAATTTCAACAAATTTTTACCAGAAGTGGTGTAATTTTGGATGGTGAAAATTTATACATTTTCCATGCATCTAGGCGTACCAGTTAGCGTACTCAATGTGAGTGCAGGCAAGTAATCTAGAGCTACCTTCCAAGTATGAAAACATTTCTGTTGGCCAACAAGGTTGTAAATACCTGATTGTAAGTAGCACTTAGGAACCTCTCAGCCTGCACAATGAGTAGGGCCCACAGGTAAGTGCAGACAGGGCTGCCTGGCAACTGCCAACTAGGCCATTTGGAGGGGGGGGAAATCATTCTGCTCCATCCACAGAGGACAAACGCTAGTTTTCAAGTGATCCATCTCAAATTCTAAAATCCTGTTATGCTATCTAGTTTTGAGTAAGGCAGAGAGGAGAGATCTCAGGCAGTTTTAACTCCTTGAGATCCCAGTGGCAGTTTCTGCTTCACTTTATCTCACTGCCACTGCAATCTCCAGCTTTCTTCCCAAAAGGTTAGCTGGGTCTACCAGGACAGAGTGTTGCCACATGACAAACAGGAGTCCCACCCAGCTGCACCCCCCCTTTACCATCTTTCCAGACAGGTGAAGAATGCCTTGTTAGCAGGTGGATTTTCAAAGGGCAAGTTAATGTCCAGCTAAAAGCTATACAGCATAACACAGAGTTTCCATGAGATTAAGAAAGAAAAGGCCTCACTATTCAAAAATACCATCTGGACAGGTGCATAGTGGTGTGCTTATGGATACTCATTACTGTTATACACACCTCCCTGTCCAAAAGACACGGTCATTCACATAGCAAAAATCAAAACAATGCACAAGAGGAAATCTTTTGCAGTTGTGGGTGATAATCTAAAGCCTCCCAAAGAGAAGGGTTGCCTCTCTATTACTTGTCCCCCACCAGACCAACTCTGTTAGCTGGCACCACTGGCTCTCAAACAGCACCTTGCAGCTTGTTGGCAGGACAACACAGGGATTGCTAAACTTGCCTGGGTTGCAGATTACAAAAGCTTTTATTTGCATCCACTCCACCCATTTTTGCTATGGTTTCTGAGATCCCTCTTAACACTAAACTAGGTTAAAGAAAAAAGCAATAGATTCATTCTAGCAATGCAAACCTGGTTCTTCTACTCATATTTTTCTTTTCACATACGTAGTTAAGTGAACAACAGCTATAAAATCATATTGCAAGTCTCACCCTTATCCTACACCAGAAGATTTCCAGGGCTTTTTGATGAACCAGTTCTTTCCAGAGATGCTACGTAAATTAACCTTCTTAGTTTTAGGGGAATTATGTTTAGCCAAACTGCGGAACAGATAGCAATCAGAGGTCCTTTCCACCACTTCAGATAGTTTCTGAAGTTCATTCTACCAACACCACGAAGAAGCAGAGTCAAAAGCCTCCAGTGGGTTTGATTGCACAAAGTTTCCACTGGCATTTTTTGATGTTGTCAGGAAGTCATTAGGAGGACGCCAGTGCCCTCAGGCCTGGGACAGGCATGGTCTCAGTGATACCAGGATGCTTTATCTGGTTCAGGTGTTCCCCGGCTGGCTAAGGAAAGCGTGCTGCTCCCCCTGGTCCTCCTCACTAGGGAAGCAGGCTTGATGCATGTGCTATGGGCAGAACAAGAAGTACAGTTTACTGTCCTAGTTTAGTCCACAGTGATAAAGCATAAGACTGCCCAACAGGTATCCCCAGACAGCATTAATGACAAGTTGCTACCCCTTATACCCTCTTTTCCCCTTCTTACTCTGTTCTGTTCCACCATCCTCATTCTCTCTCAAATAAACACCAACCACCCATTTACTGGTTTTCCCACAGGTCCCAGTGTTGTTACATAAATACCTTGATATTCTAATCCAGGTGATTCTGCCATTCCTGCTGGTACTAGCTGCAGCTTTTGCCAGCTTCTTATTTTATTGTTTCATGTTCAGTAGTTTCTAATTTGGTGCTCAGTAACTTCTCTTCCATTAGTCTAAGTTCAGGCCAGGACCCAGTCAGTGATCTGGTCATTTGCCTGCAGCTCTCATAGTTGTCATACTCAGGACTAGCCGTAATAGGTTATCTGACTATTGTGGGTTAAATTCATTATGGACACAGGTAGAAGGAACACATCTATATCAGTTAATTTCATATACTTTAATACACAGATACACATTATTAATGTTGGCATTATGCCATCACCAATTTGTTACTATTGAATATCTTATGTAATAATAAGGCTTGAGTTTTCATTCTCTTCTCTCCATTCTTATTTATTTATTTGGTTATATACTTCAGAATGTCTTTTCTCCCTCGCACTTTCCCCCTCAAATCTTTGGAGCTTCTTCCCAAGAGAGATAGACCTCATTTCTCTCCCTGGAGGAGCACCACTTTTACAAAAAATAATAGAATCTTAAATTTGCACAAATCCCATCAATAAGAATAGACTTAAATAGTATTTTCGTCTATTTTTTCTGGTTCCTTGATAGCAAAAAACAATCCTACAAAATACTCTTCGAAATACCATTACATTGTGCACTCTTTCTATCCACCTCTTTCTCTGATTGAATGTATCTTAATGGAAGCCACTCAGCCCTGCTTTGCTTTAAAATCGAACAGTTAGAATCCATAATCAACCACTGTGGAAAGTCCCAGCAGAAAGGAAATGGATGGATTAGAAGCAAGGAACTTTTTCTGTAGCAAACTCATGGTACTTTCTGTAGCAACATCACAAGCACAAACCTTATTGTTATGATGAGCTTCCTGGCTCTTGTAGGTGAAACTTTTCCCCAGGATAGCATTGTCTCTCATTTGAAGCAATAGGGAAACTGAAACACAGAAAGATAAAGTGGTTTGCCAGGAAACACCAGTAGATCATTGGCAGAGTCAGGAAGAGAGTACTGGTCTCCTATAGCCCTGCCTGATACACTCACCAGCCAGCAGAGGTTAATTTTAGATGCACAGCCTACGTGCTTACACGCAGCCTCCCATGATAGTCCCATTCCCTTGGCCTGGTATGTCCTTGTTTGTAGGATTACTGTTCCAAACACCCTGGAAGGTCTGAAACCAATTCGTCCTTCTAGCAGAACTTACAGTACAAGTTCTTGAGTGTCAGTCAAGCAGAGCACCTTATGTGAAGCTAATATGGTCACCAACAGAGCATTTGATTTAGCTGCTCATCAATTGCACATATTTGTGGTTTTCTGTTGTGTGGGAAGCGCACATTCAAAGCTGGTCATGTGCATTTCTTCCTCTCATATGATTTTATGTGAATTCCTTATCTGTAACAAGTACTGCAATTCAAAATACACATATATTGTGGCCTATTGCTTTATTAGCTCATGAATCCTAATGGGAAAAAAACCCCAACAAATAAACAAAAGATAAGTGTCTCTCCCAAACAGAGATGCACCTGTGAAGGATTTTTGTGCAGCTAGCACAATGGCTGTCATTACAGAAGGTGCGGTGTCACACCATTCTTTGGGGAAATTCAGAGATTGTTCTTCCTACAAGACAGGAGTCTGGCTGGATGGCATTCCCCCAATCACAGCAGCTGGTATAAGGCCAAGTATTCATCTAAGCACCTAGCACAGAGGTCCTTGTACCAGACTTCTTCCTTTATTCCAGTACAAAACAGCCCAGCAAAATCCACCCAATCCCAGTACCTGAAGCCTCCCTTCATTGCTCCTAATATTTGACGAAAACTTTGTTGATGTTCATGTAGTACTTATCTAGAAGAACCTGGCATGGTCCCAAGAAAGGGGACAAAACAACAAATCATATAGTTTCAACAATACTATGACACTTCCAGAGATACCAGAACTCTTCTGGGAAAGAGGTAAAGCAAGAGTCTCTTCACACACATAAAGGAAGAAAGCAGATAGAGCATGCCATTCTAACACAGCTTCCAACTAAACCACAGACATATGAGTCTATACAAAATAAGACTTAAGATCAAAATAAATACCTTGAGCCTGTGACAGCTTTGTGAAATTGTACTTTCCTGCCCTTTTGTTAAGACTAACATTAAGATTAAAGAGTGAGTTGGAGATTTCCGAATTGAAGAAAAGAAGTATGAACTAGTTGATCTAAGTTGACAGCATGGAGGGGCTACTGCAGAGTCTTTTCTTGCTATGCCAAATAGCCAGTGATCCTCTGGAATTGCCTCCAGAGACATTCAAGTGCCAGACAGGGCACTTAGAATCTTATATCACACCAGTCAAACTTGTAACAGAGATACATAATCCTTAGTGCCCAGAAGTAGGTCTTTTTGGTGCTTCAGCCGACTAAGATGGATTTTTGTAAAACATCATAAAAGCAAGAAATAATACAGTAAGGTTCAGGCTAACATCCACTTCATTGAAAAGGTATTAAACCACACTTTTCACAGGTAGCTGAATTTGCCCTCAGCCTGCAATTCATTAGACCCCAGCTCTTGCCTTCACCCTTTTACCATGAGGGACGAGGAGAACAGCAGACACAATTCCCTAGAGCCACGCAACCCTGATATGTAGAGCTCAAATGACAGTTTTCCCAAGCAGGGTTGAAAAAGGTCTTTCAGGCTAAAACCTTCCCTTTCCTTTCAAGATGATTTTTGTCTTTAATGCGCAGACTCCCTTTACAGCAAAAAAAACCCCGACTACATGTAATGGACGATAGTCCATTATTTGTGCAATCAGCCAACATCAGCTATTTGAAAAAAAAGAGCCAGTGCTATTTTGGGGTGTATCAATAGGGTTATTACAGGAAAACAACCAACATCATTACTGCAGTCTAGACAGCAGTGACTAGGCCTTAATTGGAATAAAGAAGTTGGATTTGAGTACCACAGCTCTAAAAGCTGATTATGAAAAAAAAACACCCCCCAAAAATAAACCAAAGAAAAATCAATTAGAAAATATAACCTATAAAATTTATCAAAGGACATAGGTATAGTCAGCTGCTCTCTCCGCCCACCCAAATTAAGACTCTGCATATTATTACTTGTCAATATAAGGAAGACAAGACTTGAACAAATAAATGCAGTATGTTTATGAGGAGAACCTTTATAAAGAGAAAAAATGTAACATAAGAAACTTCAGGGCTGAAAGCTATACAAGCTGAAACTACTGTCACTTAATATGGACACCTATTTATTAGGTGCAGCTTACAAAAGACCAGTTTTGTTGTGATTAAAGGGCGGACTAGCAGAACATTTACCAGAAATCCATATGGGATGCCTTATTCTTGACAACGCAGCTTTTAATTGCCTCAGAAGTTGGCTCATCATCTTTCATGGGTGAAAACATAATAGAAAAGGGAAATACTATTTCTCATCCAATTTTCTCTCATTCAGCTTTCCTGTTGCCCTCACTGTTATACTATCATATTCAATTTATTGAAAACTGATAATGAATACCCTTTTGAACATTTCAGTTCTTAAGGTGTTTTTTAAAATCAATTTGTATGTCTTTTCACACGTTCAACTGAAATTAGTGTTAATTTGTAGCTTGGGTTTAACAGAACCAATATTTAACAAATTTCCATACCATCTTATTTCAAAAGAAAAATACACTTCAGAGCGTGCACTTGAGTTAGCAGAAGGCATATTAAAGTCAACGAATTTAGAGAAATGGAGAGAATGAGAGCTTAAGGAGAGAGACATGGACAATTTCATTACACAATGCTCACGTAGCAGGTATACAACTGACACCCTCGCCCTCCACAAAATTCCTCAGGCAAAGGTTGCACATCCAGACTTGGAAGTTCAACCTGTTACAAACATCTGTGATTTCCTGAAAGGCCAACGCTTTTTCCAGAGAAAGCAACCGGCTCAGTTCAAATTTAGTTTTCTTTGTTGCAGCTTTAAATACAAATTCAGGTATTTGAAAGGTGAATGAAATGCTTGGTGTTTTTGCTGCTTTGATGTGAAGTGTTTTTAAGAATTAGAAGGTGATGCATGAATAAGTTGTCAATTCTTTTTCCTAGCTTACCTTTCACAGAAAGCATTACATCATTAACTCCAGCATACAGAAGAGCGGGTTGTTATGATTTTTAAGTGTGTCATAAAAAAAACCTTTTAAGTAGTTATTTAGTCATTGAAAGCATCACTCCCATCCTCATCATCCTTAAAGAAATTAGAAACTGCAATTAGGCAATACACCTAATGTTAGAAAACTAACTTCTAATAATGAGGAAACTTTTCAAGATCCCTTCAACTGCACAGTTAAGATAACACAGTTATCTTAACTTAACAGTGGAGATAATATTTTTGTGGAGATATGCTTCAGTAGTTCCAAATATTTAAAGCTGATAAAATGAAATATCTCCTGTAACTCTGGAACTCTTTTGGCGATTGAAGAAAAGTTACTATAAACACAATTGCACGTACTTTTTTTTTAATTGAGTAATTATTTATGTACAGCATATTTTTCTGTGTTAGGGAATAGAAGAGCCAGGAACCTACCAGTGTTTCTGTAAAGTCAGTGTTAGCTGTATCAGTATAAATGATTATATGTTTTCAAAAGCCAAATCATTTGAATGCACTGTACTTTTCCCATTTGCAAGTATTCCTAATGCAGTTTCATTGCTTCTTAATTAGTTGAGAAACAGAGGCTTGTTCCCCTTTCAGAATTATGATAATAAAAAGCTATGAGAAACATTGATAGTTTCACAATTTGAGATGGTGGCAACAGAGAAAATATATGCTCTTTCCAACCTAATAGTTTAATTGCTTTCTCAACTGAAAGATGAATTATTATTAGCATGTACATAAAATCCTATTTCTACCAAGAAGTATTACTTTAGTTATGGATAAACCTTGGAACAGAGCACGTTTTAAATCTTTTGTCACATATGAATGGCTCTGGATAGTACCAATATTTCTTCAGGATGAGTTCCACACTGAAAAAAGGTTTAATCAACAGTATATGTTTTAGCATCACTCTACAAATGTTTGATACATGTGAAAAACTAATGAAATAAGGAATCTCTTTTAAAATACAGAAAGGCTGGTCATCTTCCCCAAAAAGTGGAACTACTTTCAGAAAGTCTGACATCTGGTTGACATCCAGCCTGCACACCTCATGGAAGACCCAAAAAAACCCCAATTTTGTATTCCGTTATTAAGCCTCAAAATCAAACCCGCACTGTGGTGATGCAGTCTACATGTGGTTAGAACAAATGCATAGTTAGAAGCAGTTTCTGGAAAACCTGAAAATCACTTTCTCAGGTGAGCCAAGGAGTAATTGGATAGGAACTGTGAGGCAGATTTGCTTAAAGCTTGTAAAAGGAACTTTCCTTGTTCCTAAAAAAATTGAAGTACTTTTAAAGTGAAAAGCCAGATTCTATTAAAATACTAACAAAAAAGAGTTAACTTTTTATAATAGAGATAAATCATTAGGTAAAAGAATTTTTTAAATAGTTTTCAATGGAAGGTCCTTTCTTGTTTTACCGTTCTGAAGTACATCCTTTATTTTAGGCTTTCTGGCAACCTAACATCTTGTCTTGAGGTTGCATGCAACTCTACAGGTGCCTTCCTGATCCTGAGAAATCACTCGGGCCTGGTTGTGTGTTTGCTCCCTGCTCTTGTTAGCCATCTCCTAGTCCCTCAGCTAGCTTTCAATCTCAGACATTCTGCCTCTGCCTGACCAGCAATCTTTTTTCTCCTCCTACATGCTCAGATGATCTCAAGGAGTGATCTGCCCCTTCCTCCAGAGGTCTCTGCTTGATTCTATCACTCTCTTTCTATAAAGGAGCAAAACATCATAACAGCAGAGTAAAAATAATGCAGCATCCATCACTGAGCTTCAGCTTAACTTCCACTTGTACCTCACGTGCATAAAATTGATAGTTTTCAAGCATAAAGCTAATCTTTCTTTTAATCTGTGCACATCCTGTCACGGACCCATCGCCAAGACAGTGAACAAGACAGCTTCTATGAGGTCTTTCAAACCTTTGTGTTCAAGGAAATATAGTAAGAAAACAGGCCTAAGCAGAGTCACCCATATGGATTAGGCATTGTTTAACCAACAGTATAATGTCTTTGAAGCAGCTGTTTGAATACATGAGGCAGAAAACTCTAAAAGAGCTCAACATTGAGGCATTTCTTAAATGAAGGGACATTCTGATACGGAGAAGAGACAACTTCATATTGCAAATACATGCTTGAACATTCAAAGTAGGACTAGGGGAACTCGTCAGCATTGATTTCACTCTGCTTTCACTGAAGTCTAATCATCTAAGACTATTTCACCACCATAATAAGGACTTCATCCTCAGGACCCCGTGAACTTTTTACAGATAAAGAGTAACAACTGATGGCAGAGATTTCCCTGTCCCTGGGAAGCTCTACACTAGTTCTGTTATACGAGCAATATATTCGCAGGTTATCAGCAATTATAAATGGATAACATCTCTCTGTTCAATGAATAACTGGAATGTGGCCAGCACAAATGTCTTACAGGGTTTTGACTCTTTATCTTGACCTAACGGTTACTTTTCCAGGAGCTTACCGTTCTCCAGAAATATGCAGCAGCCCTTAGAGTGTTGTGGCATCTGTTAAGAGACTTTTGAAAATACAAATGCACATCACTTAAAATGTTCACATACATGGAGCTCATGTAATTGTGCCACACAGAGGTCTGTGCCTGCCTTTTAGCTGTTCATACACAGGTGTGCAAGAGAAGAGGGGGAGAATGGCTAACTGCACTGCACTTAACAATATATACTCCTACCTTCTGGTGCTTTACCAGATTTCTGCTACTAGAACATTATAGGTAAATGAGGGGACTTTAACTACCCTGAGACCTGCTGGAAGGGCAACACAGCAGGGCACAAGTAACTCAGAAGGTTTCCAGTGTCAATGATAAATTCCTGGCACAGGTGAATGAGGAGACAACAAGGTCTCTGCAGGACCTTATATTTACAAACAAGGAAGAATTGGTCAGGGATGTGAACATCAGGGACAGCTTTGGCTGCAGTGACCGTGAGATGGTGGAGTTCAGGATGCTGAGAGTAGGGAAAAAAAAACCCCAAAAGCAGGATCAGAAGCCTGGATTGCAGAAGAGTAGACTTCAGCTGTTCAGGGATCTGCTTGGAAGAATCCCAATGGGTGAGCACTCTGGAGAGAAGAGGGGTCCAGTAGAGGTGGTTGATTTTCAAGGATCACCTCCTCCAAGTTCAAGAATGGTCCATCCCAGTGAGCAGGAAGTCAAGCAAAAGTGGCAGGAGGCCTCTACGGATGAACAAGATGCTCTAACTAAAACACAAAAATGAAGTATACAAGGGGTGGAAGCAGAGTAGGGGCAACGCTATGTCTGAGCATGAACAGATGGGATAAAGCAAGCCGAAGGCCATCTTGATCTGAATCTGGTGAGGAACATGAAAGGCAATGGGAAGGCTTCTACAAGTATATGAGCAGCAAAAGGAAGGGAAAATGTGAGCCTGCTGCTGAATGCGGCAGGGCACCTCATGACAAACAACATGGAAAAGTCCAAGACACTCAATGCCTTCTTTGCATTGGTCTTTACTGGTAAGATATACCCTGAGGAATCCCGGACCCTGTTATCAGTGGGAAAGCCTAGAGCAACGAAGATTTCTCCACTATGAGGAAGGATCAAGTTAGGGAACATTTAAAACAATTGGTCATACGCAAGTTCGTTGGTTCTGATGGAATGCATCCACAATGACTGAGGAAGTTCGTCAATGTCATTGCAAGGCCCCTCTCAATAATCTTTGAAAGGTCATGAGGATCAGGTGAGGTTCCTCAGAACTGAAAGAAAGCAAACGTCACTACTGTCTTCAAGAAGAGCAAGTAGGAGAATCCAGGGAACTGTGGTTTGTCACATCACTTCAATCCCTGGGAAGGTGATGGAGCAAATCCTCCTGGGAGCCACTTCCAAACATGAATGACAAGGTCATTGAAGAAATTCAGCACAGATTTAGGAAGGGGAACTTATGTGTGACCAACCTGATAGCCTTCTGTGATAAGATAACCAACTTGGTGTGAGGGAAAAGCAGTGGATGTTGTTCATCTTGCCTGGAGCAAGGATTTTGACACTGTCTCCCATAACGTTGTCCTAGACAAACCGATGAAGTAGGGACTAGATAAATGGATAGTGAGGTGGATTGAAGACTGGCTGAAATATTGGGCTCAAAGGGTTGTCATCTGCTGATCTGCACAAAGTCCAGCTGGATGCATCACCAGCAGCATACCCTACAGGTTGATACTGGGTCCAGTATTGTTTAGCATCTTTCATTAATGACGTTCAGCATGTTTGCAGCGGATATAAAACTGGTAGGAATGGGTGATAGGTCCAGTGAGCGTGCTGCCATTCAGAGGACCTTAATGGGCTGGACAAATGGACCAACAGAAATGTTAGGAAATACAACAAAGTGAAATGCAAAGTCCTGCACCTAGGGAGGAATAACCCCACGCATCAGTACATGCTGTGGCCTGACAGACTAGAAAGCAGCTTTGCAAAAAAGGACCTGGAGGTCCTGCTTGACAAGTGGAAAATGAGCCAGCAAGTCACCCTTGCAGGAAAGGCAGCCAGCAGCACCCTGGTGCACTACGAAGAACATTGCCAACAGGTTGATGAAGGTTATTATTCCATACGGTTCAGCTCTGATGAGACCACATCTGGAGTGCTGTGCAAGACAGGCATGGAGATACTGGGGCGAGTCCAGCCATGAAGATGATTAAGGGTTTGGAGTGTCCGACATAAGCAGATGGGCTGGGAGATCAAGGATTGGGTTTGCCTGGAGAAGAAAAGGCTGGGGTCAGGGGGCACATCTTATCAATGTATACAAATACCTGATGGGAGGCAGCAAAGAAGACAGAGACAAACTCTTATCAGTGATGCCCAGTGACATCAGGAAATGGGCACAGACTGAAATTCAGGAAATTTGAGTTTAAACACACAAAAAGGTTTTTTTACTGTAAGGGTAATAGAACACTGGAACACATTGTCCAGGCCAGCTGGGGAGTCTCGAGCCTTGGAAATATTCAAAACCTGACTGGGCACAGTCCTGAGCAACCCGTACTAGATGACCCTGCTTGAGCAGGGTGTTTGAACCAGACAATCTCCAGAGGCCCCTTCCAACAACTGTTCTGTGATCCTGTGAAACCTGTCTCTTCTGTTATCAGGCTGCAGCTCCTGCCAGCCAGGTAGTTTTAGAGCAATAGCTGAAGGCAATCAGCAACAAACACATCCAGCCCCTTACGTTCCCTCTTGTTAGCTGAGACAGACAGAATCCATACTGCTGACTGCCCACTGGCACAGTACGGAAAGTATGAGAGGAAAGAGCTTTGCAAGAGAGAACCTTCTGAAGCCAGGCTTTAGTCCCCACTTCCAGGCTATTTGCCTTATTTGTTACCACCATCCTCGTGTATGCCATTTGGCTCTGAAGATTTCCAAATTCCTACCAGTGAGTATATTTTGGTTTTCCATGGTTAATGTCATATTGTTGACTCCATGCCACCCCAGGCCAATGACAGGACAAGGCAATACAAACAGGTTGATTAGAAAGAAGGACGCATGTTACTACATAACAAGAGCAAGGACTAACATGTATAGTCCTTTAAATATACTACAGAATATTTATTATTTTCCTAAGTTCCATATAAATGTCTCAATATCATTGTGGGAAAGGCAATATCACAAAATAGAAGACAATACCATGAGATATAACTAAACCTTCAAGTTTCACATTCTCCTGAGCAGAGAAACAATCTTAATTTTGCAGACAAGGCAAGAAAGTTGTGGAGTTTTTCCACAGATCCAGTCCTAGATTTCTTTAAAAGGTTGAAAAATGCACTGTGAATAAAAATAAATGCATTGCTAATAGAAAAAAAAAAAGTAAGAGTGTTGTTTCACCCTTCTCCGCTCTTTAGTCTGGTCTCCAACTGCAGAAGCATTTGATGTTACAGAGAAGACAGTGATCCTATTCTTCCACAAACATCATCAGCAACTAACAGGAGAGAAAAACAATGGAAAACTTTGATAATCTTCTTCTATCTGCAGGATAAATCAATGTTCCCAAACCTCTCAGGAACACTGAACCACTCCTAGAATCTTGTGGACCATCCATGTGGGACTTGTCACATGCTGGGGAATCAGCAGTCATGTGAGCTCACCACAGCAAGGGAGAAGTATTGCAGCAGAAGATATTGACGGTAGACTACAACATCTACCGTACAGCGCTGGTTAGTTCATAAACATTGGATTTCCACATACTCTGCAGACCTGCTCCAGAAAACTTATCATAGCCTTCCAAATCATCAGGATATTAGAGATCAAGTGTGTAACATCTTCAGATAATCTAGATAAGTTTATCCCTTTGTTTGCATATGTAAGAGGTAATTGGATTCTTTACCTTGCACACACTGTGAGGCTTCTCAGTGTTCTCAAACGTGTATATTTGTCACCAGCCCCATCTCCACCAGATTTCAAATATCTCCTCAATTAAAATAAATAAAATGGCGTTTAACCAGCAAAAGCATTATGAAAGTATATTTTAGTGGATGGAACAACATTCTTGTAAACAGCTTGGGTTCATAATAGCTGAACTTTAAAAAAGTAATCATTTTAGATTTCTCTAAAGAGGAGACACCTAAAAGGATTTCTCCCGACAAATGCAGCTAGCATGTTACAGTCCCAAAAAAAGGTTTTGGCAACTTCGTAGGCAAGAACTTCAAAGTGTCTGTAGAGTGGATAGTAGCCATGCTCTGATATAATCCAGTATGACCTGGTACATTTGCCACTCTCTGCAGCAATATATTACTGTTAAAGTAACTGAGAACCAAATTTAGTGCTAGGCAGATTTTAACTGAAAAATCAGTTTCCTTCATTGTATCTAAGTAAGAGTTAAAATGTAGCTTATAACACAAATGTTATTTTCTCATCTTTCTATTTTACCAGCCTGCTTTAGTCCCTAAAGAAGACAGAACAGTAGCCAAACACAAACTGTAGTCTGATCCCAGAGGGTTCTGCTGTGGCAATGTCTCAGCCATTTCCACTCATGTCCCTGTAGGTCCACTCTCCCACCCACCTTCACTCAAAAGCTACCTGAAAGTACTGCAGATTGAACATCCGGTGCAAGTTGAGGAAAGCCAGTTGCATGCACCTTCAAGGTGTGGCACAATTGGTCCTACAGCCCACCTGTTCCAGTGTTTTGCCAAGATGGAACTAAACCCTAACAAGGTGGAAAACTTGTGAAGCTGAGAAAAAAAATCTTGAAGGCTGAGATACCTGTACTCGTGATTTGACTCCAAGATGATGTCAACGGGTTTTAGCTGCAAATAGAGATGCCACTAAAATTCTAATTTTTCATATTATGGCATAGCCATGGTTCTTTTTTACAGGTATAGCTTCCAGGTTTTGCTATTGCAAGACAGATTTGCCATTTTTAACTGATGCCTGAAATGGCCTCAGCTAGTTGAAAGTGCATCGGTCCAAGTTTCTCAGCCATGCCAGTCACTCCGTACCCATTACCCTGACTCTGTCAGATTAGATCAGAACAAAAACACTCTGCTGTTCCTTTCAGAAGCTTCCATGGGCTACCTAGAAGGCTCTTACCTAAAGGAAAATTATTTGCCACTTTAACTTTCTTAAACAGTGAAATTCATAGCTTCAGTAGTGACCTAAAGTGTGCTGGCAAGCCAAAGAACAGGTCTAGATTGACTTTTGAAAAGTGCCTTGAGGTGCCTTGAGGAGTCTCTGTTCCTACAAAGGAACTGCAAAGGGGACACCAGACATGCGTCCAAGAACACCCAGAGCAGCCAGCTGTGGATTGCCTGCAAGACAGCATTAAGTTCAGAGGGCTTTGTGGATGCCTACCAAAGGTGGGACAGTGCTTCATCAGTGACTGGGTCTTTAGAGAGATTCCTGTAGCAGAAATGCCAAATGAACATGAGTCCCGGTGGCTTTAAGTTTGAAGGCAAAGCTTTCTTTGTGGCATGTCCTTTGTCATACTGAAGCAATATATTATTTTTTAAAAACATGAATGTTCTGTATCTGTAATACAAAATGATCTACAATATCTGTAGTCCTGGAATAACTCACAATCCTATGGGAAAGACATGTAAAAAACCCTTATATTTTAGTTATCCCTTGTGCATCACAGCAAATCAGTATAATCTGCCTTTTATTAGGTTTATTGGATGCTGTGGCAAGAAAAAAACCCACACATTTGGCTTTTAAGCACTTTGAAGTGAGTAATTTGAAGCCTCAGTAAGTGATAATCAAGAAAAATGGCACTAACATCTTATGATAAATCGTCTCTATATATTTAAGTACGACTACTTGTGAAGCCTCAGAAATTAAAATGATTATATATAGCCTTACTGAAGACTTGAGTTTAATAAAGCATATGCTATTGGTTTTAAAAATCTTCTCTTTTTGAACTAAGGTAGCTATAGCAATGCCAGTCAAACGAGCTTTTCTGTGAGTAGTAGAACTAATGCAAGATGGTTCTCTTCATCCCACAAACGTACTTGACACCACCATTTCTCATCATGCCAACCAGGCAAGAGAGCGCATGCAGTGTGGGTAGTCCAAAGTCAGACTTAGCCCACTGCTGTCTAGGAAAATACAAAGCGTTTGCTTTCTTCCTACCTTTTCCTCAGCCGTATGCTAATTTGAGCCTCTCTTCCATACAGCCCCTAATTTTTCACGTGACTTGAAGGAACATGAAGTAAAGTAGAACTCTTACAAGGTAACTCAGATTTGGTTGAATTTGACTAAGGAATTCAAAAGATATTAGTGTAGAACAGGCAGATGGACAATGCCACAACATAAATCTTTTCCAAAAGTCCTAAAATTGAGTTAAAAAATAACTTCTCTTAAGTAGTCCATTCAACTAGAATTACTATTTGAGGTCGCAATGTTGTAAAAGTCACTGTAATTTTCACCACGGAGTGATTCCAAAATTTCTTGTTGGATACTAAAAAAATTAAAAAGATATTCAGAAAGCTCATGAAATCTCAGTCCTTTTGACAATTATAAGAATTTTGCTATCAACTTCAGAGTCTTTTTTTCTTGTAAAATTCCATTATTCAGCAAGAACAGTATCATTTCTCTGTAACATTTCTCCACCATTGGGTACAAGAACTATCTTTCTGAGTATCATTACTAGACTATGGAACCCCAGTACTTTTGTCTAAATAGTTCCAAAACGTTAGTTAATAATTGTCAGGTACTTTAACATTTCTTGAAACATGAAAAACTGAGGGAATGGGCATAAGAAGGCGATGAGACCATGAATTCTAAGTAATATATAATTTAGTCATTTGACATTTAGGGAACCTTAAGTTTGCTGAAGTTTGCAGGAGACAAAGACATTTGCTATAACCTTTTCTCCACCAATATCACCTTTCCTATGTAATCAAGTTGCTCAGGACCATCTGAAGGTCTATGCAAGTCAAAGAGCTGACTTGGGAGCCGATTGGGAACTGCACTGTTCATAGCAGTAAGAGCAATTGTTTTGCAAGCATACGTTTGCAAGCATTGCCCAAGTTTTTTCACACAACAGGGGACACTTCTTTTCATTATTCTGTCTGTCAAGCTTACAGGTCATAGACAGATATTACCTGTATATCAGCAGATTCATATCTATGGAAAACTGTTCTTGAAGATTACATAAAAACAAAGCATGTATATAAAAGCCAGCTGAATTGGATGCCTAAAGTTTGCAGTTAATTGCTTCGGTTTTTAATATCTGTCATTTAATAATGACATGTTTCTTTTGCATTTTTTAGGACAGGCCAAGAGCCAAGAGTTATGATAAATACCTATCAAAAGTACTGATCAAAAGAAGACAACCTGTAACTTTCCAGAAAACTGATCTTTCTATTGAAATACATTGGGGGAAAGCTTCTTATAAAATGTTTAGTGTGGCAGGCAAAAAAACCACTTAGAAGTTACCACAGTGGAACTAACACAATGCAGACATTCCCTTGGGGAATATGTCAATATGTCTCATTTAGGAATTTATCTTGGTTTTACATACTGTGTCATGATTTTCTTGTTCGTAAACTGTAAAATAAATACATTTCTGTCTTCAAGATAAACCACAGTTCTGAATCTTTACATTCAAAATGTGGCAATTTAATCATTTTTTGTACCAAGCCCAATTATAAACATCTGTAATACCTGCTTTTAACTAAAAACTTCTATTTCAGGTATTGCATGACAAAATTTCACAAACAAAGGAAGCACTCATCACACAACTATGCTTGCTCACAAAGAGCTTTTTGATGAGCAATTTTAATTAGAATAGCAACTATTAAATTCCACAACCCAAGCTCAAAGCTCTTTCTGGATTATCAGATACATTCAAAAACTTCCTACTGCAAGTCAGGCCAGCCACAAAACTCAAGCAATCAGTCTGAACAGAACCTGAATACATCTCAGCACTGGGCATTTTTAGAGACTGGTAAGTGGCCAACATGGACCTCTTTTCTGAAAAAGTCTCCCCTCAGCTCAGGGAGAAAGAGAGGTGAGAGCCCATGCAAGTAACTGTAGACAGGAGAATGTTTTTACAGCTAGACCTTTTCTCAGCCTGGCTTCAAGAAAAGCAGTTGCTGCAACATCATCAGCCTGTTGACTTTTAGCAGATTGGAGGAGGGTTAAAAGAAAAGAGGTTTCCTTAAGGCAAGGATTCCTCCACCAGGATGGGATAAAACTGGAAGTGTTTCTGTGCAAGTGTTTTCTGTATATTCATCAACTTGAATTTGAATGGCAGGACAATATTAAACAAGGTATTAATAGGAGAACAAATACTCTTCACTGAAAAAATAAGACTTCTTGAGCACAGAGATAGTTTGAAATGTTTGGATGTCAGAATAGCTGTATACTGCATTCGCCCTGAGCCTCACAAAGCGTGAAGGAGGAAACAAAACAACCCTAAAAAATTTAAAGAGGAAAAAGAGAAACAAAGAAAGATATTCACCATTCTGTAGTAGATTATCCCAGAAGATTTTTGCGGTGAAGTCCCATTTAAGAACTCAAATGTTCATTAAAAAAGAGGTCCTATATAAGTGACAGGCCACTTGTTAACACTGCCCAGGGAAGTCTTTGAACTGTAAATCATCTCCTTTACCAGTTCTGCTATGGGCAATTCCCAAATTTGAAAACTGCAACATCTTCTAGGAGACTCTGAAGAAAGCAAAAGTCCACCAAGACAGCCATCAGATTCTGTTGTTCAGAAAGATTTACTGCAGACAAAGAAAAGAAGGACAAGAATCAGGAAGTCATGTGAAAAGTTCTAGGGAAGGTAGATTGATTTTGCACCTCTTATAATATTTTAATATAATGAATGTGCTTCTGTCATATGGAAATTACAATATTCAAAACCATAAGTATTTGAGTAAATGTTTAAATAGGAAACTCCTTCTAAAGACTACTCTCTTCCAGCAAAGCATGTATCCCTTCACCATACAACTGTGTGAGATTCAGTGTCTGCAAGTTAAAAAACATCCATTAGACTTTAATGAAAGAATTTTAGCTCTCATAAAGGCTGGGCAAAATGAATTTGAAAATGGACCTAAAAGTAATTTGCAGTTCTAGGATTCAGTCTCCAACAATTATATTTATCCATCTTCACAAGCAAGTTTTTGAGCTAAGGAAAAGGCAAGACAGGAGTGGCTCTAAGTTTATGTCGGAAGTGCTTATTTATGACAAAGAATAGCAGTTGTGAATCAAAAATGCTTAGAACTGTTGTTTGTTAGAATTCATCATAGTTAATATTAAGCAATTCTGAGACAATTGCTGAAACTTGCTTATCCATCCCTCCGGCACAGAATGAATGCTTGGAGAGAAAGCACACTAGATTTTAACTTGTGCATAATTCCTTTTTAGGATCCATCTATAAGAAAGCAGAGGCTGCAATTTTTGAGTGTCAAGTTAAATTTCATAGTAAAGTAGTGTCCTTCATAGTCCAAGCCAGAATATCAATATGCAGGGGGGTGATACAAATAAATATCTGCACCTGTTAAGAATGACACTTCAAGTTTTTCCCATTTTCCTAATGTATGTGGCTAATAGGAAGCTGATAACGATATCCCAAGAACCAGTGAGAGCAACGTTTCACCTGCATATGTGAACCATCTGAATTTGGCAGGAGAAAATGTGATGCTTTCTAAGCCAAAATGTCATCTAGCCACCTTGGCTAGACATTCTTGTGAAGGCTCAGAAGCAAGGGAAAGAGTAGCAACGTCCCGTGCTGCTTTCTGTCTTGTAAAACGGAGAGGTTAGGGCAATCAGTATTAATTATGATACATGTTTTATTGGGCAATATGATAATATTTTCCTCTACAAAGCAAATGATAAAGGCCCATTCATCCTGGAAACTTTTTTATAACAGCTACTTGTAATTGGTTAACAATAAGTCTGTTCAGACTTAAAGGTTTATTCCATATGTTAGCTTAAACCAATCAATAATTCATAGACTCTATTTAGTTTCATGGTTGGAACTATCCTGTTATAATTGAACTCTTCTTGCATCTGAAATAGATCTGAACTTGTGCAACAGAACTGAAGCACTACTTTTACCAGCTGATACTGGCAAACTATTTTCCAGCTTTTTCAGGAGGTTTCTTTTATGTTGAAGTTGTATATTTATTTGTGGAAAAGCCACTCTGCTTCTGAGTTTGAATGATGTGAAAAGAATACACCCCAGGAAATTTCTTCTCAGGTTATCATAAAATTGAATGGGAAACAGAAAATTACCCAATGACTCTCATTTCTTGGCAGATTTGGGACTTTCCTATGTGAAATAAAACTTCAAGTATATTTATCCATGGGAAAATGCCACTGAAATTTAATGTATGTACCTATCCACTATGCTTAATCAGTAGGAGCTGGCAGAAAGTATTAACACCTAAATCCAGATTCAACAAGTTTGGCTGGAGATCCTGTGAAAATCTGAAATTATGATGATTATAATGGTAATAATAACAACAGCAGCAACAACAATAATACCATCATCTAATGACACTAAAACCATCACCTGATTACTTCTGTGTTGATATTATGAATCTTTTCAGCAAATAACCTTTTATGCCATATTCATTCTACCCATAAGTTATAAAATATGGATAATAATACCTGGTTCTTAAAATTGGTAAAGACATGTAAACTAGTCTTAAGATGAAATAAGGATTTGAGATTTTAAATCCAATGTAATGAGTTAATTATCATTGCTTCTTACCAAATGCCTTTAACTGACTCTGTCCCAGACTTTGTTAACTCTTACAGGTCAATAACATTATCCATTACAGATCTCAAATGAAGATCAATAGGAATGATCAGATAAACTACATTACTTCATTTTTTTTTTCCTATTTTGTGGCCTCAGTCAGGTAGCATCAACTATTCTTTTCATAAGCAATGTATTGTTTGCTTACTTACCTATTAGACTCACCGGGATGCTTATGTTTTGGAAGAATATCTCTTCTCATCATTTAGCAAGAAAAAGACCAAAAAATTATTTTGAAAATTCCTGGTTATATAAAACTCAAGGTTCTATATAACTCTTTCTCTCCCTTTGCAGTCATTATTTGTACACCCAGTGGTGTACAGTGGTCTCAAATAGAGCAACACATGTCATTTAACCTTTTTTTTTTATTATTTTACAGCAAGCTGAATAACTTCAAGGATGCTGTAAGACCCAGTTATGTACACTAACATAAAACAGAATTAAGCTGAAATATAAAGCTCAAAGCAGGAAGTCTTGCCTAGCTACTCTCTTAGCCTCTTTGGTAGGAATTATTCGGCCCACTAGTCTCCTCTTACCAGTTATGTATTGATTTCCAGTTAAAACCCCATATTATTGAAGCAGTGTAATTGCTATGTTCCTGTCAGAGATGACTGGCTGGTTAGTTTATAATTCCACTCTTGGTTTCATAAACTCACAATTATTCCCAGATGCAATCAGGTCAGTGTCAAACACCTTCCTGAATCATACAGTGAATTAATTGCCAAATATTGCCTGACATTATTGCAAACACATTATTGGCTATTTGGGTTAAGTTTCAATGCTGTGAGTGCCAAAACCAAAATGAATAGTAAATATCCCAAGTGCAATCATGACGAAATTAAAATAATTTTGTGGCTAGATTAATTTGCTTACAGGATCAAAGCAAAAATATTACTGGATGCCAAAAGATCAAGTTCCTTTGTCGTAGCAGAGCCATGAGCAACGAAAAATTAAATAAATGCATTAGTGGAACTATTTAGTATGGCCAAAATCTACTTTGCTAAAAACAATTTGCAGAAATCCCCAGTGTTCACAGATAGTTGTTAATGAAAAGTTCACAAAAAAGAGAAAGGGTCTTTTTTGTTTGTTTGTTTTCACAAACCTCATTGAATACAAAGTTTCCTCAGTTTTCCTGGCATCCTTCTATGGCTACAATCTGGAAGGAATAATCTTTATCAGAGACTTCCTTAAATTATTTCACTTTAAACAAGACACTTATGATATAACACCAGACACTTGATATAGTCTATAGTAGTTCCAGGTTTTGTTTCTTTGTCCAACTACTCTGTCATAGACCAGTCACCAACATCTGATTTCTGAATGCTTTCAAATCACCTGTTAATTTTTGTTACTCTGCCTGGAACCTTTAAAATCTTTCATTGAGAGAAAAGCTTATCATCCTACAGCAAAGCTTTAAGGTTCTTGTCTCACATTTGATAAAGCATGGGCTATTATACAATAAACCACTGTGAGATGAAGGAAATCTCTAGTACTTCAGGGAATCACTCAGTAAACAGAACTGAACCAGGCTTTATTTACAAATTTGTACATTCTGCTACTAGAGTGTCTGCTATTTTTGAAAAAAATACTGAAAAAAAGCAACTACACAATTTATATAGACAAGCATCTTGATGGTTGCACTGGCTGGTACTCACCTACTGCCTGGTTTTGCCCATCCCTGTTCCTCTTGCTACACAGCTCTTTCCAGCAGCTTGGACACAGCTCTACAGGCGCTGCAGGGAAGAAGGCAAGAGGGTGTGAAGCACTTAGCAGGCACTGGTTTATGGGTGAGGGGGAGCAGTGCTGTAAAACCGATGTGTAAGCACATGCAAAGTCATGCACAGACTGAGCATATAATTGCCACCGAATGGCAAAATGAGAAATGAAAGGTCTGGTGGGGGGAAAGAGAATAACAAAATGTATCTCGCCTCGTAACATTGCCCTACTTGCAATAAATGTTCCTCTTGATAAGAAGATGAAAGGTGTGTTGGGTTTTTTTAAGTGGCAAAAATGTACTAAGCACAGCATTACTTAGGTATACGAAGAAAGAAGGAACATACAGAAAGCAGTTACACACTGCCAGTCCAATGTGGCAGCTACACACACTCATCATGTCAGAGAGGTCTGCACATCAGGCACACCAGCTGGCCTCACCTCAAGCCACCCTTGCAGGCTTCTTGCCAACAGAGACCAGTGCTGGTTTCATAGACAACCTCAGGATAACCCCTAAAATCCACACAATAAAAAGTACTATGTTTTTGTATAGACAGAGTAGTTTGTATAATAGAGTTGATCAGTGTGTTATGGGTCACATCATCTTCCACTGCTTGGCCTGCAAACCACAGCAGATAGATACTGAAGCAAGTAACCTTCATTTCATTAAATGAATTGGCAGAAACCAATTTGACAAACCAAGGGTGTTAGAATTATACATGAAAGCAATGAGAAGAAGCCCAATTTCTGTCTTCTAACGAGGTGATGAATTTCACTTCTTTCCATCTTTCTTTCACTAAACTAACATTTGAAGAACAATTTTTAGGATCCAGCGCTCAAAGCTTGGGAAGTCCAGAATTAAGACTGCCCAAACAATCCCTATCCACAGGGAAAACAATTTGGTTTAAATTATACATTCACATCCTGTTTTTTCCAATATCTCCCTTGCCTGACACAGCTCACACAAAGAATGATGCACAGATCAGGGCGCTTAATAATCTTGGTTCTGCCCCTGCCTCAATTTCTACAAGGCTTCAAGCATTACAGCAGGCTGGCAGGGGGACTTCAAGGTGAGAGCAGATGCACAATTTAGGAAGCAGAAATTCAGTCAGATGAACTCACTTCAGTTCCTGACTCTTTCTCAGAAATCTCCAGATTTCCCTACCTGCCCCCAAGAAAGAAATATTTCACTGTCCTCATTTTTGGTATGTCTTGCTTGAGGTGCTGACTTTTAGGCGTATGATCTGACCACTCATTTCTGTAGCAAGGTCACTGTGAAGTGTGCACTCCCAGGCACATTCATGGCCAGCTCTGAAGACCAAAGCACTGCTCAGTCTCCACACTGACAGACATTCTCCTAATGTCAGAAAAAGTTTGTTATGTCATCTTAAAGAGTTCCTTCTCACCTGTTTTTCTTGCCTGTAAAATAAGGATGCTACAGCTAAAGGATAAGGAAGAGATGTGGAAGATTTTTGTCATGTTATCCATACTCGCATTTAGCGAGACAGAGTCCTATGTATAAGAATAAAAGAGTATAATCATAAATTAAACATCACACAAGCGAATGAGGTCTCAAAATTAATATTGCCCGAGCAACTGGAACTGGAAAAGTTTTTCTTTTGAGATTTACACTTTGCTGCACTAATAACGATTTTAACAGATTAGCTGTGTGCATACTCATAGATGAAAGGCCAGCACTGCTAAAGACTGCTAAAGGTATTAGGTAAAGAATTTATAACTAAATAAACAGCAAAAGTTTAGAGAAAAACAGAGACGGTTCTACTGCTGATGAAAGAAAACCGTACTGCTCCAGCAACCACTAGCAGAACAAATCTCACTTCTTTCCCATACAAAAATTACAGGGCAAGTAATTTTGGAAGTCAAAAGGAATGAACCATAAAAGAGTTACAGAATGCAAAATGGATCACGCTACATGCAGGAAGGTGGCTAGAAATCAAGTGCTCACTGTTTTTTCAAACAAAAGAAGTAGGGGCCATTAAAGAAAGCTAGTAGTAGACAGGTTCGAAGAAATAAAAGGAGATGATTCTTCCCATAACAGGTGGAATTTGTCCAAATGCTTTTCTGCTATCAGCACCTAATTACCAGAAAAACGTAGACAAATTGGATTAAGTTCAAAGAAAAGCTACAAAAATAATTAGGGGAGACTAAACTAAAAGAAAAGATGAAAAGAGAAATACATGTATAGTGCTGGCTAAATGACAGCTAAGTTATCATTACATCTACAACAAATATTTAAAACGTGCAAACTCTACACTGGTTCATTAGCAGAATCATTTAGAGAGATACAAGAGAGTATAACACAAATATCAAGGAAAAATTAAGTGATGAATATTGAAGTTCAATAGTAGGGAAAAATTTAATTGGTCTCTGAAATTGAATTAATTGGCATAATAGTAAGTAGATAAACACTATAATCTACATTAATTTGGGAATAATCCTGCACTGCAGAACCCAAAACTGGGGACTATAATAAGAGGAGGTTTCTACAGGTTTTTTTATCAGCAATTTTGGAAAAAACATTTCCAACCAAGTTCATAATTTTTTCAGGAAGTCATCATTTTATTAAAAATTGTCATTCTTTTTTGACATTTCAGATTGCACTGTGTTAAGAATTTACTATTATTATTATTTTGGTAAAGTATAATAAGGGTTGTGTATATGAAGTATACAGAAAAGTGTACAGGGAAAGTAAGTAATTGTTTTAGTCGTTCCAAATGTTATCTTGAAAAACAATAACTATTCCCCCATCTCAACCCCCAAATGTTAAAATTCTAATTATTGCTGTCATCTACCATTACAACTTTATTTTTAGCTCTTCGTCCAGATGTGCTCTTTCCCCATCCCACGCTCTTTTTTAGGCACTCACCTTTCCATTGTTGCCCATTGCCTCCCAGCAGCGGCTGAGGATTTTTTTGTCCCTTCTG
This sequence comes from Charadrius vociferus, assembly GCF_000708025.1. NCBI lineage: Eukaryota > Metazoa > Chordata > Aves > Charadriiformes > Charadriidae > Charadrius > Charadrius vociferus. The sequence goes on from NW_009648539.1 coordinate 3,040,797, forward strand.
CCACAATCCACTGCAGCACTGTTTCACACAGGCAGTCTGCAAAGGAGAAGCGTGTGCAGTCAGAAAGGCCTCCTTGCATCTCCCTGCTCAGTATTCTCAGCCAGCAGGAGACAACGAAACAGCCCTTCAGAGACAGGACCTCACCCACAACGCTCTTATTTGGCATTTCTCCATGTTTATCTGTCCAAATCACTGAGACTGTGCCATCTCAGTGTCAAGCCTTAAGTCTGCAGCTTAATTATGGTTTTTGAAGGCAGATGGGGGAGTGGAGAGCTCTCCGTGCCTTCAAAATCCAATCACAAGTTGAAAAGGGAGTCCTTCACAGGAAGGCAAGAAGAAGGTAAAGAGACCTAGGGAAGTTCCTTTGCCAGTCACATCCCAACTTCCTCAGGGCTTAAAAAAAGCTCCTTCAAAGAAACATTCGGCAGCTGTGTCCCCACACACTGACCTAAAAGGCACTCAGGGTAATTTGAATCTGAACTATATAAAAATGCAAAGAAGTCAAAAGAACATCACAAGCATTGCTATTTAGTGTTACCACAGATTTTGACCATCTAATGAAATACAAGGGATGCTTAAGAATTATCTGTTAGGAAAAAATGACTTCATAGACTGCAAACAAAGAAGACAAAAAATGAAAGAGAAATCCCAGGGCAAGAATTCTTTCTGGGCCAGACGTTCAGATCTGCCACTGCTGAATGCCAGTCACCTTCATCTCCTTCTCCTTCACCTCTATGACAAATCAGCCATTCAATTTTACTGTCCATGTGTCCATACTGTCCCCAGTGCAACACACACTTTCTCATCCCTTCACATTTTCCTAGTTTTCCTCTTTTTTTTCTCTCCCAGAGCAAAACCCAACAATCCTCTTTTTCACATCACTATCATGAAATTTTCCTTGACAAAATGCTAAAACTAAATGGCTTTAATGTAAATAAAGTGCTACACACCAAAATTACGTCAGATCAACAGGTCACACTGATAATTTTGCATAGATGCCATCATCTTCTCCTCCTTTCCCTCATTGGAGGCTTTTCATTTTAGGTTTCAAGCTTGAGAGAACTGCATCCTCCCATGTGTTCGTACCAGCCACAGCAATCCAAGCTGGACTTAGTACAGCGAGAGCAGCAGCAAAAAAAGAAATATGTTGGAGCAAGATGTGGTTAAAAGTGGAAGTACTTATTGTAATCCATGAGCTAAACATAGACAAATTAAGTAGGGAATGACGTGACTGCCAATTTTTAAACCTGAGGAGATTCCACAGGAAACCTTATCTTAAGTTTACAAAGAAGCTTTCTCCTGTCGTATATCACAAGAATCATTACGATTATTTATTTCTGAAACACAATAAGGAGCCTTTGCAGACTATACAGTCATTTAATTAATACATGAAGTACCAGCTTTTTCCAGTTTGAGAAGCAAAATTGTGTGGTAAGAGCATAACGGCAATAGTTTGTCCATGGGTCTGGGTTTAATACCAGTATTATCTGCATAGACTGTCTAATGTGTTTAGCTTCTATGAAAAATTTGTTAACAGTAAATCAACATTGTCATTATTTAATAACATGGCTGTGTTTTATCCTGCTGGGTGGAAATAGTCAATTCTGACTTTCAAACATCTTAATTTCAGAGGTCATTTTATTGGATGGGCAGCATTAGACAAAAAGCGCCCAAATCAGAGCAAACATAAAAGTCTAACATGATCTCATTTGGCAAGAGAAATACAAACTGACATTTCTTTTGTCATGCAAATGCATACTGAACACACAGGGTGAGACAGAGTTCTGTTGCATGGTGTTTGCCATACACGCATTGATTCCTACTACAGGCCGCAGAGGCAGAATCCCACTGTGAAAGAGTGGTCTCCTGAAAGGTGGGTGAGAGCTTCCCTGCGGAGGCATCCCAGTGTTGCAGTGAAAAGAACGGTGAAAGGGCAGCAGGGATCAGCCAGTGAGCGCTACAGGACAGAAGAAAGGCCATAGCCAGGCTGAAGCATGCCCCTTCTTGGGCAGGCGACACCCTCTGTCACTGCAGTCTGGCTGGGTCCCCAGCACATGGCACTTCTGCAACAGAGCATGCTTAAGCTGCTGTAATTTGTCCCATTAACACATCAAAGAAAGTGTTAACCCCTCACAAATACAAATAAGATGGTCCTGCTTCCGAAATACCCTACTTGTACACCAAGATCAGCATCTGACGAAGGCAAGAGGAAGCTGCATATGCTGGGTATTTGGTTGTGCACGCAACTACTCACCACCTCACAAGCAGAATAAAGGGCTGAGAAAATGCAGATCTTCTCCAGATACCTTGGGTCAGCAGTAGGGGGGCTATTTCTTTTACCTGCCTCTTACCACGGAAACAAAATGAGTAGTATGTCTCCAGCAAAACCTCTCTTGTAGTGGTCTAGATCCAGCTAGTGTTTCACCCGTTGCTTCTAAGGAAAGGACCCTGTTGCCACCACCGCCTGCCAAGAGAAGGTGGAGAGGACACTACTGCCTCAGAGGGGGAACGTGGTTTCCTGAGAGATGCTGGAGCACAGACAGCTTCAGGGTCCAATGACAAGAGCTCAGCACTCCGTTCTGACCCCAGTCAATCAGGGGCAACCTCTGCATTTCTATCTCACCACGCTCCCAAACTTAATGGCATTACGCAGCTTTGCTGGATAGGGCTCAGGTGCTCAGCCCTTTGCAGGATCAAATCCATAGTGACTTAAAATTGAAATCAGGGTTACCAATACCTAAATGGAAATAGTGTTGTTTCCCAGAACACAGCAGATCTTTCACAATGTACTGGGGTGCATGTTTTTCGTCTCCACTGAGCTATGAACAATAGGCAACTCTCTGCTTTTATTAAAAACTTTGAGGGATTATTATTTTAGTTAAGCCTTTAAGAATTCATACCTATCTTGAAAGGGCAGCTTGTGTAATGAACTTCCTGTTTTCATCATAGCTGGATACTGCTTTTTGCTGTCGCCTGTTATTACCCAGTTAATATGAACTGCCTGGAGTTTATTTTTATCTCACTTGAGCCTATTGTAAGGTCTGTTCAAGAACTTAACTTTCCAACCAGAAAATGTAATTACTGCATCTAACAGAGTTTAGGGATATATTCTTAAGTCCTTTTAAACAGCCAAGGCATAAAGTGAAAATAGATAAATGAATAGTGGTTGAATACAAGTAATCTGTTCAACTCAAAATTATCTTTTATTTTCAAATTATAGCCTTAATTTCTAAAATAAGTATTTATTTGACAAAGAAGTCAAGCTCCATTCATTTACTTACCAATTAAAACAGGGAAGATGAATAAATATTTGCCAAAATGAGAAGAGGAGTAATTTTATTTGAGGAAAAATATGTAATTATCTAAGTGTCTTGAGATCATAGAATCAAAAACTTTTAAGTCTTCTGTGTCAGACACAATTTGTTTCATGTATATCAAAACACATTCAGCACACGTGAAAAGTACTTAAAACTGAAATGAGACTGAATGTGAAAGGACAATTTTTACAACAGTCTTTCAAACTCTTACAGTAAAGAGTAACAACAATGCAAATAAAATCACATGGAATCACAGGATAATTGAAGTTAGAGGAGATCTCAAGAGGTCACCTAGTCCTATGTCTGCTTAAAGCAGGATGAGCCTTGAGGTTACTCAGGGCTTCATTCAACCTGGCCTCAAAATCCTCCAAGGACTGAGAGCACGCAACCTCCTCTGGATAACCTGTTTCAGTATCTGAGTCTCCTCGTGGTGAAAAAGTTTCTCCTCACACCCAGTACGAACCTCTCTTGTTTCAACTTCTGCTTCTTGCCTCTTGTTCTCCCACATTGTGCCACTGAGAAGTACCAGGCTCCATCTTCCTGATGACCTTGTCACAGGTAGGGGAATGCTGCTATTAGGGTCCTCCAACACAGTCTCCTCCTGAGGCTGAATAAGCTCTGCTCCCTCAGCCTCCCTCCACCAGGCAAGTGCTCCAGCCCCCTGACTGTGGCCCTCCACTGAACTCACGCCAGTTTACCACTGTCTTCCTCGTTTTCCAGGGCCCAAAACTGAACACAGTATCCAAATGTGGTCTAACAAGTGCTGAGTAAATGGGAATAATCACTTCCCTCCACCTACTGACTGCACTCCTGTTGCTACAACCCAGGATGCTGTTGGCCTCCCTTGCTGCCAGGACACATTGCTGGATGTTGCCCAACCTGATGTCCAGGAGCCCTCCAGGGCCTTCCCACAGAGCTGCTCACTCTGTTCCCAGCCTGTGCTCCTCCGCAGAGTCCCTCTTTCCCAGGTGCAGGTTTTGGCATTCATCCTTGCCGAATTTCTATTAATTTCATTAATAGGATAGAAGGGTAATTCCATGAATGGTTCTTAAACAGAAGCTTAACATTTTCCTCCTTTCTGTTTTGCTTTACTATTGCAGACTCATTTTACTACAATTTCTCATAAAGAGACAGATTACATAATTCGGGATACATTTAAAATCTGATTAGATTAAAAAGACAGATAAAGTCTGTCCTGGTTTTCATGCAGAATTTCTTTTTCACTGTCTTCCACTTGCCATATACATTTTCTATTTGCTGCTGTAACTACTTTGGCTTTGACAGACCCATAAGAATTTACAGAAGCTGTTTAATAAAAAAAAAAAAAAAACCCAAATTTTTGTCTCTTGAGCTAGTCTGATAAATCATTAGTTATAGTACTTTCACAGACTCACAGAATAGTCAGGTTTGGAAGGGACCTCTGGAGGTCATCTAGTCCAAGCCCCCCGCCAGAGCAGGGTCACCTACAACAGGTTGCACAGGACAGCGTCCAGGCGGGTTTTGAATGTCTCCAGAGTGGGAGACTCCACCACCTCTCTGGGCAGCCTGTTCCAGTGCTCCACTACCCTCAAGGTAAAGAAGTTCCCCCTCATGTTAAGATGGAACTTCCTATGTTCAAGCTTGTGCCCATTACCCCTTGTCCTATCAATGGGCACCACTGAAAAAAGACTGCTCCCATCCCCCTGGCACCCTCCCTTTAAGTATTTGTAAGCGTTAATAAGATCCCCCTTCAATCTTCTTTTCTCTAGACTAAAGAGACCCAAGTCCCTCAGCCTTTCCTCATATGAGAGATGTTCTAATCCCCTAATCATCTTCGTAGCCCTTTGCTGGACCCTCTCCAGCAGATCCCTGTCTTTCTTGAACTGGGGAGCCCAGAACTGGACGCAGTACTCCAGATGCGGCCTCACCAGGGCAGAGTAGAGGGGAAGGATGACCTCCCTCGACCTGCTGGCCACACTCTTCTTGATGCACCCCAGGATGCCATTCACCTTCTTGGCCCCCAGGGCACATTGCTGGCTTATGGTCATCCTGTTGTCCACCAGGACTCCCAGGTCCCTCTCCACAGAGCTGCTCTCCAGGAGGTCAGCCCCCAACCTGTACTGATGCATGGGGTTATTACTCCCCAGGTGCAGTACCCTACACTTACCCTTGTTGAATTTCATAAGGTTTCTCTCTGCTCAACTCTCCAGCCTGTCCAGGTCACGCTGTAAAGCAGCACAGCCTTCTGGCGTGTCAGCCACTCCTCCCAGTTTTGTGTCATCAATATGTATACGTATGTATACATATTGATGTATACATCAATCAATATGTATACTTTCTATATGTATACATTTTCAACAATTTCAGTATTAAACCTGAGCTATGACAATCCTTAAATTATTTACTTTAAGCCAATTTGATATTAATAGTAATAAGTACTCTGCAGGAAAAGTGAACACCAGTTGGAAAGAGGTAGGTTGAAAAGGATTTATAGGTAAGCGAGGAAGGCAAGTTTGACAAGTTAATTAATAGTAGTTTCATTACGTTTCAATTAATTGTATATATCAGTGATTCCTAAGGAATTTTTTTGTTTTGTAGTAAAAATAATTTCTTTCTGGCCAACTGCTGCCTGTGAAATTTCACAGAGAATGTTGCAGTTGTCAAAAAAAAGATACTATAGTTTACAAAACTGAATACATAGTATAAGCCCTAGAAGGATACTTTTCTCTGTCCTTTCAAGGAGACTGTGTGCAATCCCAAGTGGCCACATTAATACTTAGTTTAAACTTTTTAAAAGGAAATGCAAAAGCTTCGGGATTGAAGTTTCAAAGCTAGCTTTTACAGTCTGTTGAACAAAGGAAACTTATTTTCATTTTTAGAGCTTAGATTTTGTTGCTACATGTCACTAGCATTGTGATTTTTTTAACTGTTTATTGCCTTCTACTTAAAACATTCACCTTGGAGATTAAAAAAATAAATAAATCAAGAAACATTGCCATTACAAACCTTTCAAGAAAATTTTCAGGGAGAGCTACTTGTGCTTTGTTTGCCATTTGAGTATCTATTAAATATTAGGTCTGGTTCCCTTCCCTCCTCCTCTTTACATCTCCCTCGGAAACAATCTGACAGCAAAGACTTCATCATCAGGAATTACACAGCAGGTATTTGGTTGAATTAGAACATTCATAGTCCCCACATACAATAAAATGTATTTGTGGTGGGTTGACCTTGGCCAGCTGCCAGATGCCCATCCAGCTGCCCTCTTACTCCCCTTCCTCAGCAGGACAGTGGGAGAAAATAAGATGAGAAAGCTCATGTGTCAAGATAAGGACAGGGAGATCCCTCACCAATTACTGTCACAGGCAAAACAGACTCAACTCAGGGAAAAATAATTTACTTCATTGCCAACTAAAAATAGAATCGGATGTTGAGAAACAAAGACAAAAGTAAAAACACCTTCTCACGCACCTCTTCTTCCCAGGCTCACCTGTACTCCTTCATCCCTGACTCCTCTACCTCCTCCACCCCAAATGGCACAGGGGATGGGGAATGGGGGTTGTGGTCAGTCTGTAACAGCTCCTCTCTGCTGCTCCTTCCTCTTCATGCCGTTCCCTGCTCCAGCCTGGGTCCTCTTCATGGGTTGCAGTCCTTCATGAACTGCTCCAGCCCTTCAGGATAAGAGTGCAGTTCCTTCAGGATAAGAGTGCAGCAGCATGGGGTTCTCCATGGGCTGCAGTGTGGATATCTGCTCCACCGTGGTTCTCCATGGGCTGCAGGGGGACAACCTGTTTCACCATGGTCTTCTCCAGGGCCTGTAGGGGAGTCTCTGCTCGGGCGCCTGGAGCACCTCCTCCCCTTCCTCCTGCTGCTCTCCCCTCAGGGCTCACAGGGCTGTTTCTCACACTGTTTTTCCTCACCAGGCAGCATTTTGCCCTTTCTTATGAGGCACCACCACCACGGCTGTGGGGCTGGGCCATGCCCAGCAGTGGGTCGGTTGGAACAGGCTGGACCGGGCTGGAACCAGCTGTGTACAGTGCAGGGCAGCCCCAGCCGCTCCTCACAGGGGGGGCGGCCCTGCAGCCCCCCACAGCCAGCCTGGCCTGGGCACCTGCAGCCCATACAACATCCCTCAGACTGAATCAACACTGCAGGCCTGGGGCTGGAAAGCTGCCCAGCAGAAAAGGACCTGGGGGTCAGCAGTGTGCACAGGTGGCCAAGAAGGCCAATAACATTCTGGCTTGGCCAGCAGGACTAGGGGAGTGATTCTCCCCCTGTACTCGGCACTGGTGAGGCCCCACCTCGAATGCTGTGTTCAGTTTTGGGCCCTTCACTACAAGAAAGAAATTGAGGTGCTGGAGCATGTCCAGAGAAGGGCAATGAAGCTGGTGAGGGGTCTGGAGCACAAGTATTATGAGGAACAATTGAGGGAATTGGGGCTGTTTAGCGTGGAGGCTGAGGGGACACCTTATCGCTCTCTACAACTACCTGAAAGGGGTCAGTCTCTTCTCCCAAGTAACAAGTGATAGGACAAGAGAAGATGGCCTCAAGTTACGCGAGGGGAGGTTTAGACTGGATATTAGGAAAAAAATTTTTGCCAAAAGGGTTGTTAAGCATTGGAACAGGCTACCCAGGGAAGTGGTGGAGTCGCCATCCCTGGAAGTATTTAAGAGATGGGTAGACATAGTGCTTAGGGACATGGTTTAGTGGTGGTTTTGGCCGTGTTAGGTTGATGGTTGGACTGGATGATCTTAAAGGTCCCTTCCAACCTAGACAATTCTATGATTCTGTGATTCTATTCTATGAACCTCTTTAGTCACCGCGTGCCCTACGTTGTCTGAGGCGATTGATTCATCCTGATCCTTCAACATCACAGAGATATTCAAAGGGGTCTCTTTTTCCATTTTGGACTAGCCTAGCCCACCTCTAGGTGGAAATCTAGAACCACAAAGACATCACTGGTTTTGATGGGCCTGTCCTCGCCTGCTACAGCCAGAAACATTAGACACCTGGTAGTCCTTCCCCTGTCTCAGGTCCAAATACTGATTCCCACACACTAGCAGACACTTGGTCACCCGCAGAAGCCGTCTCCTGCGATTATTTTCCTGTAAGGACAAGTTAGGGACATGGAAATTATATGGTCGAAGCTAGAATTTGTCTACCATGCTGGTGCTAGTAAGACTTTTAAAAAAGTCCTGCCACCGGATATTTAATGTCAAAAAGTAATATGAACTCGAAGTTCCTATCTCATTGTTTATATTTTAATCATGAATATTAACATTTAGGCCTGGATTGGTGTCAGTCCAATCAGTGTAATTTCAGAGAATTTACGCTGGCTTTATTAGGGCTACTTCAGATTCACACAAGTATACCTACGTATAATAGTTCTGTACAGTCACCATAATACTGATACCATAGCATGCTGCAGGTCCATTCAAATTCTTACTGAGTAAAACATTTAGGAAAATCCTACTGAAATAAAATATTTGAAAATTACAAGAAACACTTTAACTGTGAGCAACTGACATAAGAAAAAGTAAATTTTGCATTGTCAGCACTCTGTTGCAATTAATGAAATTAAAATGAGGAGTGAGTAAACATTTTAACTTAACCTTCAAAGCAGTTTATCCCAGTGAGATCATTTAGGGCAGAGGATAACCTGTCAGGAGAGGTCATATCACTGAAGCACTGTATTTACAGGATGAGGAGAGAAAAAACTAAGGAGGACTGTGTGAAGGCCTATGGAAGTTCTCCTGCAGCACTGCAGAGGGAATCCCAGGTCATTAAAAATTAATTTTCCTTCGATTTTCTGATGTGTAATCTGCTATGCCCAAATATGACACCACGTTTCATTAGCTAAAGAAAATACATCCCACACTGGAACCGAATACAATAATTGAACAGCTTTAGATGTTCAGTAAATTGACAACTGTGCACCACAATTCTGGTGCGTCAAACCCCAAACTCCATAAAATTGCAATATTTATCTCCAAAACCATAACTGTCTAAACATTTACATCAAGTTTCTTCCATAAAACAGACATCGAAAGTTTAGAAATGTTGACTGAATCATTTCCTGTGACTCAGTGATTTGCTATTGCATCTGTGCAGAACACCAGGAGAGCTGTTTTTAGCTTGACAATTTTACAATTCAATGGAATGTTAATGGCCTCTTAAATTTCATATAAAACAGCTTCTTATCACATTCTTAATCTCTTATCAGATCTTATCTAGAGCAAAAAAAAAAAAAACCTCAAAGCCAGATTATAACCATGGAGAGAAGTAAGAAAATTCTCCCATGCGACCGATCTCAGATTAAAGATTAGCAACGACTGTGTCCCAGCTATTTCCTGCGATTGATCAGATATCTAGAGAATCATTACTCTGTTCCTCCATCGTATGTTACCCAGCATACATGACGAGAAGGGGGTGTGTGCGTCTGGAGTTAAAAGTTGCAAACCTACTCCTAGTATCAGCCAAAAGTATTTTATCATGCCCTGGACTCATCCTTAGAGCAGTTCATAGATGTACAGGCTGCTGCAGCCATCTCTTCAAAGGGACTACATCACACTGAAATCTAACCAATCTAAGGTTGGTCTGAAATGGGGCAAATCCCGCATCTGTCCCTAAATCCCCTGGGATATTTTCTGCAGCTTTACAGTATGGATCCTCTACTTTTTTAACAGGTTTCACATTCCCTACTAACATATGCAATAATCATAGAAATTAAAAAAAAATAAAAAAAAATCGGTGCATGTCTGTATAAAACTCTTGCAAAAAGAGTGAAACTGAATACCCACACTGTGCTGGCTCATGGACAGAGTAAACAAGCTGGAAACAGAGAAAGAAAGAGCAAGAGATCCTTTTCCTCACCCTCCCTTTCCACCCCTTCTAATTACTTGAAGTTTAAGTTTAAAATAAGTTTTAAAAGTAGGTTAAAATATATCATCAAATTGATTTCTTTTCATTTACACTTCTCCATTAACACCTTTACACTCAGCTTTTAGAATACATTGTTTGTTTGTTTTAGGAGAAACTCTTACTGTGCGATTGCTTAAAGCAGATAGGATAGAGCAAATTGCGTAGCTTTTGTTGAGCCTGCATTTTAGAGCAAATATCTTTGAAGCACAGCCTACTGAGAAGAACAGCTTTTCACAGGAAACAGAAGACACTACTGTGCACTCGAGACAAATGGGATTTTCCTCAGGCAAGAAAGATGTAATAAACATCTCAATACAAAATTAATTAAGAAATATGAAAGGTTGTGGGTTGATCTTTGCTTTTACAAAGACAAAGGAAGAACATGTCTACGCTGAAGGACCTACAAATTCCTTAAGAGCACATTTCAGATATAAATAAAAAAAAATTTAAATGAATGCTCTGACATATGCCTGCAAAACAGTCAATATGACAAGAATGTGTAAGAAACGGCAGAAATGTGGATGCCATTCATTCTTTGTCACACCATACTGACAGATTAAAGCAGTGTATAACTGCTGTAACACGCCACATTCCCAATTCCCCCTTTTCCTCACGCTCCTCATTTTCCACGTGCACCTCATATCAGCATTTCCCATTCTTCCTCTCTGGTTACTGTTCTGCATGACCCCATCTTAGAATCATAGAATGGTTTGGGTTGGAAGGGACCTTAAAGATCATCGAGTTCCAACCCCCCTGCCATGGGCAAGGACACCTTCCACTACACCAGGTTACTCAAAGCCTGGCCTTAAACACCTCCATCTTTGTCCCCCTGTTCCCTGGTACCAGGGTCTTTGACTGCAAGTCACACCTTCACTGCCCCCAAGTCACAGTGCTCTAGCCCCTTCCCTGCCAGCGGGTCTGTCTGCCCCCAGTCCCTTCTCACTGCCAGCCATTTCAGCGTCCACTGAAAATTTTAATTTACCATTAATTAGAAGTACCAACAATTTAAAGACAAAACCCCCAGAGTCTAGTCCCATCCAAAGAGTAAGTGCAGCTATGAGTTGGCACGTAGGGGGAAAAGGAACCCTGAGATAGCTGCATCAAAGTTGTATGCAAAAGGCATACACCAAGGGCCAGTGGTGAAAATATGCAGCCAAAGGTCCAAGCTAGCTGCAAAGTTATGTGATTCTTAAAGATTTTTTTTCAATCTCTGTCTTCTTGCTCAGTGCCATCATAGAAAGAACCACTCCCTGACAGATGTTCTAAAGTCCAAGTGCAGGATCCCTGCATTGCTAATGCGTGTACCACTAAAAAGGGATCTAGCTGTTGGTGGATTTTGTTATCATTTGAGGAATACAATTTTTAAAAGAACTGAGTACACAGGAAGTCTAATGTTCCAAAATTTAAGACCTTTTCCCAAGATTCTACTACAGAGAGAAGGATCTTCAGTGATGAAGAAAAGTCTGCAGTCTTGGGTAAAAAGGGACAGGTTTTTGTTCTGGTAAACGGAGTGTTGAAGTTATTAGTCATTCAAGACAATTTGTTCATTGAGAACAAGAAATCAGACTTACGAAATTATATGACTTTGCTTTTCCTAGTGGACTCTGAACCACATAAAATTCTCTCTGGCCTTATTTAATTTGTCTGAATTTAGGAGAATGCTCCTATATTTAGCTGTTTGTGTATAATCCTCATGGGACTGAGGCTAAAATCGTTGGCTGATATTTGACCTGCCTTTCCCTATTAGTCATTGCTTCTAAAGACCATTGTGTTTACGGCCCATCTCTTCTTGCTTTAATCTCAATGTCCACAGGAACAACTGCATGCAGTAAAGCAGCAAAGTTTACTCCACACTTTAAATCTGAGTCCCCCATGGCTGATACTCAGTATTTTGCCGCTGTTTTACTTCTACTTATCTATTTTTCCTTTAGTTGAAGATTTTATTAGAGATTAAATCATTCATGTGAAAAAAAAATGAATTACAGAATACATGGAACATAACTCATGAAACAAGAGAAGATCAACATCTCGGTCATGAAATTCCGCAAAGTTCAGAAAAATTCAGGCATGTGAAGAGCTTAAAATGCAGTTTACCTACCAGTTCCTCATGCAAGCAAAAAAAAAGAAAAAAAAAAAAAAAGACATTTACAAAAATTAGTAAGGAAACCTCTTCAATTTTAATTGGAAGATTTGTTTTAAGTAGGATAAAGCCACAGCATAAGTTTGATGGGTACATAAACCCAACAAATGGTTCCCTGCAGCTCAAAGTATTAGGTCTGTCTTCCCCTTTCTTCTTCTCCTGCTTCTCTCTTTCTATGCCCCAGCTCCTATCTTCCTCCTCCCCTGCTCAAAGTCACATAATCCACTGTCACATTTACTGGCTGTAGCATCAGTCTCTTCTATGACCTGATTTGATTGACTGAAATTTCAGAAAACTACCCACAACTTAAATGGCATAAATGGTCTGACATTTAAGTGAATTAAATCAGTTCCCGGAGAGACACAAGTGTCAGAGAAAACACAAAGTATATGAGAGGAGAAGAAAAGGAGAGAAGGGTAGAGGATCTCATCTTTTTGGTAGTGGTGAGCTCATACATCTGCTCATTCTGTCTCATTTGCCCATGCCCTAAAAAGATACCGCTTCAGAGAACATCTTTGTCCCACACATTCCACACCTGGTGTAGACCCACAACTGATCTCAGTGATGTGGTAGCTATCCTGGAATTCCATCAGAAGTAGCTTATTTACTCAGGAATCAGACTTCCTCCTATGGCTTCAGAGCACTCCATTCCACTTTCCTAAGTGTTTTGGCTTTTACTACCCCTGTCTCCATAATTCAGTGGAGCTGTTTTTAATGACAAGGATGGAAAACCTTCTGTCTAGGGTTCAGAAGCTCTTCTGGTTTTAGAGTAGCAAGAACCATCTGCAGTCAGACGGTCCCAAAACATCACGCTCCAAAGAAGCCTCTGCCCAACATTCGTCCTGCTTCACAGTAGAGCAGATACACAAAATTCTGCAGCTCCCTCTCGGATCAGAAAGGGTTCTACACGCAGCTCCATGTTTGCAAAAGAGATCTGGAAAAAATGTTCTTTGTCTGAACGTTATTGTTCCTTGGGGGTGGCAGAGCATGCCCCTTCTGTAAGAGAGAATAGACTCCAAGGCCCCCCATGGCACACAGCAGCTCCCGGGGAATCTGTGATAGGCCAATACCCCCCCATATGCCTCTAAACCATCTACAATCCCCGACAGCCACCATGTCAAATGACAATAGTGCAGAATCCCCAAAAGAGTTTCAGTCTTCTGACAATGAATTGAGAACTTTATTACAATAAGTAGACCAGAATTCCCCTTAAGAAGGCACTCCCAAAGTATGGTCCACCATGCCAGTCTAAACGCTCTAAGGCTGGCCCGCAAAAGTCTATTAAAACGCTGTTTTCAACAGTGTCTCTTTTAAAGGTTTGACAAAACAGCTCAGTGGCAGTACCAGAGAAAGAATGAGACTAACTGGCAGCCATCGGTCAGAAACTTTGGGAACTACTACCTTAAACTGCTTTTCCCCCATCCTCCGACTCCTGGCAGAGTTTTTCAACCCCCTTCTGCCAGATACCCCTTTACAGATTTAAAACTGCAGCATGCGTGCACCCTCACAAGGGTTCTCCTTCTCTGTCGAGGCTCTGGCTCTTCTGAAGAGCAGCAGGTTCCAGAGCCACACCAATGCTCAGCTTGATGACAATCCTGCTGACATGAACATCTATGCCTAGAGAAAACTTCTGTCTTTTCAGCTCTTTTGGGTATCGAATGCCACAGAGGTGGACGTCCTTCAAGAGACCAAGTGTTCCAGCATGATTTTGTAGCGCACCACATCTCAGTTAAGTTTACGTACTTCAGTTGATGGCAGTCACATACGGTCTATGTCTAGCGATAGTGATGTCAGCAGGCATTGCCCAACATTTTCCTTACTTAGTTTTAGTGCATCTAGATTGCCTGATTTCATCTTGCGCAAGATTTCTGTGGTTAAGGAAGAGAACGATGAATTTTGACACCTACAACTCTCCTGTCATTTACATGAAGCCACTTGTAATGAAAGTGGTGGTGTTCCCAGCTGCTGACTATGCAGCATGCCTCACTAGAAGATTGTCCTTTAACCAAGAGGAGCTCACACCGGCTAATGTTGTTACAGACGTCTGTCCTGCTCCCTCTTACCAGTCTGCTCCCTCGTGGAGGGAGTGACCAGGATGCTGTATGCTCAAAACCACACTGTGGTTTCCGCAATGCCTGGAGCATTACAGACCTAAGAAACTGCTCTTAATCACAGCTATTCCTTCCAAGGACCAAAAAAGAAAAGATGGCTTTCTAAGATCCATTCACTGTGGTTTTAACATAGAAGAAGTATTTCTATAAATTTAGATCAGCCGGTAGTTGCGACACAGGTAAGTCACAGAAATGTAGTGCCATTCAGCAGCTAGTGCTCAAATTTGAGGGTACATCTCAGAGGTGGTGGTATTCTCACGTCTGCTCTCAAACTAGGCTTCACTTATGGACGAGCCCCAAACCTATTTCTATAAAGGTTGTATTTCTTCCTACAACATGCTGCTGTACATTGTACCCATTGTACCGCAACCAATATCGGAACTCTTTACATATTTGATTAATGCATTAAATGAAAAAATGTGATTATGGAATTACGAATACTGTATGAGATGACTGACAGGATGGGTAGGATCTACAATTCTTTTCATGTTCATTTTGGGTATTTTTTGAGATGGAGATGCTATAGATTATATTTTTTGTGCAACAGCTAGGGTCAAATTTGGATGCACATTTGATGTCTTGTCTCATGGCTTTACCAACTCTACAATACACGTCATTAACATCTTTTGAAAACCTACCTACGTAAAACTCCCTTCTGGATGCACAGCTGAAGAATGAACCGCCTTCTATTTTCTCCTTGGTCAATACACTTAGATCTGACATTGAATGTTTTTCCATGTATCTCCTATTTAGAAACAAAACAAAGCAAAGCTGCTCCTGGAGTTAGTATTAGAATTAGTTTTGCTACTTCTCTAAGAATTATCATCATAACCCAGATTAGACTTGCTGTCTACTACACTTCCTCACTTACTATAAATTTTGCCCTAGTACTCAATAAAATATGAGAAAAGACACATTAGAAAGTCACCAGTTTGGGAAAGCAGGGGACAAATAATGTATTGAGAAGCTAAATCATTGACTGTGTTTTGAAATGTGAAAAAGTCTTAGTTCTTCTTAACAGAGTTTCAGTTTCCTATCCTTTTCCTGTTCTTGGCACTACTATTTTCACCTTTCTGCCTTTTCCTGTACTCCTCAGGATGAATGACATTTCTTTGCAGACACAGGAAGGAAAACTGTCAGCAAGAAGCAAAAGCAAAACCAAAGTGAAGTACTGGCCGTATATTCTGTGAACTGTTCACACTTTCAAAGAATGTGTTATTGTTGAAAACTACTCCATCAGAGGTCCTGCACACC